>NC_069501.1:1132739208-1133049208 GCF_027579735.1 Bombina bombina
TAGAGACCAAGGTGGACAGGATGACATGTCCACCAGATCTGCATACCAAGTCCTGCGTGGCCATGCAGGCGCTATTAGAATCACTGATGCTCTCTCCTGTTTGATTCTGGCAATCAATCGAGGAAGCATCGGGAAGGGTGGAAACACATAAGCCATCCTGAAGGTCCAAGGTGCTGTCAAGGCATCTATCAGGACCGCTCCCGGATCCCTGGATCTGGACCCGTAACGAGGAAGCTTGGCGTTCTGTCGAGACGCCATGAGATCTATCTCTGGTTTGCCCCAACGTCTAAGTATTTGGGCAAAGACCTCCGGATGAAGTTCCCACTCCCCCGGATGAAAAGTCTGACGACTTAAAAAATCCGCCTCCCAGTTCTCCACTCCCGGGATGTGGATTGCTGACAGGTGGCAAGAGTGAGACTCTGCCCAGCGAATTATCTTTGATACTTCCATCATTGCTAGGGAGCTTCTTGTCCCTCCCTGATGGTTGATGTAGGCTACAGTCGTGATGTTGTCCGACTGAAATCTGATGAACCCCCGAGTTGTCAACTGGGGCCAAGCCAGAAGGGCATTGAGAACTGCTCTCAATTCCAGAATGTTTATTGGTAGGAGACTCTCCTCCTGATTCCATTGTGCCTGAGCCTTCAGAGAATTCCAGACGGCGCCCCAACCTAGAAGGCTGGCGTCTGTTGTTACAATTGTCCAGTCTGGCCTGCTGAATGGCATCCCCCTGGACAGATGTGGCCGAGAAAGCCACCATAGAAGAGAATTTCTGGTCTCTTGATCCAGATTCAGAGAAGGGGACAAGTCTGAGTAATCCCCATTCCACTGACTTAGCATGCACAATTGCAGCGGTCTGAGGTGTAGGCGTGCAAAGGGTACTATGTCCATTGCCGCTACCATTAAGCCGATTACCTCCATGCATTGAGCCACTGACGGGTGTTGACTGGAATGAAGGACACGGCATGCACTTTGAAGTTTTGTTAACCTGTCTTCTGTCAGGTAAATTTTCATTTCTACAGAATCTATAAGAGTCCCCAGGAAGGGAACTCTTGTGAGTGGAAAGAGAGAACTCTTCTTTTCGTTCACCTTCCATCCATGCGACCTTAGAAATGCCAGTACTAACTCTGTATGAGACTTGGCAGTTTGAAAGCTTGAAGCTTGTATCAGAATGTCGTCTAGGTACGAAGCTACCGAAATTCCTCGCGGTCTTAGTACCGCCAGAAGAGCACCCAGAACCTTTGTGAAGATTCTTGGAGCCGTAGCCAATCCGAATGGAAGAGCTACAAACTGGTAATGCCTGTCTAGAAAGGCAAACCTTAGATACCGGTAATGATCTTTGTGGATCGGTATGTGAAGGTAAGCATCTTTTAAATCCACTGTGGTCATGTACTGACCCTTTTGGATCATGGGTAAAATTGTCCGAATAGTCTCCATTTTGAACGATGGAACTCTTAGGAATTTGTTTAGGATCTTTAAATCCAGGATTGGCCTGAAAGTTCCCTCTTCTTTGGGAACCACAAACAGATTTGAGTAAAACCCTTGTCCCTGTTCCGACCGTGGAACTGGATGGATTACTCCCATTAATAAAAGCTCTTGTACGCAGCGTAGAAACGCCTCTTTCTTTATTTGGTTTGTTGACAACCTTGACAGATGAAATCTCTCTCTTGGGGGAGAGTATTTGAAGTCCAGAAGGTATCCCTGAGATATTATCTCTAGCGCCCAGGGATCCTGGACATCTCTTGCCCAAGCCTGGGCGAAGAGAGAAAGTCTGCCCCCCACTAGATCCGTTCCCGGATGGGGGGCCCTCAATTCATGCTGTTTTAGGGGCAGCAGCAGGTTTCCTGGCCTGCTTGCCCTTGTTCCAGGACTGGTTAGGTCTCCAGCCTTGTCTGTAGCGAGCAACAGATCCTTCTTGTTTTGGAGCAGAGGAAGTTGTGCTGCTCCTGCTTTGAAATTCCGAAAGGAACGAAAATTAGACTGTCTAGCCTTAGGTTTGGCTCTGTCTTGAGGCAGGGCATGGCCTTTACCTCCTGTAATGTCAGCGATAATTTCTTTCAATCCGGGCCCGAATAAGGTCTGCCCTTTGAAAGGTATATTAAGTAATTTAGACTTAGAAGTAACGTCAGCTGACCAGGATTTTAGCCACAGTGCTCTGCGCGCCTGAATGGCGAATCCGGAATTCTTAGCCGTAAGCTTAGTTAAATGTACTACGGCATCTGAAATAAATGAGTTAGCTAACTTAAGAGCTTTAAGCTTGTGTGTAATCTCATCTAATGGAGCTGATTCAAGTGTCTCTTCCAGAGACTCAAACCAAAATGCTGCTGCAGCCGTGACAGGCGCAATGCATGCAAGGGGTTGCAATATAAAACCTTGTTGAACAAACATTTTCTTAAGGTAACCCTCTAACTTTTTATCCATTGGATCTGAAAAGGCACAGCTATCCTCCACCGGGATAGTGGTACGCTTAGCTAAAGTAGAAACTGCTCCCTCCACCTTAGGGACCGTTTGCCATAAGTCCCGTGTGGTGGTGTCTATTGGAAACATCTTTCTAAATATCGGAGGGGGTGAGAACGGCACACCGGGTCTATCCCACTCCTTAGTAACAATTTCAGTAAGTCTCTTAGGTATAGGAAAAACGTCAGTACTCGACGGTACCGCAAAATATTTATCCAACCTACACATTTTCTCTGGTATTGCAACTGTGTTACAATCATTCAGAGCCGCTAACACCTCCCCTAGTAATACACGGAGGTTTTCCAGCTTAAATTTAAAATTTGAAATATCTGAATCCAATCTGTTTGGATCAGAACCGTCAGCCGCAGAATGAAGCTCTCCGTCCTCATGTTCTGCAAGTTGTGACGCAGTATCTGACATGGCCCTAACATTATCAGCGCACTCTGTTCTCACCCCAGAGTGATCACGTTTACCTCTTAGTTCTGGTAATTTAGCCAAAACTTCAGTCATAACAGTAGCCATATCCTGTAATGTGATTTGTAATGGCCGCCCAGATGTACTCGGCGCCACAATATCACGCATCTCCCGAGCGGGAGATGCAGGTACTGACACGTGAGGCGAGTTAGTCGGCATAACTCTCCCCTCGTTGTTTGGTGAAATGTGTTCAATTTGTACAGATTGACTTTTATTTAAAGTAGCATCAATGCAGTTAGTACATAAATTTCTATTGGGCTCCACTTTGGCATTAGCACATATAGCACAGATGTCTTCCTCTGAATCAGACATGTTTAACACACTAGCAAATAAACTAGCAACTTGGAAATACTTTTCAAGTAATTTACTATAATATGAAAACGTACTGTGCCTATAAGAAGCACAGAAAGAGTTATGACAGTTGAAAGTTAATAAACTGAAAGGTTATAGCATCAAATCTTTGTAAAAAACACAATTTTAGCAAAGGCTTGTTCCCATTAGCAAAGGATAACTAACCCTGATAGCAGAAAAAAAGTTACAGAAATAAACGTTTTTTATCACAGTCAACTACAATCTCACAGCTCTGCTGTGAGTGATTACCTCCCTCAAAACAAGTTTTGAAGACCCCTGAGTTCTGTAGAGATGAACCGGATCATGCAGGAAATACAATGAGCTTCTGACTGAATTTTTTGATGCGTAGCAAAAGCGCCAAAAAAAGGCCCCTCCCCCTCACACACAACAGTGAGAGAGATCAGTAAACTGTCATAAATTAAATAAAACAACTGCCAAGTGGAAAAAAATAGTGCCCAAAATATTTTATTCACCCAGTACCTCAGAAAATGAAACGATTTTACATGCCAGCAAAAAACGTTTAACATAAATTAAGTGTTATTAAAAAGCCTGTTGCTAGTCCCTGCAAATTAGGCTAAAGTCTTATGCACACAGTATAATTCCAGTGAAGTGCCATTCCCCAGAATACTGAAGTGTAAAATATACATACATGACAGCCTGATACCAGTTGCTGCTACTGCATTTAAGGCTGAGTTTACATTATATCGGTATGGCAGAATTTTCTCATAAATTCCATTGTCAGAAAATAATAAGCTGCTACATACCTCTTTGCAGATTAATCTGCCCGCTGTCCCCTGATCTGAAGTTTACCTCTCCTCAGATGGCCGAGAAACAGCAATATGATCTTAACTACGCCGGCTAAAATCATAGTAAAAACTCAGGTAGATTCTTCTTCAAATTCTACCAGAGAAGGAATAACACACTCCGGTGCTATTATAAAATAACAAACTTTTGATTGAAGGTATAAAACTAAGTATAATCACCATAGTCCTCTCACACATCCTATCTAGTCGTTGGGTGCAAGAGAATGACTGGAGGTGACGTAGAGGGGAGGAGCTATATGGCAGCTCTGCTGGGTGAATCCTCTTGCACTTCCTGTTGGGGAGGAGTAATATCCCAGAAGTAATGATGACCCGTGGACTGATCACACTTAACAGGAGAAATTGAGGTTATTCCTGTCTCCCTCTAATTATGGGTGACACCATGGCGAAATCTAGCTTTCACTGCACTCCAGTGCTGATGCTCTATTTGAAATACCTGAAGTGTAACCTAGGTTCCAAAATGGCAGCACCCATAATTAGAGTGAGGAAATGTATCTAGTGATTAATGTCCCCTTAAAGGTGAGAAAATAGCTTTCATGAACAACTGTAGGTTATTTTTTTAAGTGAAAACATTAGAAAACAGTATAAATAAAACCCAGAAATAATAACCCGTGGCTAGCCAAGTCAAAAATATTATTCATTTTCACCTGTTTATGGCTATTCATGCTAGAGTTAATTCTCTTTTCTCCTCTTGTTCTAACTGCTTTTCATTAGCTGGTTGACAAGCAGCCAACTGTAATAACTCAAGATGTTGAGTAGATGGCATTTCTGAAGACTGCTTTCCACTCATACTGTGGTCACTGTGCACGGACAAAATACTTGGCTCATGGGTTCCTGAATTCAAAGAGTTTATATCTCTTCTTGTAGACTCCGGATACAGCTCAGAAACAGAGCTGGTATCTCTGCCAGAAGGCGTTTTTATAAGAGGCCAACTTTCTGCAAGCTCTTTACATGCCGAGTGTGAACTAGATCCAAGATTTGTTGGATTCATTTCTGCCACAGAATCTGCATTCCTGAAAAATGAAAAAAGGCAAAATAGATTACAAAAGATGAAACAATATGGGGCAGATACAAATATATATATATAGAAAATAATTTGTAAATAGAAGTAATCTACATAGATAAAGAATTGATATTGTAGAACCTATATTGTTTTTAATACAAAAGCTCAATAGCCTTTGAAGAAGGCAGGAGGTAGCTGCAAAAAACGTAATAAACTTTATTAAAGGGATATGAAACCTAAAAAGTGTCTTTTGTGAATCAGACAGAGCATACCATTTTAAAAATGTTATAAAGTGTGTCCTAGAACAACTGAAATTTTGGAATTTCTCTTTACCAGTAAGGCCAGTCGAATAATTGATTGCATTGGGAGAGGTATTATTAGCAGAAATAGCAAGGTTCTTATGCCACTTTACAGATAGGCCTCATCTGGAATACTGTGTACAGTTCTGGAGACCATATCTTCAGAATTATATAAATAAACTGTCCAAAGGAGGGCTACTAAAATGGTACATGGTCTAAAATATAAAATGTACAAACAAAGATCTAAATATGTATAGTTTAGAGGAGAGAAGGGAAAGATGTGACACGATAGAAACCTTCAAATATATGAAGGGACAATCTAAAGTTATGGGGTAGCAGATTTAGAAGAAATGAAAGAAAACATTTTTTTTACAGAAAGGGTGGTGGATTCATGGAATAAACTTCCAATTGAGGTGGTAAACACATAGACTGTAAAAGAATTAAAATTATATCCCAAGAAAAAAGTAATATCTAATATGGGTAGACTTGATGGGCCTTTTTGGTTCTTATCTACCGTCAAATCCTATGTTTCTTTAAACTATTTGCATATCATATTTTCTGTGCAGCAAGCAATACTATGTATTACTAAATATGCACATGTGGTTTAACAAAAAAAGTGGGTGAATGAGGTGGGCGCCTTTAAAAAAACAACACATTATGCCAAGTCAAACACAGCTGCCTTTTGTAAATATAGAATATTCAAATAAACTTCACAGCTATTATAAATGTATTCTGCATATTCTGTAAAGCAGTGCAAGGAAACTTTAATTAAACACACAATAAAATAGAAAGATTATAAATACACATTTATACATGTCCCATACAAATTAATAGCTACATTATATTTAGGTATGATTATAATGTGGCAATTTAAAGAAACATTGCTAGTATTAGTTAGAATGAGAAAAGGCTGGAGGTATTATCATTGTGGGACAAGTTTACAAGCGCATTCATGCTCTACAATTGATAATTGTAGGTCATGTCATTTAGTGAGGATGTCTCTATAACAGTAGTGAATTACCCCTCATAAAGTGTGCTGTGAGACTGGAATATGCAGCTGTGCTCCGCGCTGTAGGTATCTTCGCAACACAGGGATGGAATCAAATGAACAGGTCCTAAGGAACAAAAGTTCAACAGCCTATAAAACATGTATAAACTGGTGAAAAGTAAAAGCAAGTAGTAGGAAACATAGAAGTTATTTTTAAGCTTGGCATGCATTTTTATAAGGGACATTAAACACTAAGCAAATGGTAAAATATAATTATGTATTTAAAAAGACATTATACACAGGATTTTTCTTTGCAGATGATACATTTATATAGCCTTTATAGCTTTTTTTTTTTAAAAACCCACATATATATATATATATATATATATTATATAGTTTTGCTTATTTTTAAATAACGTGCTTATTTTCAGACTCCTAAACAAGCCCCAAAGTGTTAGGAGAATACCGATGTATACCTACTTCAGCTTGCTCCTGATTGTGTAAAGAGTCTTTTTTATATGGAGATAAAGAGGAGGGGGTGTCTGCTGTTTTTGCTATAGTGGGTGTTCCAGCTAATCTTTTTAACAGTGCTAAACTGGGAGCTTCTAAGTAAGTTTTTAAAAGGTTTTATAATGGATTTTTAGATCAGTATCTGTGTATATTATTTTTTATAGTAGTGTCTATTACATGCGGTTAAATGAAAATTGGTGTATACTGTCCCTTTAAAGCAAACATTAGCCTGTGAATGATAAACTATATTAGCTGCTTAAATATCAAAGATGTAAGTGTTCCGTTTTAGTTTCAATTAAGTAAAGAGTGCCGCTGTGTTTTAATCTAGGTTTATCTTCTCTGCTGAGGTCAGTTAGGGTCAGTTATAAAGAAGCCTCTAGTGTAAGGATCTCAGTCTTGTCAACCTCCCTTTAACTAACTAACTAACTAACTAACTAACTAACTAACTAACTAACTAACTAACAGAAAACAATGTATGCATTGAGGGGTACTGTGAGATCACCTGATAATGTTTGCCATAGCCATTTAATGTACTGACAGAGAATTATAGGCTGCATACACTGATATTTCTACAAAGATCAAGCCAGGCACAAATAGACCTTCAAATTTATTTTTCATCATACGAAACCCAAACATTTTCAATTGTGATTCAGACAATATTAAAAAAAGTTTCCAATTTACTTCTATTATAAAATTTGTTTTGTTCCGATGATATTCTGTGTTCAAGTGAAACCTAGGTAGGCCTCTGGATCACTGCATGACAGGAAATAGTGCTGCCCTCTAGTAATCTTGCAAACAAATAAAATTATTGCAAAACTGCTGCTATTTAGTGCTCCAGAAATGGGCTGGCTCCTAAGCTTTACATCCCTACTCTTCAACAAAAGATAACACGAGAAAGAAGAAAAACTCATAATAGAAGTAAATTGGAAAATTGTTTAAAATCGTATGCTCTATCTGAATCATAAAAGAAAAAATAATACACAGAAATAGATGTAATATTTTTTTGTTGTTTTCTGCCTGGCTGTAACTTACCACATGCCTGTGTTGGGTCTTGTTGGCAACGGCAGCATGTCCGGTGTCTCTGTTCAGTCATTTGTGGTTTGCCAAAGCAGGAGAGTTCTGAACCAGCGTACTGCAAATCTTGTGGTCTGGTGGACCCTTTAAGTAAGTATCAAAGAAAGAATCGTATCATTTCAAAATCCAGACCATATTTTAAAGGAACAGTAACATAAAAATGAAACTCTCATGATTCAGATAGATCATGCAATTTTAAACAACTTTTACATTTAATTCTATTATCTAATTAGTTTTCTTCTTTTGGTTTCCTTTGTTGAAAGTATATATTGGTCGGCTCTGGAGCAGCAATGCACTACTGGAAGCTAGTTGCTAATTGGTGGCAGCACATAGATACTTCTTGTCACTGTACCACTGTGTTCAGCTAGCTCCCAGTAGTGATTTGCGTCTTCTTCTTCAACAAAGGATAGCTAAAGAATGAGGCAGATTTCATAATAGAAGTAAATTGGAAAGCTGTTTAAAACGCTATCTGAATTACACAATTAAAAAAAAAATGGTTTTATATCCCTTTAAGTTTATTTGTTGCATCAGTCCAAAAACAAACAAAACCCAAAACAACAACAAAAAGCAAAAATGTCACAAAGTTGTAAAGACTGAAAAAAAAAATCCTATATATTCTACCCTTCTTCTACCAAACATGTTTGCTTATATTTATGTTGGTGTAAGCACCGTCACTAGAATTGTATTCCCTGATCCTAAATGATAGGAATATTCTAGATATCTATAGGTAAACATTGTTGCTGGATCCTTCATAAACTTGCTGGGTCCTACATTTTATATTAATGTTTCAGTCCCTGCCTTATTGTGGAATCAGTAACCTATTTAATACTTACAGATTGGCTTCTTTTCCATGAATTGCCTTTTGCAGTAGATAACAGAAAGGATGAGCAGCGCAAGTAGCACAGTGGCTAATGCACTACATATCACAGCAGCCAATGCCGTGTCCCGCGGACTAGAAGCAGCAGACGCAATCTTCACACGGTTCACTTTAGCGTTGCCTGCAAATAATTACAGAAGGGCTGTTACAAACATTACCATCAGGAGTACATACAAGTATGTATAGATAGAACTCCAATCAATCAACATCTTTAGTTCTAATATCTCAGTCGTACTGTACCACATGTGTTTAATCCTAATAACATGTTGGGTACAATGCAACTGCCATATTATAACTAAACACATTGAGTACGGGGTGAACTTACTTTAAAGTTGTGCGATTGCAACAGTTAAAAAAAAATTAAATGTTAAAGGGACAGTCTACTCCAGATTTGTTATTGTTTAAAAGGCTAGATAATCCCTTTATTACCTATTCCCTAGTCTTGTATAACCAACACAGTTATATTAATACACTTTTTAACTCTGTGATTACCTTATATCTAAGCCTCTTAAAACTGCCCCCTTATTAGTAAAGGCCAAATATATCTTTTTTAAACAATACAAATTTTGGAGTAGACTGTCCCTTTAAAGAATATGTCTTTTAAAAACACTTTTTATATATTATAATGTATATATTCAAAAAATGCACTTTTATTAAAAAACAAACAAACATGTGGCTACTGATACCATACACAAAATATTATTCCCTGAATAGAAAAAAAATTAAACTATTTTTATTTAAATAACAAACATATAAAACTCACTATATACACATGTACAATATACCCACAAACCTCCAACCCATATAGGGTTATTACTTTTTAACTATGTGTTTAACACATAACATGTCTTTACATGGTTAAACACAGTTCTATGCAAACAAAGGTGCAACAATAAAGTGCTCTACACCTTAGAGAAGTTTCTTTTAGCACTTTATATTCCTTAAAGTGAAGGTACAATTATGCTGTTACGAAGACAACATAGCATTTATGAATCTCTCCTTAATGTATTCGCTAAGTTTTTTTTGGCAATTATCGCTTTATTTCTGCAAAAAAAGTTCAGTTGAAATTTCATACCATCCGTCTCCCGACTCCTCCCAAACCATACTTCCGTCTTCCTCAAGTATTGAGATCTTCAAAGGTCCCACCCACACTCTCCACCCCTCTAAAAAGCTTGTTCACGAGTCAAATTTCCAATGCGCATGTGCTATTCGCCAAGACTTTTTTTCACTGCGCATGCGATCTGTATATTATGCAGATGATGAATAAATGGTTTACAAGCTAGAATTAATACGCATGCGCAAAACCGTAGCGAGCCTGGTTATCTTTCAATATATAATAATCTAATTATATAAGGGTGCATCCCAATCTTGTAGAAAAGGTTCAGCTACAAAAATCCCTGTATACTTTAATGGTGAACTTGTAGAAAATTCATTAGATGAACTTTTCTACAATATTGTTATTGACCCATAATTTTAACAATACATCTGCATATTATTCTCCTGCCAATCATATGTATCAGTGCTAATTCTCTTTTTCTGCAGCTTCTAGTTTAATTTCTACACTTTTTTCCCCCACACACAAAAATGTTTTAAAAAGTCATATTTTGAAACAATGGAGGATTTTTTTTTTTTTTACTTCTGGTTCTTTAAATATCAAAAAACAATTTCTGACCATTTTTTTTACATAAACCCCAAAATCTGTGGAAAATATTGCTTCCCACCACATAATAAGAGCGTTAGAGGAAGAAAAAAAACGCAATCCGTAGCATTAACAATCACATATAGTTTTTCACCCAAAGAATGCTACCGCGTTTATAAAAACGTGCTTCAAAAGCCATCTATAAAAAATGTGGTGCACCACCATAAAACCAAATACTACCCACTAAAAACTCTGAAAAAAAGAAAAAAAAACATTTTCCCATTCTTTATATATTTGGCAGGATTGAGGCATACAAAATGAAGACAGACTGAGCATAGAAAACTATGGAAATAAATGTAAAATGCTGCTCTGATCATAGTTAAAATAAATCCAAAAGAAACAATCAGCTTGTATTTCTTAATTTACAGAAAAACACTTATCAAGCATTCCTACCATTTGATTCACATGAATTACAATTTTCAAATGTTGAAATAAAATCCAACACACGTTAAGGGCTAAAAATCAAATAACTGTGCCAAGCACTAAAATAAAATTAAAAGTGAAAAAACATATATACATCTATACAAAATGATTCAATTTTGTTAAAGGAATATAAACAATATTATTTAATTCTAAAAAATCATAATTATGCATAGTAATTAGAAATGCACTGTTGGTATTCATGTGTCTGCTTTTCCTGTAATTTAAATTTTAAAATGTTAGTATTTGCACCGCCCCCAGAGAGCCTTGAGTGCATTCCTACATACTAAAAAGGCCTATATTGAAATGATTAGCGCAATTGATCTATCACGCCATTCAAGTTAAAGCAATAGCACTCTGAAGGTGCAGTAAGCTGAAGGTATGTAAACAAATAGAAATAGTTTTGTTCTTCACAATATTCACACAGTATAAAATGAGATTTAAATTTCTCCCTAAAACAAAACATCATAACAGCATGAATGTGTAATAGAGCAGGGCTCGATAAACCCAGGAACCAGTTAGCCACTGGCTCATAGAATTTTACCCCTGGCTCCAGAATTTTTGGGTTATTCTCTATACATCTATATACAAATATCTGTCTGGTTTCTAAATTTAAAACAGATTTGTCAAGCCCATAAAGTATAACTTGTTTCATTTCAGTCACTACAGTCATCATTCTGGCACTATGCCAACTATATAATTAATACAATTTCTTTCATCTAGTAAAGCAAAGTCACAAGGTCATGTTCTAGTGTGATTATGCAATATGCCTTATACCAATATACATGTCACTAACACTGACATTTATATATATCCTTAAGTCCTGTGCAATACAATTACAATTTTAATGGTGTCTAGAAGAACCAGAACAACTAGTCTATACATACAGCATATGGCAAACGGGAAAAGAAACACAATTTTAAATTGTCTACACCTAAATAAATTCTGTATAAGCTAAATGAGAAAAGAACTACCGACTTAGAAAAAACATAAATAATGCTTACCAGATAATTTCCTTTCCTTCTGTATGAGGAGAGTCCACGGCTTCATTCATTACTTGTGGGAAATACAGAACCTGGCCACCAGGAGGAGGCAAAGACACCCCAGCCAAAGACTTAAATACCTCCCCTACTTCCCTCATCCCCAGTCATTCTGCCGAGAGAACAAGGAACAGTAGGAGAAATATCAGGGTATATAGGGTGCCAGAAGAACAAACCAAATTTAAGTCCGCCCAACGGAGAATACGGGCAGGAGTTGTGGACTCTCCTCATACAGAAGGAAAGGAAATTATCTGGTAAGCATAATTTATGTTTTCCTTCTTAATATGAGGAGAGTCCACGGCTTCATTTATTACTTGTGGGAAAAATATACCCAAGCTCTACAGGACACTGAATGAAAAACGGGAGTGTAAAAAAAGAGAGGCGGACCCTGTTCTGAGGGCACCACAGCCTGCAAAAACCCTTTCTCCCAAAAGCTGCTTCTGCCGAAGCAAAACAGTCAAATATGTAAAATCTTGAAAAAGTATGTAAGGAAGACCAGGTAGCCGCCCTACAATCTAATCCATAAATGGCCTCATTCTCAAAAAATCGAAGAGGAAACCACAACTCTAGTTGAATGAGCCTTCATCCTCTGAGGAGGCTTGTGTCCCGCCGACACATAAGCTAAGTGAGTAATGCTCCTTAACCAGAAAAACAAAGAAGCCGACGAGGCATCCTGCCCCTTATGCTTCCCCGAATAGACACAAGGAAAAAAATCCAACAAAACACCCTTGTAGCCTGAAGAACTTCAAGGCCCGAACCACATCCAGGTTATGAAATAACCGCTCCTTTGAAAGGAAGGATTAGAACACAAGGAAGGAACCACAATCTCCTGATTGATGTTCCAATCTGAAACAATCATAGGAAGAAGACATAACCCAGTACGAAGAACAGCCTTAGCCGCATGAAAAACTAGGTAAGGAAACTCACAATGCAAGGCAGCCATCACAGAACTCTGCAAACCGATGCAATAGTCAGTAGAAAAGAACCTTCCCAGACACAAAATCTTAAAGTCAACACCATGCTTAAGTCGAAACGGAGTCTTATGCAAAACCAAGAACTAGATGTAAACTCCCAAGAGGAGCACTAGATCTAAACACAGGCCTGATCTAGTCAAAGCCTGAATCAAAGACTGGACATCTAGAAGCTCTGTGAGCCTCTTGAGCAGTAAAACCGATAAGGCCGAAATCTGACCTCTAACGGAGCCACAGGAAAGGCCCTTCTCCAAAGCATCCTGAAGAAAGGAATGATCCTGGAAAAAAAAACTTGGCCTTATGCCTGGGAAATCCCAGCTCTTCATACCAGAAAAATAAGTCACGCAATATGAAGAGTACATAGCCACAGCTGGATTTGAACTCTTGACCTTCAGCTTCCAAAGCAGCAAAGTTCACCAATAAGCCATCGTAGGACACCCTTAACAGAAAAGTAGGTCCTTCACCCCTTTTGATAGATGCAACGATACACCGGCTCATGAACTAAAACGAGAGTACCAACGTTCCTTTCAGAAAAAAAACCTCTCATGGCTAAGACTAAGTGTAAAATCCCACGCAGTCAGCCTTAGAGAATTCAGATTGTGATGAACACAAGGACCCTGCTCCAGCAAATCCCTGTAACAAGGTCCATGGAGGCAAAGCCCCTAAACTGTGATACAACACAACAAAGTGTGACATGGCTGAAAGAGAGAAGGTTAAAAAGAAACCTCTAAAGGATGCTAGATGTCTAGCATACTCTGGATGAAAAGGCCAGATCCCCACCTGGCTTCAAACCCACCTTCTACTACAGAAGCTGTGGAGCTAACCCTGATGCCTTAAAATCTTGATAGTCTTCCCCATCAGATACAAACGTTCGAGCAAAGAATGATGGAAGGGGACATCTGATCCTGAGGAGTACGCTCATAAAGAGGGTTGCTGGCAATGAGCCAAAAAGTGCCTCCGCCGATCCTCGAACATGAGACCCCCCCATCTAGCAGGAGGAACTCTCCTTCTCCAAAAGAAGATCTCCCCACTAAGAGGTCCCATCTGATATGAACCCAGAAGACCAAATCCTCCAAGCAGAAAGTTCCCTGAGGAACCAAAGGAACAATTGGAAGAAAGCTCCCAACCCACAGACCTCCCTAGGACACTCTCTCCTCATGGACAAGGAAGCGACAAAGTCAAAACCGCCCAGGAAGATCTTAAGAGAAAAAAAATTCTCAGAACAGGGAGATCTGAATGGAACACTGGGATTGATTTCCCTAACCGGTATACCATGTAAATCTGTTAAGACAGATACACCAACTGCATGCCGAAGTATCAACCTCGGCTGTGTATATCACTCTCCACTCCCTCGACAACGGAGACCAGAAGGGGGATTGGAGGGCATAACCTGAAGGGTAAATTTCACAAGATCTCAGGAAAAATTACTGTCCATAAGCCAAAAACAGCCTCCAAGATTCACCCTGGTGTCTACACTAGCAACTCTGGTCTAGATCCAACTCTGAGGATCGAAAAGACACGAGAAAAACCCAAAAGGTCTATTAGCAGGCGAAGGTAAGAAACCTCTAAAGGCCGAGACCTGGGAACTACTGTAAAATCTGAAGCTGGATACTGCCACCTTAAAAACGAAACTCTTAAGGTCCAGTAAGGCTAGAACAACTGAAAAATCAAATTAAAGAAATTAAGCTCCAAGGCTTAAAGTTTTACTCAAAATCATCGGGGAACTATCACCCCGAACAGAAATCTGTAAACTTCCACCGGAAGTTACCCCAAAATCCGAAGTGAGGAAACGTCTTTAAGCAGAGTTTTTATAACCACCCAGAGCTCTGAAAAATAAAAAAAAACTATCCGGAACGGAATAGCAAAGTTAAAGAAAACAGGCAAACACCCTGAAACAAAACCCTGTGCAAACAAAAAAACAGGTCCTGCCTGTCATACAACACAATCCTCCATAGAGCTCGGAACTGGGATTCTAAAACAAAAAAAAACAAAAAGTAAAACAAGACAAGGAATAGGATCCCATCCTCCCTTTGTCTAGTTAAGATAGTTTAGAGGACTGAGATTCAACTGACCGATCAGTACTGGGAACCTCTAACATCGCCAAAAACCTCTCTCAGGAGTAAACACAGACGGGCTAATCTAAATCTAAATGCTAAGCCCTCCGCAGTCGGAGAACCCAAGTCAGCAGACTCCGACCCTGTAGGTTCTCCCTATGAGGCCTCAGCGGGAAGTGCATCCCCAGATAACTGATTGGACACAATTGTTATTTTACACGAATGTCCAGGGGCAGGAGAGCCTGAGTTACTCCTTCGCTTACGTGTAGAAGGAATAGGTAACATCGCTAAGGCCGCGGAGATGGCCATGCTGAACTGCGTAGTAACCTCTGGTGGAAACAAACCCCACAGGCGAAGGAGGATCGGAACTTGGGAAAACTGCATATGTAGGAACAGAATCTAGGGAAAACACCTCACTAGACGAAGAATCCTCAGAGGCGGATGGCTCATTGGTCTCTAACATCTCAACGTTGGTTGATGAGAACACCCTATTGCGGCATACGGAACATAATTGAGAGGGCTGGATTTCCCAGGCTTCCTCACAATATACACAGGTATCAAATTCTGTATCAGAGGGATCCCCCTCTAAAATAACAGAATCCTCCATAACTCGTCTATATCAAATTATAGAAAAGGAAAAACAACTGGCACCGTATACCCCCAATGGCTGGGGAACTCACCACCTCCTATGACCCAGGCAGATAGAGAAGATGCTCCTCTCCGTAAACACCCGGTCAGGAAATCGGGAAAAAAAAAGTGACCACTCCCGGTCACATGGTGCTCATGCAGGACCTGGCCCTGCAAAGGAAAAAGCACGCCATCTTAATATAAAGAAACTGCGCAGATCCCAAATAACCTGTACATTCTGTATCAGCCTAAGAGCCCAAACGTTCTTACACATAAGCAGTCAAAATCACATAACAAATATGTATAACTGTTCAATAATCCCCTCAGGAGATATTAACCCCGATTCCATAAAGATAAAGGAGTCCCACTATGACCCTGTCTTTCATAGTTATACATGTGTGTAAATAATGAAACGATCTTACCGGAATCTATGCCGTGGAACAGTGACACAGTCCTTTAAGTTTGACAGATTGTAGCAGCGCTTCCGAAGCAGGCAGCGAAACTCGTCAACGCTGATTGCTTAAGGAGCTGTTAAAATGAGTCTGGATGGGTTCGCAGAAAGACTCTCCCTGTATCTCCAGACTCTAACTTTCGTCAATGCTCTCACTGAGAGGCTGACAAGACTACTTAAAACTCCAGTCCCATAGTGAAGATTACTACCCTCCATAGGGAACTACTCCGAAATTTTCTGACACTTCTCTGCCATCCTCCTGTGACGAAAGGCAAAGAATAATTGGGGTATGAGGGAAGTGGGGGAGGTATTTAAGCCTTTGGCTGGGGTGTCTTTGCCTCCTCCTGGTGGCCAGGTTCTGTATTTCCCACAAGTAATGAATGAAGCCGTGAACTCTCCTCATATTAAGAAGGAAACTAACCTTTTGCTCCAAAGTTCCTCCCATTTCACACTCTTCCCCCATAACTTTAACACAGGTTGTTCTTGTCACCTGGTATACAGGCAGGTGTGCAGTCGCTTTTGCTACAGTGCATGAGTGGTGATTTCATTTCAGCATATGTAGAGTCTATTTAAAGGAACATTCTAAGAATGGTCTATTGTGTATACAAAAAAGTAAAAGCTGTTTAAATTCAAATGGATCGAATACTGCAGCATGGGTTGTGTATTTCCTACTAATCCTTATCGGATGAAGTGGGGAACATCTCTGCAAGTATGACAAGAAAACAGATTTTATGTTTAGGATGAGCATTTTTCTTGTGGTCAAATGTAAACCCAAAGCTATGTGTGGCCCATCCTCTCTTGTGGTCAAGTGTAAACCCAAGCTATATGTGGCCCATCCTTTCTTGTGGTCAAGTGTAAACCCAATCTATATGTGGCCCATCCTTTCTTGTGGTCAAGTGTAAACCCATGCTATATGTGGCCCTTTCTTGTGGTCAAGTTGTGACCCCAAGATATATGTGGCCCATCCTTTCTTGTGGTCAAGTGGGGACCCAAAACTATTGTTATACCAGTTGCAGAGTATAAAATGTATGAAAAATTGCTTTGTTGTGTTTATTTTTGTATGTGAAATAGCTGGTTTTGTCCTCTAAAACGTCAACCCATCAAAATGGATTGAGGTTACACGGAAATCAGATCTCCTTATTTGATCACTTTCTGTACACACACATGCTTCTTTATATTATCTCTCTAAACCAAAGCCCAATACTTAGAAGCATAAAATGATAGTTTTCAATTGTTCTCTCTACCTCCCACAGGAAGCATCATTTCTTCTGCTGGCTATGTTAACACAGCTTTTCTATGGCCTATATACTTTCAGTGTATGTAGGGACACCACAGGCAAATTCAACTTTTTCAAATGCAGATATAAAGGTTAAGGAACTATTTATAAACAATTTAATATACCCCAGCAAGTAAAATGGGAATAAAAATAAAGGGGAGAAAAAAAAAATAGGTTAAACTGTCCCTTTAACATGTAATTGCTCTGTTAATTTGTTAACTACAGTTTTTTTCTTTAATTTGGCCATGGTCACTCAGAGTAATGTTTTTCCATCAAATACTCTGTCCAATTATTCCTAATATCATGATCATATTTTTCACATAATTAAAAAGATCTTTCATCTGTCTTAGAATTATTAGTTTAATCAGTAATTGACATATAATAGCAAACGATAAGATACTGTTGATACTAGATTAGTGATTAATAATATGTTCAAAAGAGGATCGGTGGTAGATTGTATGTTTATAGACTCAAGATAAGAGAGTTTCTACAAATATTTATTTGTGATAAAGGATTTTTGCTTTCCTGCAAACCATTATTTAAAGTGTACATAATACCAATCAATGTCATCTGAATGGTAACCTTGCACTTTGGTACTTGAGAGCAAAGGGTTTAAGCATACACTAAAAATTACGCTACAGGAAAAAAAATGATAAATTTAAGAGATATATAACAGTCAGTTTCATTATTGTAAATCACTGCAATGTGTATTATTCATCAATTTAAAAGAATTTTACATTTATTTATTTTTTTACTTGTTTGCACAGTCCATTATTTCCTGTCACTGCCTCACGGGGGGGGCTGGGGTCTCTACAGGAAGGCAAAGTAGCAGTTTTTCCTTTGAACTGTTGCTAGGAGACATCCAATCTAGCTACAGTTTATTGTCAATGTTTAGTAGCAGACTTTCACTGCAAAATCATGTGACAGTGAAACTTAAGTTCTGTAATGTCTGCTCCGTTATCTAGTGGCTATACTGAGAATTTTTTAAAGTGCTCATTTAGCAAGAAAATAAGTAAGGAGTTTTTTTTTTTTCAAAACAATCTGTTTCTTTTTAGGTTTACTTGGATTTAACATTTTTTTCTACTTAAAGGGACAGTACACTGTAAAATTATTTTTATATAAATGTATTTTCAATGACTTGTTATACCAGCTGAAGAGTATAAAATTTATGAGAAATTGCATTTTTCGGTTTATTTGTGTATATGAAGTAGCTGGTTTTGTGCTTTTACACCACAGCCTATTACAATGAGTTGAGCTTCAGGTAATATCAGATCTCATTATGTTATCACTTTTATGTACACAGACTTGCTTCCTTATCTTATATTTGTCTAGAAAACCAAAGCTCAATACTTAGAGAGAACAATGGAAAATTATCATTGTATTACTGAACTAGCATGCCCCCCACTGAGAGTGTAATCTCTTCTGCTGGCTGTGTTTACTTAGGCTATTTAATAGAATATACTCCAGTATAGAAACTTTCAGTATAGGTTGGGATACCACAGGCTAAATAAGCTATTTCAAATGCCAAAATAGGGGTAAAGGAGCTACTTGTAAACAATTTAAAACACTCCAGCAGGTAAAATGAATCATTGGGAACAATTTAAAGGGGAGAAAAATTTTGGGTGAACTGTCCCTTTAAGAAGCACTGTTTCATATCTATTTAAAATATCAAATATTAATGTTATATAATACATTTTCATGAAAAATAAATTTACACTGAAACTAACATCCATCCATTGTTGTCATACCTTTTGAAATACTCTCTTTTAGGTGGAATAAAAAAACTAAATAGTAAAATGATCCTGTTATACATACACAAAGTGCGAAATTTGTTTAAAAATGAAAAATTTGAGTTTTAAAGTGATAGTAAATTTAAATGATCCAGTAAAGCTATACAGAATGAATGCATTCAATTAATCAGACCTTCATTCATCATTTTTAATGGCATGTTCTTTGTAACCTAATTTGATTAGTTTAATAGTTTTATCACATTACTCTTCTCTTGCTGACCAAAGCAAATTAATTTTTGTCCCCCAGAGGTAACGTTTCCAACTTGTATCCAATAGACTTACTAGCCATACGGCACTCAGAAGCATTTGAGCAGGGTGCATACCAGTTTCTCTGATTAGAACATTTACAAATAAAAGTTTCATACCTGCAAAGTTGTTTTACTATGTATAACATTTTATAATAAAAGTCTCAAAGTGTTTAGGCCCCTTTAAGGTCCTAAATTCTATAGCTGGACAAGTCTAATCAACATATTTTTGGGCAGAGAGACCTCTCATTTTACTCTATAACTACAATTTTGGTTTCTGCTTTAATCTTGGATAGTGGCAAACTGAGCATTTTCTTCATGTTTGGTTGTGTTGTTTTACCTACCGGATTTCACAATCAGAAACAACATGGTGGTGCCCATTACTTTACAATTTTTGGAGTTAAATTACGGGAAAAGGGGGCAAACAAATAATAAAAATATACTGTAAACTTTTTTTAAAGGGGTAGTCTACTCTAAAATTGTGATCGTTTAAAAAGATAGAGAATCCCTTTATTACCCATTCCCCAGTTTTGTATAACAACACAGGTTATATTAATATACCTTTTACCTCTGTGATTACCTTGTATGCAAGACTCTGCAGACTGCCCCCTATCTCATGGCTGTTTACAACTTGCATTTTAGCCAATCAGTGCAGTCTCATTTGTAACTCTACAGTAGTGAGCACAGTGCTATCGCTATGGTACCCATAACTAGCTCTGTCTTGCTGTGAAAAGCTTATAAAATGGACTGCGATAAAGGTGGCCTGTAGGGGCTTAACAGGCAGAGATTTAGAGTTTTAGATGTTATAAAGTATATTAATGTAACAATATTGGTTATGCAAAGTTGGGGAATGGGTAGTAAAGGCATTATTTATATTTTTAAACAATAAAAACTTTGGAGTACACTGTACCTTTAACTACACATAATTAAATATTTTATATTACAATCTTATATTTTGCAATCTTTTTGCATATATACATACATATAAATGCATATATACAGACATACATACATACATATAAATGCATATATACAGACATACATATAAATGCATATATACATACAGACATACATACATACATATAAATGCATATATACAGACATACATACATACATATAAATGCATATATACAGACATACAGACATACATATAAATGCATATATACAGACATACATATAAATGCATATATACATACAGACATACATACATATAAATGCATATATACATACATACATATAAATACATAAATAAATAAATAAATAAATAAATAAATAAATAGCAGGCTTGCAACAGGTGCCTGCAGGAAAAATGAAAGGACCATTAAATAAAGAAACTGCACAATCAACAAATGTATTATAAAAAGGCAATGGAAGAGCACTTATTCTGAATTTCAAATAAGTAGTAGAATTTTTTTTTTTCCTCTCTGCATCATGTGACGGCTATCAGCCAATAAAAAAATGCATGTTCATATATACTGTGAATTCTTGCACATGCTCAGTAGGAGCTGGTCCTCTGATAGTGGGCATATAAAAAGATTGCACATTTTGATAACAGCAGTTAACGTCAAAGTTGTTTAAAATTGTCTGCTCTATGTTAAACATGGACGTTTAATTTTGAGTTTAGTGTTAGAGTACACAAAAGCATTTTCATAACATTGATGTTAATACAGTATATAGCATAAGAGTAATGACGTGTTTAATGCATTGCAGAAGTGTCTGTAAAGCAGGAGAGATATTACTGGCCAAGATAAACCTTTCTATTCCTTATTTCAGTCTCATTTACTATTTGTTCATCTCAGTTTCTGGTAAAGATTCTTCTAGCTATTTTAAGCATAATCCTCATAACTACTTGTCAAAATTATCCACATACATTTTCAAGAAGATGAAAATATAAAATGACACTCTGCTGCGGCCTCCTCACATCTGTGCAGATAAGCACCAACTGAAATAACTTTTGTGTTTCAAATGAAAGTTTCCACACAGACAGGGCTGACTGCTGGGAGTTAGAACAAAGATAACAATTTGAGCCTGTGCCCTTCCGATTACCAAGTACTGATTCCAGAACAGTTTTTCAGACTCTGATTGCTGGGGCTTGTTTTTGTGAGATTGTTTTGTTGCTGTAATGAACACGAATCAGGAAATAAAGTTTTACATTCTTAGTTGGGTTACTGAAACCTATGTAATAACAAAGAAAATTAGGAAAACAATTTGTTCTTTCTAATTATTTTGCATAAAGGGACATGAAACCCGAAAATGTTCTTTCATGATTCAGAACTTATTATATTATCACATTTTCTTTGTTTTCTTGGTATCTTTTATTGAAAAGCAGGGATGTATACTTAGGAGCCAGCCCATTTATTGAGCACTTTATGGCAGGTTTTGCAAGAATATTATCCATTTGTAAGAGCACTAGATGAGACAGCACTATTTCCAGGCATGTAGTGCTCCAGATGCCAACCTAGGTATCTTTTCAACACAGAATATCATGGGAACAAAGGAAATTTGATAGAAGTAAAATTTGAAACTTTTTTTTTTTAAATGGTCTGTTGTGTCTGTTTTTGGGTTTCATATCGTTTTTATTTTGTCTACAGTATCTTACAAAGGCTTGCGAGTTGCTAGTTAATATTTACTGTGCATGCATACAAGAGGCCAATATGAAGGGCCACTGCAGTATACACATAGATAGAACAAATACCTGATTGGAGGATTGAGGCAGGCCCCTTCACAATTATAGAAAAAAAAATTACATAGTTTACAGTAAAGTTACATTGGAAAGCAATTACATAAATTCCCCATAATGCTATGCACGCAAGGTACGTTCAAGAGAAGACTAACTTTGAATATTAGTTTCTGCTTTGTTAAAATTTAAGCATGGAGCAGACAATATATATATTATTATTATCGGTTATTTGTAGAGTGCCAACAGATTCCGCAGCGCTAAATATATATTGCACGTAGCTTTAACAAATATTTACAAGCTGGAATCAAAACGTTAGGAGCTCATGATTTGATCACAACTGTAAATAGCAGATTTTTGTGTGACATGAAAGTTCCTTTTTTACCTGCTACTAAAGTATATAAAGATTTGTACTTGTGTGGCCAATAACTGGTATAATAAGCAACTTAGTGATGGACCTTTTTTTATGCCTGATGAAATTGCAATTTTTTAGAAGCTGAGAAACGCGTTGCATACAGGGGGCTATATGTCTACGCCCCTCCACTTATTGCTTGATGTTTTTAATGTGATTTTTAAATAAACCATTTTTAACAAAAGCTAAGTGCAAGCACCTTATCTGTTGGAACTGCATCCTGGGGCCTACTGTTCTTGGAACTCGCATCCTGTTTTGGAGTCTGAAGCCAGGACAAGGGTTAGCTGATACACCCCGAGTTATCAGCCTGCAACTACCAGCACATAAGGGTGCTATTGCTACATGTAGGTACCCATTTGGCATCTATGGATGTTTTTTGCTGGTAGCATTTTTGATCTACACATGAGGCACCCCTCTGTTTTGTGTTTATTTCTAGTGCCTGATCTGGATTGATCTGAGAGGAGGAGAGCTGCCGTCCATCCTGTGCCTTCTGTTTGGATACCACACACGTTTATGGACAGTGCATAGCACTATTATCAATTTTGTATCTGATTGCATTATATATGATATTGTGATGCTGTATATCGAACTGTTGTATCTTTATTGCAGCTTGTTTGTTGTACGGGCTTTAGTCCACTGTTCTGTTTGTTGTTAGAGAGCGCCCCCTCATTTCTGGTTGTATTTAGTGATGGACCTTCCTGTTACATATCTTTACTTTGTCTTCTATTTTCATATACTAAATTAAATTTCAGTGCAGACATTCAGTTGTTTTATACATATATACAAGTGGAGCACTAATCAACGCTCCCACTCGAGCGTTAATTGTGCTAGAATTAAGTTTTTTTTCACGTGTCGGGCTAGATTACAAGTGAAGCACTAATTTATTGTATAGGTATATACGCATATACATATATATTTACAATTTGATGCCATCGCTGTGTGGCTTGCCCCCTTCTCTGCGCTTTGGTTCTGTGGCGTGTATGACATCAGAAAAAAGCTCCTACTGGAGCCTGCTCTCGTGAGCGCAATGCTCCCTAGCAATGCGAACAATTGCTGTCAGTGGAGCGCAAATATCGCTTTCACAAAAGCTATATTTAGCGCTCCAGTTGTAATCAGGGACATGAAACCCAAATTTTTTCATGATTCAGATAGATTGTACAAATTTTACACAACTTATTTACTACTATTCTAAAATGTTCTTTGTACTCTTGGTATCTTTAGTTGAAAGGCAGGGAGGTAAGCTATAAAGCGTGCACGTGTCTGTAGGGTTGCCACCTCGGCCATGTTTTCCTGGGCACTTATAAGTTACACATGCTGCAGGGTGTGCAGAGGGCAACATGCATTGCGCACCTAAACAGCACACGACTAGTTACCCTGGACAGCACTAACCATGTTCCTCCCTGGTTGCAACCCAAACTATATGGCAGCAGTTTTGAAAGAATCTTATTAATTTGTAAGAGCACTATTTGGCAACCCTATTTCTGCCATATAGTGCTCCAGACACCTACCTTGGTAACTCTTCAACCAAAAATACCCTGGAAACAAATTTTATAATAGAAATAAATAGGAACGCTTTGGTTTTTTTATGGTATGCCGTGTCTGAATCACAAAAAGAACATTTTTGAGTTTCATTGCGCTTTAATGCCTACTAAAATGCCACAGAACAGAATGCCGCCCCCTCCCAACCTATCTGCAAGTTATGAATGCTTGGCACACACATTGTTTAGCTTGACATTACATTTATGCCTTTTGTAATTAGATAAATACACACAGCTGAACAGGTCATGTAGGCACAAAGGCGCTCTTTAAACATTCATTCTTCCAACAAAGAATATGCCAATTGTTTTAGACTCCAAGAAAAGATCAGACACAAACTGTAATGTGACTCCTGAAATGTAAGATACTGTATGATTGGAGATGCAACACCAAAAAAATGAGAGACCATGTAATTATTTCACACAGCTCTTAATTTTTTTTATTTTTTTTCCCTTCTTTTCAGAATCATTGTTTAAGGGCCAGATTAACCCCTCGGGTGCCAGAAAGGATGGAAAAACTTTGCTTGGTAACAACATTAAAACTTCTTTGGCAGGCTAAGATTTTTTGGAAAGTACGAATCCATTTCTGCTACTGAAGCTGGTTGTGTTGAGGAATGCAGACACTGACAGATTGGTAGAGGGATGCTTTTCTCTCTTCTATACATCTAACAATCCGGTAAAAAAAAAACCAAAGCACAGCAGGTTCCAGTAAAATGGGAAGAATGTCGCTACATACACAAAGCATTATTCTTCATTATTCTTTTAGATAGATTAATGACAAAGAGGCAGTTAATCCCACCAGGGTTAGATTATTTGCCGTCTGCTCTACCTATTTGCAGACTTTAGAGTCTGTATAATATTGCAAAATAAAATGTGAAACAAAGGATACATTTGATAGCAATGCAGGAATATAGAATGTCATTAACAAAGTGTAGGAGGAAGCACTGACAAGTATTACAATTATAGAGATATTTTTAGGTTTAAAGGAAACTGTAGATTGAATTCTATGCATAGTAAACAAACATTGTAATAGAACTTTCATTATTGGTTTTGTATGCTTTTTCCCTGTAAACTATCGCTCCAAAAATCAGAACCCGCAGCATGATACACAGTGATTGCTTGACCAGTACATTTACACCCAATTGGTTGCCCCAAAGGAGGTAAGAAACATGCAACAAGCTTTTCAAAGTGTATGTTCCTAGACTGCAAAACAAAGCATGTTTTACCAATAAAATGACAGTTGTCATGACATGTAACATATTTAATCTTTTGTGCAAATGTTTTACAATACACTATATAACTGTAGATATGTATGATAGTTTTATACAGGTATAAATTCAGAAATCCCGACTTTTCCATTAATATTAAAAAAATAAATAAAATAAAGCTACCATTTTTCCTTGCTAGTAAATCCTGCTGGCAATACTCAGTCTTGTGTAATGGATTCTACTATTCAGATAGAGCCTATTATTTTAAGACACTTTTAATTCACTTCTTTTTTAACAAGGAGTTTAATAGAACAATGCACATATCCTACACTAGTGGGCGCTAGCTGCTGATTGGTGCCTGCACATATTTGTCTCTTGTGATTGGCTAACTAGATGTGTAATGTTGTCCCTTTAGCAAAGGATAACAAGAGAATGAAACAAATTTAACAACATAAGTCAATTGGAAAGTCGTTTAAAATTTTAAGTTCTAACCAAATCATGAAAGAAAATGTTGGGGTTTCCCATCCCTTTAAGCTCTATATTAGAACAACACATAAAATGTTTAATTGTTAAAAATGAAACATTGCAAAATACATCTGAAATAGGTACTTGTTCCACTTTTTCCCAGGGAGTTCATGATATATCTGCTTATTAGTTTGTAATTGATTAGCAAGGGTTCTTTTGTTCTGGGGGACAGGGGAAATAAGTGAAAAGAAAAAAGCCTAAAAACAATAAAGCTGAATTATTTGTTGCAAAATTCTTCTTATATATTATGGTACATTATCATGCAGCTTACAATTTGTGTTTAATATCCCTTTACATTTCTGACACACAACATTAAAAAGGGATAGTCTAGTCAAAATTAAACGTTCATGATTCAGAGAGCACGCAAAATTAAAGGGATATGAAACCCAAAAATTTTCATTTATTATTCCGATAGAAAATACAATTTTTAAAAAGTTTCCACTTTACTTCTATTATCAAAAATGTTTCATTCTCATGTTATTCTTTGTTAAAGAGATACCTAGGTAGGTAGCGTGCTCTTGGGTGGTAACTAGCCATAGCCATAGCTATTATGCTATTGTTCGTTCTCAGGTTGAGCGCCTCTCTCTTTTAATTTATGCAAATTATGACACTTAGGGAAGTCTCCCTAAGTGTGATGCGGTAATCCAGACGTGGACCCGTTGCTCAGTGTGCCTAGAGGGATATGGCTGCACCTCACTGACGAGGCCCACAATAGGCAGAAACGTACGTCTGGGGTTTTGCCGTTTCTCTTGTTCATATAGGGATTGCCTGGTAATTCAGGGCTGCACTGTACTGTGAAGTCAGGATCAGACTGATATGCTTCAGGAAAGTTCTTCTCTGTGAAAGGCACATGTTGAGCAAAAAGAGGCTGCTTCTAGGGTCGTAACTAGCCATAGAACAAGCTATTATGCTATTGTTCATTCCCAGGTTGAGCGCTTCTCTCTTTTTATTTAGGTAGCGTGCACATGCCTGAAGCACTACAGTACAGGAAATCGTGCTGCCATCTAGTGCTACTGCTAATGTATAACATTGTTGCAAAACTGCTGCTATATAGTGCTGCAGACACGTGCACACTCTTGAGCTTACATTTCTGCTTTTCAAATAAGGATAACAAGAAAAACAAAGAAAATATAATAGAAGTAAAATTACAAAGTTGTTTAAAATGTTATGTTCTATCTAAATCATGATAGAAAAAATTTGGTTTTACGTCCCTTTAAGCAACTTTCTAATTGACTCCTATTATCAATTTTTCTTCGTTCTCTTAGTATCTTTATTTGAATGTAAGCTTAGGAGCCGTCCCATTTTTGGCTCGGCACCTAGATAGTGCTTGCTGATTGGTGGCTACATTTCGACACCAATCAAATAGACTATATAAATGGATCATCTACATAACATGTATGCAAAGAAAAATCTAGTGTACAATGTCCATTTGACCAAATAGAACAGTGTAATCATGTAAATTAATGAGTTGCCAGAACAGAGGAAACATGAGGTCCTATGATGGCTGAAATTCACTTCTCTCTAAAGAACAGATGAAGTAGAAACCAAAAAAAGAGGGATATAAACTGCCCAACAGTATGCTAAAGAAATAAATACAACAAATGAATGAAATACAGATTTTGTGATATATTACTGAAGTTATGTTGAGAGGATGCTTTAGTGTTTCTTTATGGTGTGAAGGAACCTGAAACAGTATTTTAATTAAAGTCAAAATTAAACTTTCATGATTTGGATAGAGAGCACAATTTAAAAAAAATTCCAATTCACTTCCATATTTAAAATGTACATACTAAGGCATCAGCCCCTACTGAGCATGTGCAAGACTTTACGGTGTATACTTATATGCATTTTGTGATTGGCTAATGGCTGTCACATGATGCGGGGTGAAGGAAAATAGAACTAATTTGAAAAATGTCAGAAACAGATCTACTACACATTTAAAATTCAGACTAAGTTCTATTGCATTGTCTCTGTATTATGCAATTCTACAGTATTTAATGGTCCTTCAAATGATAACCAATAAATACTATTTTATTACATAAATGGGTTTCTATCTATGAAAGCTAAATAGTAGCGTTAATGATAATGAGCAAATTATTTTCAATATAATTAATTTTAGCCTCAAAAAACACACAGCTAAAGTTCCACACAGGTGCCACAACGTACGAAACATTATATGGTTGTGAGCCAATAAGAAGCGGAGTAAAGTGCTGTATAGAGTGCAAAAACTCAGATTTGACCTCAATAGCCTACACAGGTAGCCAGCAATCAGCAGCCATGATGAAACACATACTTACAATGCAAAATTCCTGCATTAATACAATGCTCCTATTTTGTGCATTTTAATTATTTAATTACTATCTCCAAAACAAAATCATAAATCTCTACACAACTGCTGGTAAATGCGGCTTTTTGTATAATGTATGGAAAGAGGAGGGAAGAAATAGACATTTTACAAGTTTATATAAAGTTAATTTTGTCTGCACAGTTTGCATCTTTGCATAGTGTATTTATTGGCACTCATAAAGATATTTCTAATAAAGATAAGTTTATTATTTTTTTTTTCCCTGCAGCTGCTGACAAAGAAAATACATCTGACTAGAACTTGTTCTGTAACTCCCAGCTCTAACCAAACGTTTCCTTTTTTATGCAGTGGTCTTTGACAATGTACAACATGAGGTAAATGTTTAAACCGGTTTCTGTTTTCAAACATCTAAAAACAGGCAGTGGATAAAAGAGATGAGGGAGATTTATTGCCAGCTGGGCAATAATCAACTGCTACCAGTTTTTAGAATCTATGATAAAAGTCTTAATATACTTGCTACACTCTATAAGCCTTTAGCACAGGAAGTTCATGCCCCTTACAAGTGTTCACAGGCAAACAAAACACTTGCCAAGTACTGAGCACTTACAAAAGACTTTGTTAATTTATGGGGGCCCACAGGCATTTATAAATTCCCCATTGCCACCAAAGCACTGCAATAGACTAAACTGCCTACAAATATTTGTCTTAATTTCCCTCTTTTTTTTTTTAATGGACAGGATTAGATAAAGCTAAAACATAATGTAAAATATAATGTTACCAATGGTTTATTAACATCTGTTGGTTGGTTAGAAATGTTATCTATTTTGTCACTGACACATACAAACCAATACAATGTTTTACATTTAAAGGACATACAGATAAGTATAGAAAAAGTATAGATTCAATTGACTTTATTCATTTCAAGGACTATACCTGGTTTTAAAAGCCATTTCTGTAAACTGGACAATGTAGTCAACCATTTTGTTCATAGTTTATTTAAAGGGAAACATAAGCCAAAATAAAAAAACTTTCCCATTTTCTTCCATTATCAAATTTTGCACACAGTCTTTCTATATACACAATTTCCGGGGAACAAGATCCTACTGAGCACGTGCACAAGCTCACAGTGTATATGCATACTAGTCTGTGATTGGCTGATGTCTGTCACATGGTACAGGGGGCAGAAAATGGGAGGGGAAAAAAATTCTCAGAAAAAATCTACTGCTTATTTGAAATTCAGAGTAAATAATCATTGTCTTTTATAATGAACTTGTTAATTTCACAATTTTACTGCATTTAGTGGTCCTTAAAGTACATATCAAAATTAAAAAATGTTGTAGTTTGAAAAATGTATGTTTGTCTGTCCTCAATTGATGTTTTCTTGTCACAGTTGCAAAGGTGTGTCCCTCTCCACCAGTAAAACAGAGGCAGTTGTCCTTATTAGCCAATGAGGATTAGTAGGATGTACAACACCATTACCGCAGTATTCATTTAAATTTAAACAGCTTATACTTAATATTTTTTCAAGCAAAAACATTTTTTGACATGCTTCATGATAGAAATAAAGTGTAATGTCAATCTAATGACAACAGGAAGAGATGTTACTCGGGTCTGAACTACTTGCCCACAGACCAGAGCTCTCTAAGTGCCAATGGCTAATTTAATCCGGCCCACATGATTTCAGTTTTTTTAAAGGGATATTAAATGCTAAAGCGCAGCTATATTGATAGACACTGGGTTTCCCACCTGAATTATAACCAAAATGTTTGTTTGTTTTATCTACTTTTAGATGCAACAAATAAAATAAATATTTAATGTCCATTTAACTTTATAATCACATTACTAAAAGGCTTAGAATGGCACATAAAAGCACAGGATGATATACCAATTATAGTAATGCAATGACGTGTATCAAGAATCCATTAAACAATCAAGTAGTTCCAGTTAATTATATAAAAATAGCAAACTGACTTTGAATAAACAAATGAGCTGCTATAAAGATTTGGAGTTGGCTTCACCCATCTGGCCTCACATTATTATAATGGGAGGCCCCCATACACATTCTATATTGATAGTGCATGAAGCTAGGCTACAAGATGTGTAGCTGGCCAAGCACTTCCATACTTCAACCTGTACCCGAAGAAAGCAGTAACAGAAATTAAGGCTTGGATCAGCCTCATCCTTTTAATGTACATTTTCCAATGTCCTTAGTCATCTTTTTTGCTTCAGAGAAGCAGCACTTTTAGGAGCACTGTACGATTTATTTTTCTTAATACTCCAAGTTCCTCTACCTGTGAATATGCATCATCACAAGCCATGTTGCTTTCAGAAGAGTTCCTTAATCAACCTTAAAGGGACAGTTCACCCAAAAATGTTCTCCCCTTTAAATTGTTCTCAATGATTCATTTTACCTGCTGGAGTGTTTTAAATCGTTTATAAGTATCAAAATTACTTTACCCATATTTTGGCATTTGAAAGAGCTGATTTAGCCTGTGGTTTCCCAACCTATACTGAAAGTTTCTATACTGGAGTATACTCTATTAAATAGCCTAAGTAAACACAGCCAGCAGAAGAGATTACACTCTCAGTGGGGGGCATGATAGTTAAGTAATAAAATGATCATGTTCCATTGTTCTCTCTAAGTATTGAGCTTTAGTTTTCCAGACAAATATAAGATAAGGAAACAAGTCTGTGTACATGAAACTGATAACATAATGAGATCTGATATTACCTGAAGCTCAACCCATTGTAATAGGCTGTGGTTTAAAATCACAAAACCAGTTACTTCATATACACGAATAAACCTTAAAATGCAATTTCTCATAAATTTTATTCTCTGCAGCTGGTATAACAAGTCATTGAAAATACATTCATATAAAAAAATTTTTACAGTGTACTGTGCCTTTAAGCATTTAAGGTTTGAATGTTTGTCTTTCTTTCTATGGTCTAGAACGCCAACTAATGTTACAACTAGCACCGTAGAGACTTCCTTTATGGATGAACTTTGGCGCAAAACATTGTATACACAAATATGCCAGGTTGTCATTCAGATTTTGCAACAGTCTCCAACCTCTCATGTAGTGAGTGTGTGAGCTGCTTTCTGGTAGGATATTTAATCTCCCACATTAATATATGTATCTGGTGTGTGTGCTACAAACTGATATTTAACCCCACTCCCGTTTACATAGTTGGGAAATTCGCTATAGACTCCCATTCTGGGTAAAGTGATGTAAGGCAGCGTTCCATTGCAGACATTTCAAACTTGTTGCACTTTGTGCTACAGTTGTTACCCTCATCCCTGCAATGCCTAATTTGGTAACCATTCCTGCTCCTGTTAACGATTGGGTGTTGGGGGGGGGGAGCATCAAAAAGAGGCTGCTTCTTGGGTGGTAACTAGCCATAGAACAAGCTATTATGCTATTGTTCTTTCCCAGGTTGAGCGCTTCTCTCTGTTTAAATGATGCAAATTATGACACTTAGGGAAGTCTCCCTAAGTGTGATGCAGGAATCCAGACGTGGACCCGTTGCTCAGTGTGCCTAGAGGGATATGGCTGCACCTCAGTGACGAGGCCCACAATAGGCCGAAACATACGTCTGGGGTTTTGCCGTTTCTCTCATTCAGACAGGGATTGCCTGGTATTTCGACGCTGGACTGTACTGTGAAGTCAGGATCAGACTGATATGCTTCAGGAAAGTTCTTCTCTGTGAAAGACACATGTTGAGCAAAAAGAGGCTGCTTCTTGGGTGGTAAATAGCCATAGAACAAGCTATTATGCTATTGTTCGTTCCCAGGTTGAGTGCTTCTCTCTTTTTTATTTATTTATAAACTCTTGTGTCTGAGCTACTCTCCCAGATCTCACTGCAGGGCTGTGAAATTGCTGTTGAAATAATTCCAGGCCTCTGGTTGTCAGCATTTTCTGATGTTCTATGAAACTTTCTATGAAATACACAGGAAAACACCACCATTTTTTCACTAAGCCACAACAAAAATTGCTGGGGATCAAACCAAATCCTTGAGCAAAAGGCTGATGACTTGAAGTTTTGAGATCCCATGCGTTCTCACCAGAGAGAGTATTGTCACTCCTAAAGACTAGACCAATTTAAATCACTTAATTTCCTTCCTTCCCCATTTTTCATGTCAATTTGAGCCTTTGATGCAGACCCATCTGCCTGGAAACTAGCCAAGCTTCATGTGCTCTAACTATTGAATATGAGAATTTTTTATTTTTTTATTTATTTACCCCTATATCTATTTATCCAACTGATCAGTAGTGAGAAGGGTTGGAATAGGAGACTTCACATACTAGTGTATCTTGTTTATGTGCAACTTATTCCATCTGTCTGGAATCTGCCCTAGCTTGATCAGCTATTACTCACAATGGTGAGCAATAGATGTATACATTTTTTTACCTATCAATACATCTGTTCTGATTTATGATAATCAGAAAACTTTAGGATGACCATGTTGTATAAAAATAGATACATAAGTTTAAAGGGATAGGAAAAGTCAAAATTAAAGGGACATTAAACACAAATGATAAACTACATAATTATGAACCTTCATATATGAGTAATTTTGCAATGAAAACTACAGCTTTATTTTGTCAAATAAGTATATTGTTTTACGTTTATTCTTTTCACCGATTTCCCTGTCCCACAGAACAAAAGAACCCATAATAACCAATTACAAACTAATAATCAGATATAGCATAAACTCTGTTTGCACATGTGCAGACTGGGGTAGCCTGTCCTTTTGTATTCCCTTAAGGAGGTTTAGCACTGCTTCAACTTAGTTACTATTGCAAATAATGATTTTCCAATCATGATTGTTGATGCAAAACTGATAATCCACCTTTTAAAAGCATGTGACACCACAGAATCTTAGACAGGGAGTGAAAAGTAAACAAAAGCTGGCATAAATTATTAACCCAAGCCTCCCTGGGTGAAAGTCAAACAAGAACAAATTTTAGATGTATTTTACAACAAAAGGCTGCAAAATGAATAATGAATGTATATTGCAATAATGTTTCACTAGCAATAATTAAACATTTAATGCATTCTTGAAAAGTCAAGCTTAATGGTCCTTTAAATTTGCATGATTCAGATAGATCATGTTATTTTTAGACACTTTTAAATTCAATTCTATTTTCAAATGTACTTTGTTTTCTTGGCATCTATTGTTGAAAAATGAATATGTACATATCCTATACTAGTGAAAGCTAGCTGGTGATTAGTGCCTGCACACATTTATCTATTGTGATTGGCTGACTAGATCTGTTCAGCTAGCTCTCAGTAGTGCACTGCTGCTCTTTCAGCAAATTATTTCAAGTGAATGAAACAGATTTGATTATAGAAGTGAATTTGAAAGTTGTTTAAAATTATATTCTCTATCTGAATCCTGAAAAAAAAGAAAAAATAATATATATATATATATATATATATATATATATTTATTTAAATAAAGTGTTTTCTGCACCTTAGAAATCCTAAAAAAAAAAAAGATAAATAAAAATTAACAAATAACTCTGTACATTTTACTGAACCTAAAGGGAACATTTGGAAATGGCCCCCAACAGTTAATATTAGGCCATTAACACCAGTGGGAACCCGTAATACAGTGTTAACAAAGAATCTCATAAACTGGCAATAAGTGCTACTGAGGCCAAATACAAAGACGGTGAGGTTAGTCTTGGGTTACTGCTTTTGTTTTTCTGCAGGGGATCGGCTATAGATCATTGTCTATTATAGTGAAACTGCCACCAACACTGGCTGAGAAAACACACTGGACTATATTCAATTGGGTACCAACTTTCTGTCAAATTAAAGTGAAAGTCCCACGGCTAAAAAATTTTTTTGCTAAGATGTGACGTTTCCACCTCTTAGCCAATAGCCGTGCAGTAAATCCGGCTTGGCGCCCATGGGAGCCGGATTTACCGAACAGCTATTTTTTAGCCGTGGGCTGCTGTAGCAGCTAAGAACAGCGATCGATTGAAACAAATAAAGGAGCTTTCTACATGAAGTATCCCCTTTATTTGTTTCAATAGTCAATCCTAGCGTTTGTACAACGCTAGGATTGACTTTCACTTTAAATGTGTTCACTACTGTAAAAATCTGCTGCATATTAGGGGCCACAGCCTTCACAATAACAAGAATCACAAGTGCTTTTCTCATTACAAGCAAATGATTACACAAGAAGTTAAAGTGAAGTGTATTTTAAAAAACAACAGCTTAAAAGACTTAAACTAAAAGAAATGTTTAATGAAAATAAACAGTAAAAATGTTTCTGAGCAACAAAGGCTATTTTTGTAAAAATCACATTTTTTTATTATTATTCCTCTCCCTCCCACCACTGAAGAGCCTGTCTGCTTCCTTCCTGTCAAATGAGTCCTATTGCACGGTGAAAAAGCACGTTGTTTAGCTGAAAGGATTCTTTTTTTTGCAAAGGCAAATTCTCAATAACATTTTTGATTGGATTAAAACTTAGAACAATGTCATTGCAATTGAAGACATTGGTATAACTTAGAATTACTGAGTCTAATTGCAAATTCAAAAGTGGGGCAAGTGATGACCCCTGACCTTTTCTAACACATGTACATGTTTACGCATATATTCATGGAGTCTTGCACGGCGACAACTGTAGCTGTGGACAATAACTTATAGAATCATTAAGCTATATACTCACAGTGTGGTTCGTAAGGAGGGGGAGGATCGCCACATGGTACGCACTCCATGTCCTGAAAGCCCCCAAGCTTGGTTTTTCTGTAATAACTGTTAGAAAAAGTAGAAGAAAAAAAGAAAATGACTGACATTATTGAAACTAATGATAATTTTGACACATATAAAGTTTTGGATTTTTTATTGTCTTTGTATTATTGTCTGTAACACATTTCATGCATTTTAATTGATAGGAAAGTCAAAATAAAAAACTTGCATGATTCCGATAGAGCATGTCATTTTAAGACCCTTTTAAATGTACTTCTATTTTAAAATGTGCTTTGTTCTCTCGGTATCCCTTGTTGAAAAATAATACGCACATATCCTACACTAGTGGGAGCTGCTGCCAATTGGAGATTTGTCTTTTGTCATTGGCTAACTAGATGTGTTCATCTTGCTGCCAGTAGTGCAATGCTGTTCCTTCAGCAAAGGATAACAAGATAATGAAGCAAATTTGATAATGAAAGTAATTGGAAAGTTGTTTAAAATGTTATGTTCTATCCAAATCATGAAATAATTTTTTTGGGGGTTTCCTGTCCCTTTAAGGGACACTAAAGCCAAATTGTGCCCAGGCTATTTAGATGCACACTTTTGGAGGTACTAGCTCCTACTGAGCATGTGCAAGAGTTCACAATGTATACATAAACAAGTCTGATTTACTGATGGCTGTCACATGATACAGGGGCTTTGGAAGGACATTTTAAAATGTGTTAGAAAAAATCTACAGCTTGCTTAAAATGAACTATTTTCAAGTGATTTGAAAAATAAGTTATTTCCCTTGCCTTTCAAAATCTACCTATGTCTGTACCAAACAGGCTGCATTTTCATTTGTTTATAAATGATTATTTCACTCATAAGTTACAACCCCTATTCCAAATAACCCAATAAAATTGTGAAATTGAAGAGCTGAGTTTATATATATAAAATAAAATACAGATGGCTAGTGCTAGTTAAGTCACCTGCTGTTTGCCTAGGCCAAAATACACTCCTGATGCAGGGGTTAATTTGTTTATTTGCTTGATTTTACATGGGACCATCACCAAATATAGTTAAAATACTATTTTATGATTTAACTTCTAGTTACAATTTTGCTCCCAAAAGGAAAACATAGTAACCTAGAAGATGAGGTTGAAAGAAGACAGAAGTCTATCAAGTTCAACCTATACAGATTCTACTTGATTTACAATAAAAAAGCTCTAATTGAGCTTAAATTAATTCAATTAAAATGGTGACCCATTTACCACAAGCAATCATATCACTGAATTCTGTTTCTAACCAGAAATGTATCTAAGGTTTTGGCATCCTCTACCTCCTTAGGCAATGGTTTCCACAATTTGATTGATCTTACAGTGAAAAAACATTTGTTGCTGGAGATTAAATCTCCTTTCATCAGCCTTAAATTGTGACCTCTGGTCACAAACAATTTCCTTGGTAATAAACAAAGCTTCTGCCTACTCTATATATGGGCCTTGAATATATTTATTTAAAGTAATCATATCACCGCTCAATCCCCTTTTTTTCCTAGAGAAAACAGACCCCGTTTGGCTAACCTCTCCTCGTAGTTTAAATTCTCCATTCTGCTTAATAGTTTTGTGGCCCTTTTTTCAACTTTTTTTTTTAGATTCATCCCCAGAACTTCACACCATACTCAAGATGAGGTCTTACCAGTGATTTGTATAGTGACAGAATTATGCTTTCCTCCCTTGCACCAATGCCTCTTTTAATACATACTAGTATTTTGTTAGCTTTAGAAGCCTTAGTTTTGTACAATAATCTCTCATATGGCACTCTATCAAAAGCCTTTGCAAAATCAAAGTATATAAAATTATCCGATTCTAATTTATCTATATTTTACTTACTTCCTCATAGGATCTAATTAGATTAGTTTGACATAATCTATTTCTCATAAAACCATACTGATTTTAACTCATAATCTTGTTTACACAAAAATACTCAAGAATATAATGTATTATAATCCCTTCAAGCATCTTCCCCACTACCAATGTCAGACTAACTGGTCTATAGCTTCCTGGATCAGCCCTGCTTCCCTTTTTAAAAAGTAGCACCACATCAGCTTTACCCCAGTCCTGGGGTACTATGCCTGAGGATAATGAGTCTTGAAAAAGTAAGCTAAATTTTCTTAAAACCATTGGGTGTATTCTATTTGGACAAAGAGTTTTATTTATCCAGTTTTTACCTTAAATTATCTAGAGACCCAGTTACCGGTATGGGCTTATATTTTCTAGTTTGTTTCAATGCATCTCCCACTAGTTCCTCTCTTGTATATACTGAAGAAAAGAACTAGTTTAGTACCTCAGCCTTCTACTTGTCACTATTAAAGGGACACTGTACCCAAAAAATTTCTTTCGTGATTCAGATTGAGCATGAAATTTTAAGCAACTTTCTAATTAACTCCTATTATCAAATTTTCTTCATTCTCTTGGTATCTTTATTTGAAATGCAAAAATGTAAGTTTAGATGCCGGCCCATTTTTGGTGAACAACCTGGGTTGTCCTTGTTGATTGGTGGATAAATTCGTCCACCAATAAAAAAAGTGCTGTCCAGAGTACTGAAACCACAAAAAAATCTTAGATGCCTTCTTTTTCAAATAATGATAGCAAGAGAACGAAGAAAAATTGATAATAGGAGTAAATTAGAAAGTTGCTTAAAATTGTATGCTCTTTCTGAATTACAAAAGAAAAAAATTGGGTTCAGTGTCCCTTTAATCATGTTACCCATCTCACATTTTAATGTACCTATATTTTTATATAGATACGTTAGCTATTTATATACTTAAAACCTTTTAGAGTTTTACTTTGAATCCTTTGTAAGTACTTGTTCATTTTCAATTTTGCCTAATTTGATTGCTTTTTTTTGCATGTTTTGTTACATCCCTTACTTATTTAGAATGTTGAGTCTGTGCTTTTTTCTTTGAATAATTAAAAATTTCTACGTTTTTTCCATAATTTCGCTTAACACATTTTTATTTAATTATTTTACTTTTATAACCATGTGATGTGTTAATGTGTATATTTTTTTTAACAAAGTTTTAAAAATGTTCTCCATTTATCCTCTGTGTGTTTATAGGAGAATAGTTTGTCTCTTACCTTCAGTATTCACTTATGTAATGAGGCTAAAGACCATTTTCAGTTTGTTTGTTTTTATGTGAAAACTTGAGAATTAATTTTAAGGTTAAATCAGATATTACAAAGCCAGAAGTAATCATTTTTTTTATAAATTTTTTTAAAGGGATCACACCACAGAGCAAGTGTTCCAGAAACTACAAAGAATGTATTATTTTGATATAGAAATTCTATTGAAATTTGAATTTAAAGTAAGAGATCACTGCCTCTATGCAGAAAAGCATGAGTAACATAAGTATATAGCAGTGGCTCTCCTATATTCCGTTTTAATTAACGTCAAGTTACTAGTGTCTACAACAAAACAGAAAGGATTATTCTGCATAGGCCTAGTTGAATTCAGATTTCTTTATTGTGTTTTTTTTTTTATTCTACACAACAGTGCAGCAGTGATAATTAAAATAAGGACTTCCATACCATATGTTTATTGAATTTACTACAAAGGAACCAGTGATATAATCCGTTCATAAATGAAGAGGATAACAAGCAGTAAAAAAAAAGTCCTTCTAAGCTGAATTTAATTGATCTACACTTGAATGAAATAGTGTGTTTGGCGAAGGCTATAGGACACAGCATTCAAAGCAGTTTCCTTACAAAAGAAAGCGCAGGATTAAATAGCATATTCATTAACCCTCCCCAATATGGCTTGTGCTCATTAAGACTGGAAATTCTGTATAGCTTGGATATAGGGAATGTGCATAGTGCATTTAGGATCCTTAACCGCATGGATGCCACAGAGACAAATAATTCTGAATATGCTATTTAATACTGTTAAGATAATTAAAAGGGACATGAGCGTCACAATAAAACTTCCATGGTCCAAATAGAGCATATTATTTTAAGCCACTTTTCAATTTACTTCTATATACTTTAGTCTCTTTGTATTTTTGTTAAAAAATATACCTAGGTAAGCTCAGGCGCACCAAAGCACTACTAATAGCTAGCTGGTTATTGGTGGCTAGGCATATAAGTTTCTCGTCATTGGTTCACTGATGTGTTCCCTAGTATTGCATTGCAAAGGTTAATCATAAAGTTATTTTAAGCAATAACACAATAGATTCTTTTCTTTTTGCACCTTTTTGTTCCTTTAATTTTACATACAGAAATATTTTTCATCAAGGAAAATAAAGAATGAGGAATACTGTGAAAATATTTACAATATTTTGCTAGTTAAATAATGTCTTAAAATACATACCCAGGTAAACAATCGCCACATATTGCATTGCTGGTAGAAGTACAGTTAGCTTTCTGGAAGCGATTCGTTGTGGCGCAGTCCAGGCAAGGTTTGCACTTTTGAAAGCCCCAATCATCTTTGAATCGGTTAGGCCGACATGGTAAACATTGCGCATCTTCTCCATATCCAAAACCACATTCCTGTAAAAATATTTTCATCTAAAACTTAGTAAAGTGTTTGACACAGAATTATAACTAAGTTTCTTTATGGAGCAGATATACACCTCAAAGAAAAGTAAAATGAATTGCATTACACTACTAGAAGATTAAGACTTGTAATAAAATTCTGTCGCAAATAAATGACACAAGATATATTTATCATCATTATTATTATCGGTGGTTAAAGCCTTCAGCTGCACTGTCCTTAGCTTTAGATACATTCAAGGGATAGAAAGGCCAACATTGAAATATGCATGAATGAATTTCTATTTCAAATAGAAGCATTTTTTGCAATATACTTCCATTAGCAAAAATGTTTCTGGCAAACGTTATTACTGTTTATCAGTAGCATATGCACATATGCTGTGAGGGCCTGAAAAATATATGCTGCTGAAAAAAAAGTAAAAACTTTTATTAGAAGCATTTTTGCCAATGGAAGTATACTACAAAAATTATTCTATTTCAAATTGCAATGCACTCATGCACATTTCAATTTTGACCTTTCTATCCCTTTAAATATTTATCATAAGTGCAAGTTGAAATACACATGTACCATATATGATAAAACTGTCTTGATCTGGGACGTAAATCTTACCCTTAACATAAATGTCAGGCTACTGAGCAGCAGTTTATATTACACATGTGAGATTGTGATTAATATATGAATGCAAAACCAAAGAAAAGTGAATAGGAAAAGAATTAGATTCCCATCACCAGTATAGTTGCTGGGTGTATGATGCACCCTATCACTGCAAGCCTGGCAGCAGAGTTACTAGACTGAAAGGAAAAGATGCACACAAGCGCTATGTTTTATAAGTGTGACCCACCTAAGCATCAGTTTCTTACTTGAGAAGCAGAAGTACAGATTCTTCAACTGGACATGTTTTGTGTTTAGCTAATCAAATACAAATCTTGCTGTTTCTATTCTATAAAAGGTTACTAGCTTTGGAAATAGCTTAAAGTAGACAGATTAAACAGGGTTCTTCTTAAAAGGACATTCTGGAGTAATAAAAGAATTCTCTCTCATTTGTTAGAACATTTTATAATTGAAGAGATGTTAGTTGCTATGTGCTTAACCCCAGCAAAGGAGTGACATTCAGGATAAACTAGCTCTTTCAGTCAGTGCCATGTATGTGTAATCCAAGGTTGAGGGGAGGAGGAGAAGGGTGCCGAGTCTGCCTGTAATGTGACCCAGGTTTTCGGCAGAATTGTCAGTGTATGGTAAAAAGGGGAGAACAGCTGCTATGGCCACTGCACTTTCAAAGTCCATAATGCAATAGCTTAAAAGCATTTTACAGGACGTCAGGATTTACCAAAATTCTTTGGTTGATTATCCAGTCATCACCTGTAATCTGTGCTAGTTCTGTTTTTATGGATACAGCCCAGTTTAACAAAAAATAATATATATTTAAATTATGGCTTATGTGCACATCCATTAGCAGTATAGACTGACAAACACTACATTTTGTGTACAGTACAATGGAAGGAATGCTAAACTGTTATTGATGTCAACAGGTTTTCAATTTTATCAAATGTTGACTTTGAAAGCTATGGCCTTTTAAAACTAAATACTATAAAGCCAGGAAGGAGGGGTCCCCATGCAATATATGTTTTAAAGAATGTAAAAGACTGACACTTCAAGGATAAAGGTAGCAATTATGGCTTCATATGGGTACTTAAGGCACATTAAAATATCTGGTGCAAAAAACATTTAAAAATGGAGTTCAAGTTTCCCCCTTACACAAATCTAGAACAAAGATTAAGTACTGTCTATTGCACCTTTACAACTTTCCAGGTTTTCCCAGGACAGTCCTAGTTTTTGGCCTCCTGTCTTCTTCTACAACTGTCCCAGGAATCTCTTCTGCATTTAAACATTGCCAAACATTGCCATATGGAACAGGGTTCTTCAAACTTAAGGCACCGAACCACCACTGGGTTGGGAGAAATTGGGTTTGTGAAGTCGACAAGTCAAAGAAGCATGAATTGTTTACCTATAGCTGCCAGCCATGCCACACCCTAAACACTGGCAGCAGCTAGACATGTCACATCCTAAACACTGTCAGCAGCCAGACATGTCACATCCTAAACACTGTCAGCAGCCAGACATGTCACACCCTAAACACTGCCAGCAGTCAGACATGTCACACCCTAAACACTGCCAGCAGTCAGACATGTCACACCCTAAACACTGCCAGCAGTCAGACATGTCCCATACTAAACACTGCCAGCAGTCAGACATGTCCCATACTAAAAACTGCCAGCAGTCAGACATGTCCCATACTAAACACTGCCAGCAGTCAGACATGCCACACCCTAAACACTGCCAGCAGTCAGACATGGCACACCCTAAACACTGCCAGCAGTCAGACATGTCATACCCTAAACACTGCCAGCAGTCAGACATGTCACATACTAAACACTGCCAGCAGTCAGACATGTCACATACTAAACACTGCCAGCAGTCAGACATGTCACACACTAAACACTGCCAGCAGTCAGACATGTCACATACTAAACACTGCCAGCAGTCAGACATGTCACATACTAAACACTGCCAGCAGTCAGACATGTCCCATACTAAACACTGCCAGCAGTCAGACATGTCCCATACTAAACACTGCCAGCAGTCAGACATGGCACATACTAAACACTGCCAGCAGTCAGACATGTCCCATACTAAACACTGCCAGCAGTCAGACATGGCACATACTAAACACTGCCAGCAGTCAGACATGTCCCATACTAAACACTGCCAGCAGTCAGACATGTCCCATACTAAACACTGCCAGCAGTCAGACATGTCCCATACTAAACACTGCCAGCAGTCAGACATGTCCCATACTAAACACTGCCAGCAGTCAGACATGTCCCATACTAAAAACTGCCAGCAGTCAGACATGTCCCATACTAAAAACTGCCAGCAGTCAGACATGTCCCATACTAAACACTGCCAGCAGTCAGACATGTCCCATACTAAACACTGCCAGCAGTCAGACATGCCACACCCTAAACACTGCCAGCAGTCAGACATGCCACACCCTAAACACTGCCAGCAGTCAGACATGCCACACCCTAAACACTGCCAGCAGTTAGACATGGCACATACTAAACACTGTCAGCAGTCAGACATGGCACATACTAAACACTGCCAGCAGTTAGACATGGCACACCCTAAACACTGCCAGCAGTCAGACATGGCACACCCTAAACACTGCCAGCAGTCAGACATGTCACATACTAAACACTGCCAGCAGTCAGACATGGCACATACTAAACACTGCCAGCAGTTAGACAAGTAAAGCCTTTTTCCCCGTTATGGAGCAGGTTGCAAGGCAGACATAATACTGAATTGTGGCTGGTGATGATGTCATTGCCACAAGGCCACTGAATAACTTATTTTATTGTGTAAGAAAATATGTTCTTCCCATAGCCACTCCCACCTCTGCCCCATGGAGCCATGCAGGCAACGTGAAAATGTTGGAAAGTATGATGTTGCCATAGCACTATATTATTATGTATAAATGTAAACATTTAATTATTTATAAAGTGTCAACATATTGTACAGTTAAAGGCAGTTTATAATGCAAACAATACTTGTACAGTGAGAGTATACACTCATTTTCATATAACTGCATGTAATAGACACTACTATAAAGAATAAGATGCACAGATACTGATATAAAAATCCAGTATAAAACTGTTTAAAAACTAACTTAGAAGCTCTCAGTTTAGTTCTGTTGAAAAGGTAGCTGGAAAGCCCACTGCAAGTGGGAAATAAGACACTCCCCCCCCCCTCCCCTTGCATATGAAAAGACCCTTTACACAAACAGGAGCAAGCTGGAGTCGGCATATATGTCGGTATTCTCCTAAAACTTTGGGGCATGATAATGATTATTCAAGAACCAGAGCTTATTGGCTAAAATGCAAGATTGTAAAAAGTACTGAGATAAGGGGCAGTCTGCAGAGGCTTAGATACAAGGTAATCATAGGGGTAAAAAGTATATCAATATAACAGTCTTGGTTATGCAAAACTGGGGAACGGGTAATAAAGGGATTATCTTTCTTTTTAAAACTATAATGTTAAAGTAGACTGTCCCTTTGAAACAAAACTATTGAAAAAAAAAAGGTTATAAATAGAATTAAACTAACCAACTGAACACCTAATGTATATACAATGTAATTGTCTGAATTCCTTTTGCGCACAATTTAAAATATGTACATTTTACACAGTATTCTAGTGGAATTTAAAGAAACAGCATCAACACATGCCAAGGGCGATTAAAGGCTCAGTTGGGTGGGGGGAATATGTTCTATATGAAGCTGGATTAGAATTGATCATTGCATTTTAAAAAGAAGACAGTGTACAAAGACACACTTGGTTAGAGTTAGAGATATTTAAAAAAAAAAGAAGGATAGGATACTGTTTTACTGTACTTTGCAACATAAACTAATTTAATCCAAAGAAGCAAATCATACAACAATAAAACATCTTGTCCCTTAAAAATGCCCTGATCTTACAGCACACATAGCTGCTGACTAGCAAGTACACTTCAATATACAATGAATTGACCAACATGCACCTGCGCAGTCTGTACACAGAAAACAGCAGTTTGCTATAAACAAGGTGGGCACAAAATGCAATAATCTAGGCTTGCCAAGTGTATGATATATAAATGGGCAATCCAGCTATCCGGTAAAATAGAAGTTTATTAAAAAACACATTAAAATTAAAGAAAGAATTGATGTTGCCATACTGCCCACTCGGGGTACAAGAGCAGAGGTCCTGTTCTGACGCCGGATGTAGGGACAAAACCAAAAGTCTACTATATTTTTCTATTTTATAAAAGATGCCTGGCAACCATAGAAAAACAACTAAACGTGTCCTTTTTAACAAGCTTACATTACAAAGTGCATTAAAATACATGTTCAGCAAATTATTTAACATTTGTGTCCTTTTAAAGGCACATTAGTATTCTCTTCTCTGTTGAGTCAAAAAAGGGCATTTTAAAACATACTGGAATCTTCTCATCAACCAGTGAGTGCAAGAAGTCCTTACGGCTAGTTGTACAAAAACATGCACTTCCGGTTAGCTTTAAATGAAAACTAAAAAACCTTGACAAATCCTTCATTCAGTTTAATAATAATAATAAAAATTGTAAAGTTTTAGTTTCTTTAAAGGGACACTACAGTCAAAATAAACGTTTATGACTCAGAACATGCAATTTTAAGGCACTTTACAATTTACTTCCATTATCACATTTTACAGTGTTTTTATATTCACAATTTTTGTAGAACAAGATCCTACTTAGCATGTGCACAAGCTCACAGTGTATACTTATACTAAGTCTGTGATTGGCTGATGGAAAATGGGAGAAAAAAAATAAATGTCAGAAAAAAAAATCTACTGCTTATTTGAAAATCAGCATCAGAGTAAGTTTTATTACATTGTTTTTTTTTATGCACTTGTTAATTATGTAATTCTACTGCATTGAGTGGTCCTTTAAAGCAACGGGAGCTGACATGTTGAAACCTAGGTTTCCTTTTCTGCTGAGGCCAATTAGGGACAGTATAAATGGGTCACCTGAGTGTGCAACCAATGCTTTTGTAGAATACAATGGTGTTAAGGTTGCACTTACACTTGTAACAGAAATTGGAAAACCTACAATTTTCAGAATTAAAATTACAGGAAAAGAAGATAAAATAAACAATGAAAATATTTTGCAAAGGTTTTTTTGATACATATAATTTAACATTTTAGATTACAAACAAAGGGCCAGATTACGAGAGGAGCGCAATATTGAGTAAGGGCGATATTTGCACTCCACTCAGTAATACCATTGCACGTAAATGTGCGGAGAGAGTGAGAGTGCTCTTAATCTGGCCCAAAGTGTTTAATGTCTTTTTTATAGTGAATGGATTTGTTCAAATACTTACTTTGACCATTCCAATGGAAACTATTGTCTCAAAGGCCTACTTTGATATGTGTGCCAGGGACTTAGGGCCTACTTATTTAAAGCAGTTTGTAAAAAGAGCCAAATTCCTGATATATTGCAGGGAGAAGATCATAAAAAAAATGCACTGGCATACAGACCTAAAACATGATAAAGAGTGTACGGAGGAAGCCATGTCTGAAGGCTAAAGGCACATTAAACATTTCATTGGGGAATTATACATAGTAAAAACATTAATAAAGTTAGCTCCACAGAGGCTGAAAGGATTCCTGCAAGATCTAAGACTCTGACCCTACAACACTGTACAAAAAATGTTTACTTTCAGTGTAGGAGCTAATTTATAATTGTCCTTAACTGATCAAAGCAAAGGATAAGATAAGATAAACACGCAATCTCAGTGGTCTCCAAAGAAACTTTTCCCAGCTGGGTGGCATTATGAAGTAGCCGGGTGGGGGAAGTGCAATATTATAACATTTTCTATTATTTATAAATGTTAGTTAAGATATCCAAAGCACAAATGAATTGCATAATTTAACAAACTGATTAAAGGGACACTGTACCCAAAAATTTTCTTTCGTGATTCAGATTGAGCATGAAATTTTAAGCAAATTTCTAATTTACTCCTATTATCAAATTTTCTTCATTCTCTTGGTATCTTTATTTGAAATGCAAGAATCTAAGTTTAGATGCCGGCCCATTTTTGGTGAACAACCTGGGTTGTCCTTGCCGATTGGTGGATAAATTCATCCACCAATAAAAAAGTGCTGTCCAGAATACTGAAACCAAAAAAAGCTTAGATGCCTTCTTTTTCAAATAATGATAGCAAGAGAACGAAGAAAAATTTATAATATGAGTAAATTAGAACGTTGCTTAAAATCGCATGCTCTTTCTGAATTACAAAAGAAAAAATTTGGGTTCAGTGTCCCTTTAAGAGAATTTGTGCAACAAACATTAAAAACATTTGGCTTAAAATTTTAGCTGGGTGATGTGCCCATTAAATAGGACCTGGGGAGAACACTAAATACAATTTGCTAACAAAGTCAGTTTAAAAGGTCAATTTATCAAGCTGCGGGGGCCATGGGTGCATATACGCGGAATTCAGCATTGCATACGAGCGCTATTTTGCACTCACGTACAATTCCGCCTCCTGCCCGCGCACTGCCAATCACGCGCAGGCAGGAGCTGTCAATCTCCCCGGTCGGACGAGACCGGGGGGGGAGATTGAAATTCGCCACCTTAGAGGTGGCGAAAGGTTAGGAAAGAAGCGGTCTGATGACCGCTGCTTGTTAGATACGGCGTGCAGGTTCTCTTGTGAGAACCTGCAGTTGTAGGGGGTCAAAAGGCTTGCGAAGCCTTTGATAAATCAACCCCTATATATAAAAACATTTACTTAGTATATAAAAAAAAATGCAATTCACTGATTAATCATAGATATTTACTAAATTTCTATATATGAAAAAAAAAAAGTTATTGAATGTTAAAAACACATCAGGAAACTAAACCTACTGAGATTGTTACTTTTCAGTTTGTTAGTAATTGGCCTCTGCAGAAGAAATCAGATAAGAAGATCAGGGTTTTTAAATCAAAGCTAAAATTTGTTACAACATTGCCATTAATAAGAATTAAACTATATAAGTTTACACTCATTTTTTAAATATTTATATAATACAACTAATATAATTTTTAAAAATACATATGCATATTATTGTCAAGCTAAGCACTGCTTTAAATACACCATTATGTCGAGAATGTTAGGGTTTAGTGTCCCTTTAAGAAAAAATCCTCAAACAATAAAAAACGATCTTATATTAAAATGGTCATATGGTCAAAATTCATCTACATTTTGCAATACTAGCAACTAAATGATTTAAGATTGTAAGTAATTTGCCTCCCAGGCATTATTTTTTTAAATTATTATTTGAATAAATCTTTCTATGTAGAACATTAAAAAAAAAAAAAATTAACATTATACCAGATACAGTTCCTAAGCAAATTACGTATTTTGTTAGTTGCCTTAGAAATCTATGTTAATATAAACACTCAACATAACATTTTTTTCAGTTGATCAGAACCAGTTTCCCCAGGCGGCAGTCTATCTTATACATTTTAGTCTATTTCTGCATTCTGCTTTATGACAGATCAAATTATTTAATTACAATGATCTTACCACTTGCCCAAGGCCATAATGGTGTCTTTTAAAGGAACAGTTACCGTCAAGTTTGGCTGCAATAATAGAAGTTGTTCTTAACCAGATGCCTAGATTACGTGTTGATACATGTAGAATACATGCATCTTTATTCAGTTCAAACAGCCAAAGGACACATCATATAAAGATCATTTTTGTTATAAAACACCACAAACAGCTGGTTTTTAAGCCAAAGTACCCAAAAACATGTTTAACAAGTTTTATATTCAAGCCTGAAAAATGCTTTTTACAAGTAATATACTGTATATATATTTATTTTTACAAACTAATCAGTTAGGAGTAGCCACCAATTACTGTCCATATCTAGGAGTGGAACTGCACTACTTCTTCAGAGTAGACTTTAAGGGGACAGTAATGTCAAAATTAAAAAGTTTCATGCTTCAGATAGAAAATGCACTTTAAAACAACTTTTTAAACTTTTTTTTTATATGCACAATTTCTACAGCTCTTACTGAGCATGCGTAAAAGTCCACAGTATATACATATATGTATTTTGTGACTGGTTAATGACTGCTGCACGGTACAGGTGGAGGGAAAATTTGATTAAAGAAGCAGTAAACACAGTAGGTGCTAATACTCGTGCTTAAAGGACCAGTCAACACATTAGATTTGCATAATCAACAAATGCAAGATAACAAAACAATGCAATAGCACTTAGTCTGAACTTCAAATGAGTAGTAACTTTTAAAATTGTCAGAAAAAAATCTGTTTATTTCCACTCCCCCTGTACCATGTGAGAGCCATCAGCCAATCACAAATGCATAAACGTACCATGTGACAGTCACCAGCCAATCACAAATGCATATACGTTTAGTCTGAATTCTTGCACATGCTCAGTAGGAGCTGGTGACTCAAAAAGTTTAAATATAAAAAGACTGTGCACATTTTGTTAATGAAAGTATATTGGAAAGTTGTTTAAAATTGCTGCTCTATCTGAATAATGAAAGTTTAAATTTGACTTGAGTGTCAATTTAACTTTGAAATTTGCCAGAAAGTATTTAACTGTTCATTTCAAATTCTAAGTGCTGTTGCATTGCCTTTTTATTATGCATTTGTAAATTATTCAGTTCTACAGTATTTAGTGGTAGTTTAAATATATGTTAAAGGAACATGAAACACAATTTTTTCTTTCACGATTTAGATAAAGCATACAATTTAAAAAAAAAAAAAATCGACTTTCATTGTATTATCAGTTTTGCTTTATTTTCTTGGTATCCTTTCTTGATTTAGCAGCAATGAACTACTGGAAACGAGCTGCACACATTGGTAAGCCAATCACAAGAGGTATATATGTGCAGACACCAATCAGCAGCTAACTCCCAACTCCTGAGCCTAACTAGATATGCTTTTTAGCAAAGGATACCAAGAGAATTAAGCAAATTAGATACAAGAAGTACATTGGAAAGCTGTTTAAAAATGTATGCTCTATCTAAATCATGAAATAGTGCAATAATACAATGCTCTAACACAGTAGATAATTTTATTATTATACCATTATGCCCCTTAAGTTTTAGAAATCAATATCTATTATTAAGTGACAAGCAAACGAAACATTTTCTTTCATGATTTAGAGCATACAATTTTAAACTACTTTTCAAATTTGCTTCATTCTCTCGGTATCCTTAGTGGAAGCAGCAGCTACTGGGAGCTAGCTGAACACAGTGGGTGAGCCAATGACAAGAGGCATAGATGTGCAGTCACCAACCAGCTTAAAGCTCCCAGAAGTGCACTGCTGCTCCTGAACCTAGGTATGTTTTTCAACAAGTAATAGAAACAGAAAGAAGCAAATTAGATCATAGAAGTAAACTGGAAAGTAGTTTAAAATGACATGCTCTGTCTGAAACGTTTTATATTGGCTTTACTGTTCCTTTAAACTCAAAATGCAATTCCCCATAAAAGTAAAACATTCTTTGCACCTTTTTTGGAGGGCAAGTTCACTGGTAAAATTGTGTTTTTTCCACTCCCACTGAGTGACTGGAGTACATCCGATAGGATTAAGAACTATAATTCTGCAACATGCTACATAGCAACTGCTAGAGCAGTGCAGGAGTTTTATCTATAGCTCTCTTGTACTGGCCTCTGATGAGGCGATAACAGTTATAGCATATTTTATACTATAATTCTGCAACATGCTACACAGTAACTGCTAGAGCAGTGCAGGAGTTTGTCTATAGCTCTCTTGTACTGACCTCTGATGAGGCGATAACAGTTATAGCATATTTTATACTATATTTCTGCAACATACTACACAGTAACTGCTAGAGCAGTGCAGGAGTTTGTTTATAGCTCTCTTGTACTGGCCTCTGATGAGGCGATAACAGTTATAGCATATTTTATACTATAATTCTGCAACATGCTACACAGTAACTGCTAGAGCAGTGCAGGAGTTTGTTTATAGCTCTCTTGTACTGACCTCTGATGAGGCGATAACAGTTATAGCATATTTTATACTATATTTCTGCAACATACTACACAGTAACTGCTAGAGCAGTGCAGGAGTTTGTTTATAGCTCTCTTGTACTAACCTCTGATGAGGCGATAACAGTTATAGCATATTTTATTTATTCTAAGAAAATGGAAGGTTTAAAACGTTTAAATTACTTATGTACCTTTAGCATTTAGAAGCAGCTACAGAGAGCAGTGGAAAAATGAACTCCGCTTTTTTAAAAAAACTTATGCCTTTTGAAAACTTACTATTAAAACGACACTTTAAAACCAACAACAACAACAGCAACAACAACAGAATTTTAAACGAGCGCTGTTTACCTTGGATAGCTCCTTGCCTGGACCACACTGTCTGCATGGCCTGCAATTGCCTGTACTGTCCAAAAATTCTTGCTCCATGCAATCCCCAACTTCAGAGAGTGCTTTGCTAATCTAAGGTAAACAGAAGCAAAATAGGATTAGTGAATTTGGGAAAACAAATATTAATCCATAAATAATACATTTATTAAAAACCATTTTCAAAACCATTATACAGTTGTTATATAAATGAAATGGGCATCACCTCTTACATGGTACTAAAGTTTGGTGTGGAAAGGAAGAAAACAACGCTAGTTAACTTAAGGGAACACTGAAGTTGAGATTATGGGGCATATTTATCAAGTTCCGTATGGAGCTTGATGCCCCTTGTTTTCGGCAAGCCTTCAGACCACTGCTCTATAACTTGTCTGCTTGCTCTGAGGCAGCGGACAGAAATCAACCCAATCGAATACGATCGGGTTGATTGACACCCCCTGCTAGCGGCCGATTGGCCGCAAATCTGCAGGGGGCGGCACTGCACCAGCAGTTCACAAGAATTGCTGGTGCAATGATAAATAACAACAGCAAATGCTGTCGGTATCTATCGATGTGCAGCAGACATTATACGCTACTTGCAGCGGAAATTATACGCTACTTCGTATCACGTCCGCTCGCACATTGATAAATATGCCCCTAAACTTTCATGATTCTGATAGAGAATGCAATTAAAAAAAAAACACTTTTTCAATTAATTTTCCCTTATCAAAATGTGTGCAATTTTTCTTTTATCCACACATTGAGTTCCAGGAGTATACATGTATGCGTTTTGTGATTGGCTGATGGCTGTCACATTATTCTAGGGCAGGGAAAGTGGAAGTAACTTTGAATATCTTCAGGGGAATTTTTTTTTTTTTATTGCATTGTCTATATATTAAGCATTTTTTGATTATGCAATTCTACTGTATTTAATGGTCTTTTAGCAAAATCATTAAAATATCAAGATTTTCTTTGCTGTATTTTAATTTCCTATCATTTGGGGATATTCAGGGCCCGCAACCCATTCTATTTAAGGGGAACTACACAAATCCTGAATGAAAAACCTAATCTAAGCAAATAAAAATAAAAACAATAATTAAATGAGAAAAATTTAGTTTTGTGTAGGGTTAATTAGCTCTAGCACACAACGTTTAAAAAAAAATAAAAAAATCTCTAATAAGCTTTTCGAAGGGGATAACGGTTTAAGAGGTGAACTGCACTTACTTTTCCTGAAAGCAGCATCCTTTTTTTAATTTTGAAAGCACCAAAGGTACCACTGTCCCTATAAGCCACCCTCCTGTGAATTACACCCTTACCAATCACAATTAATCCATAGTCATTCCAAACGTTACAACAGTGCTCATCAGAATCCAAAAGCAGAGGACACTACAGTGCCTTCGGTGCTTTCAAAATGAAAGAAGCACAATCATTACAAAGCTTAACCCCTTAAGGACCAGCGACGTACCCTGTATGTCGCTGGCCTTTTTTTGGGACGTGATTGTTTTATAGCGCGGTCTTGCCACCAGCGTTGAGACGGCTCTATTCCACAAAGCCTGCTGGAGGGAGGGCATTAATAGCGTTTTCTTGCTAGACTTGTGCTATTATGTCCTGAAAAAACCCTTAACGACCAGTGACATACAGGGTACATTGTGGTCATTAAGGGGTTAAAAACAAAAAACAGGGGAGCCAAAGTTTTGCTTTAGATGTTAAATGTAAACAATATCAAGTATATCAAAATATATTAGTATCCTCATAGATATATGCTTTTAATGACTTAAAACGGATATGCGATTACTTCCGCCCGCCCATGCTGGAGGTTGGAAATCCTCCCATGATCAAAGCAAAAATCCACTGTGCTAAATTTGTAAAATGAATGTAAAGTTTAAATATAGCACTTAGCATTGCAAAGCTTGGGATGGATAGGGGAACTCCATAGCACTAATTTAATAAAAAGGCGAACGGTAACACAATATTACTTGTAAGACAGAGAAGACAGCTGGGAACATATCAATCCATATTTTAAAATTCTTGGTATGGGGTTTGTTTGTTTTTAATTTAAATTTAGAAACATTTACATTACGGATATGCTAATACACACGTTCAGTATTGCTGTCTTGGATATTAATGCAGCTCTAAACAAATGAATTATCAAGTTGTCCATGAATAAACAAAACTATAAAAACAAATACATTTTATGACTACCAGTTCAAGTCATGTAAAAATTATATTCAAAGAAAGCATTACGCACTGGAAACCGCAAACGTACAATTTAAAAAAAAAAAAAAGTTTTTACCCAAATGTTTTAAAATAACTCTCCGGTACATACTGTTTTTTTGTTGTTTTTGTAACAAATACTAGAAATGTGCTTGTTTAGTCTAAAAGATTTGTTCTATACTGTATATATATATTGTTTTTAAATGTTTGGTTTGGCCAAATTTCTCCCATGCCGGCAGTTGGTTCAGACAAATATTGAATTCTGATTCATCACCGTTATTTCCAATATAGACAATATTAACAAAAATCTAACATTAAAGAATTCAAACATTTAAAATAACTCATTTTTCAATGTTAAAAGAACATACAACTCCTATATGACTTAAATCCAGCATTTAGTGCCAGAACATCTGTCCCTAACAACAGTCATTTACAGTTACAAATCCAAAATCCAAACTTAATTAATATTTTAAAAAAAAAATTAAAAAAAAATCCAAATGAACTATTTTTTCCCACTGTCTGCAAGTCACAATCTTTGCCTGTCTTTGGTTTTTGTGTACTAAAATGCTAATAGCCTTTATTTATTTTAAAACAACAAAATTACCTTTCTGATTACAGTACAGCACTATCTAAAGGTGATATGTATACAAAAGTATTAAAGTAATATAAAACTACCTTTAGGTTACATGTATAAGCTATATTATGATGTAAATATTGTCTAGATGACATAAGATATTGTTTTTTACACTTGGTCCCATTAAAAGGGAAATTATACACTAGATTTTTCTTTGCATAAATGTTTTGTAGATGATTAATTTATAAAGCCCATACAGTTGTTTTTTGTTTTTTTAAATGTATAGTTTTGGTTATTTTTAAATAACATTGCTCTGATTTTCAGACTCATAACCAAGCCCCAAAGTTTTAGGAGAATACTGCTGTATACCTACTCCAGCTTGCTCCTGTTTGTGTAAAGGGTATTTTCATATGCAAAGCAAGGGGGGGGTGGAGTGTCGATTTCCCACTTGCAGTGGGTGTTCCAGCTAAACTGGGAGCTTCTAAGTAAGTTTTTAAACGTGTTTTTAATGGATTTTTATATAAGTATCTGTGCATCTTATTCTTTATATTAGTGTCTATTACATGCAGTTAAATGAAAATTGATGTATACTGTCCCTTTTACTCTCCAATTGCCACATTTTACAGATGCAAATATTCCGAAATCCAAAGCGTTTCCGGTCCCAAGCAGTTTGGATAAAGGGTTTTCTACCTGTAATATTGGACAGGGGACGATGGACAAATGAATGGTAAGACCCCCTGTACATCATTACAAATAAAGGAGCTTATTAACCAAACAATATAACTCCGTCCACCCCATTCCTGCACTTTTTTTGACACCAAACGACATTAACGAAATGAACAAATCAAATTTGTCAAGTAATCATTTGTTTTTTTGGTCAGTTTCATTTAATAATGTTTTCGGCTGTTCGCATATCATCCATCTTGAAGAATCAGCAAAATTTGGACAAATTTACATTTCCCTGAAGCACGAAAGCACATCTACAACAAATACATAGATGCCACGCAAGAGCAATAATGTGAACCAATTAATTTGTGACAAGTCTTTTTCCTTAAAAACATGTACAGAAGCTTTTAAAAAGTATTGAGAGATTGCTTACAGTTCCCATGAAGTTTTAATGAAATTTCCCAGAGATTACAATGTGTCAGTTTTGAGCTCTGCTCCCCTAATAAGATGCTCTATGTGTTTCACACTAAAGAGTCTACTTACTTAAAGGGACATGACAACATTTTTCTTACATGATTCAGATACAGTGTACAACTTTCTAATTTACTTCTGTTAAGAAATGTGCTTCATTCTCTTGACATCTTTTGTTGCAGGAGAAGCAATGCACTATTGGGGGCTAGCTGAACACATCCGATGAGCCAATGACAAGAAGCATATATGTGTAGCCATCAATTCTCATCTTTCTCCCAGTGGTGCATTGCTGCTCCTGAGCCTTCCTAGCTGTGCTTTTCAACAAAGGTTACAAAAAGAAACAAAGCAACTATTGAATAGAAGTATATTGAGAAGTTGTTTCATAATTCAGATGGAGCATGAATTTTAAAGTTTAGTTTTGACTTTAAATGACCCTTTAAAAGAGCAGAATCTTCTATTTCAAATGACATGTCACTTGGCCCTCTAGATAGCATGTGGTCAACGTAAAAGGGCAATTGTTAACCCATTATACAACAGATTTGGAGTAATAAATATTACTTAGTTAATGGCAGTAAATTCTGAACTAAAAGGAGCGCTGTTTCATATCCCTTTAATGTGTCTGAAAACTCATTTGTCGGGATGACTGACAAGTCCTGCTCTTATGTAACTAGTTGCACAAGAGGAGTGGGGGGGGGGGGGGCTGCACAAGCATTTGCCTACATAATGTTAAATTCCAGTAGCGGATGCTGCATTGGAGGGTCTTAGAACCTTGTCTGCACGCACCATGATAAATATAGACCAAAGGAGCTTATTTCTAGTCATGTGAAAGCAAATCTTAATTAGTTTTGAGAAAAATTGTATCCTAGCACGTTCTATCCTGGAAAAAAATAAGAAATATTGATTATTATTTTTTTAGACATGCTGCTTAGTTTAAAAAATGGTTAAAAAATGGGTAAAATTTGTATAACAAAATGTGTTTAAACATGGTTAGATTTATGTTGTTTAAGAACGACAAAAAGATATCAATCACCTATATGTAGCCACTTTAGCTTGTCAGCAAAATGCTTCAGGAGTCTGATGGATTGATCCTTTAAGTAGGTCAATTATTTAAAAAAAAAAAAAAAAAAATTGTGTTTGAACTGCAGGTCTAAAGTAACTTGGCAGAAGGAGAGTAATAAAGACAATGTGATTGGCTATGCGATATCTAACGTCCAACTAAAATGTACATTTTATTTACAGTAAAAGGATACAATATTGGGAGCTTATAAACTAAAAAGGAAATAAAGATTTATATGTACTGTATGTATATATATATATATATATATATATATATATATATTTATTTTTATTTTTTTAAATACGCATATGTTAAACATTTTAACTTAGAGGGCACAACACTTAAAATGACTAATAGCGCCAAAGACTTGTGAACATAGATGTAAATATTTTAGTGTGACTTGCTTGGTAATTAATCATTGTCGAGAGCTATGATTGGGCATTAAAGTGTATTGTTTCACAAATATACAATAATCCTCTTCAGTTAGCTGGAGCTGATTAATATACTTTAAAGGGACAGTAAAGTAAAAAAAAAAACCCTCTCATGATTTAAATAGAGCATGCAATTTTAAACAACTTTCCAATTTACTTTTGTTACCAATTTTGCTTTGTTCTCTTGGTATTCTTAGTTGAAAGCTAAATTTAGGAGGTTCATATGCTAATTTTTTAAACCTTGAAGACTGCCTCTAATCTGAAAGCATTTTGACCGTTTTTCACCACTAGAGGGCGTTAGTTCATGTGTTTCATATAGATAACATTGAGCTCCGGCACGTGAAGCTTATAGGAGTCAGCACTGATTGGCTAAAAATGCAAGTCTGTCAAAAGAACTGAAATAAGGGGGCAGTTTGCAGAGGCATAGATACAAGGTAATCACAGAGGTAAAACGTGTATTATTAAAACTGTGTTGGTTATGCAAAACTGGGGAATGGGTAATAAAGCGATTATCTACCTTTTAAACAACAAAAATTCTGGTGTTTACCGTCCCTTTAAGTGATATGAAAACCCCAAAATTTTATTTTGTGATTCATACAGAGCATACAATGAAAAATAATTTCCAATTTGCTTCTATTATCAATTATAATTTGTTCAAGAGATACCTAGGTTGGCATCTAGAGCACTACATGGCAGGAAATAGTGCTGTCTCATCTAGTGCTCTTGCAAATGGATAACATTCTTGCAAAACTGCTGCCATATAGTGCTTCAGACATGTGCACGCTCCTGAGCATACATTACTGCTATTCAACAAAAGATACCATGAGAATTACGACATTTTTTTAAAAGAAGTAAATTCGAAAGTGGTTTCAAATTGAATGCTCTAACAGAATCATAGAAGAAAAAAAACTTTTGTTCTCTTGGTATCCTTTGTTGAAAGCTATGCAGGCTGAGAAAAGCTCAGGAGTGTGCATGTGTCTTTAGCAATCTATGGTAGGAATGTTTGCTACTATGTATAAAAATGCTGCAGACACTGCTGCCAGATGGCTAAAGACACGTGCTCCTGAACTCAACTAGGAAGGTTTACCAAGAGAACTATGCAAAATTGATAGAGATAAATTGTGTAAATTATTTTAATTTAAAGGGACAGGAAACCAACATTTTCTTTCATGGTTTGGATAGAACATACAATTTCAAACAACTTTCCAATTTACTTCTATTATCAAATTTGCTTCATTCTCTTTTTATCCATTGCAGAAGGAACATCATTGCACTACTGAGAGCTAGCTGAGCACATCTAGTTAGCCAATCACAAGAGACAAATATGTGCAGGTACCAATCAGCAGCTAGTTCCCACTAGTGTAGGATATGTGCGTAATCTTTTTCAACAAGGGATGACAAGAGAACAAAGCACATTTGAAAATACAAGTGAATTTAAAAAAGTGTCTTAAAATGAATCATGCAAGTTTATTTCTCCTTTTACATTTTGACTTAAGTGTCCCTTTTTAACGTTTCAAGGCAATATTCAAGCATATGGTCATCCATTTAATAAAATGTTACAGCTTACCCTTTATGCATACATAAAACAATAGAAATTGCCCTATTAAAGGGAAAGTATACACTCATTTTCATATAACTGCATGTAATAGACACTACTATAAAGAATAAGATGCACAGATACTGATATAAAAATCCAGTATAAAACTGTTGAAAAACTTACTTAGAAGCTATCAGTTTAGCTCTGTTGAAAAGGTTACAGGAAAGCCCACTGCAAGTGGGAAATAAGACACTCCCCCTCCCCCTTCTTTTGCATATGAAAAGACCCTTTACACAAACAGGAGCAAGCTGGAGTAGGTAGCCGACGGTATTCTCATAAAACTTTGGGGCTTGGTTAGGAGTCTGAAAATCAGAGTAATGTTACTTAAAATTAAGCAAAGCTATACATTTTAAAAATAAATACAATTATGGGCTATATAAATAGATCATCTACAAAACATTTATGCAAAGAAAAAAATTAGTGTATAATGTCCCTTTAAGTATAAATATTTGGTTTCCCATCTTGCTGTTTTATCTCTTTTTAAGAAATTAATATTTTTTTTAAAATGGAAGAGCTTCCTGTGATATAAATAACAAGTGCATGTTAAAGGTCTAACTTTAAAAAACATCTTTTGAACTGGGAAATGCAGCTTGTTTAGTTTGTTTATAACAGATGTGCAAATGCCTGCGAGCGTTACAATTTCACTGTGATTTTGTGGGTTCAAAGTTCTTAGAAACTTCACAGTGCTGCCATTTCTGGAGAAGCCTCAGGCGCTTATGCAGAACCATTAACACGAGAATTGAAAACTGCTGGAGCTTTAGATGTTGCTATATTGCGGGCTATTGTGTTAAACTTGTTTTAAAAATGTGAAGATCTTGAACAACTTTACCCATTGGGTGCCAGTCTTCTGACAGCCAAGGGGTTAAACAGAAGTCATAAAAACGTCTAGTAATGCTATTACTCTTCTTCCCTAGTCTCATGCTAATATTGCTTTACTAATTTAAGGGTTTAACAGTTCTAAACAGAAAAAAAATAGGTTTTCAGGAGAGCATGGATGGATTTGAATACCACTGTTGAATTATATTTATGCAAAGTATTGGTGAGTTTACTAATAGATTTGAATATGAATGCCCTGTGCAAGACCGCTCCGCACAGTAATCTAATTTACACTCTTCCTACTGTAGCATGAATTATTGTTTTCTAGGGCGGTGTTTCCCCAATTTCAGTTCTCAAGTACCCCTAACAGGCCAGATTTATTTTAACTAGCGCTCAAGTGGATTAATCAGCTGATGGGTGACAGTGGGTTAGTAACCATGGTTAGTGATCAGCCGATTATGTCCCCTTTGGTCTAGTTATGAGATGATGAAAATCTGGCTTTGAGGACTATAGTTGAGAAACACTGTTCTAAGCACAAAACATATCTAACAATTGGCTACAATTAAAGAGAAACTACCACAATATTGCTCACTAAATACTATCACACTGTGACTGTTATTAAACATATCCCAAGTGAAAGCACTTTTTCTTTTAAAAATATTTTTTTTGGAAGGGATTATTGATTGTAATCCTAAGGGAGAAAAAGACGCCAATGACAGCCTACTGGGCTACTAACAAACTCAAGTCTCATAATATTATATACAGCCAGAGTGCACATTGTAATGGAACTGATATATGCAAATTATGTATAAGAGCACTGCCGAAAGCTTGCAGAGTTCATTTTTTATAGCTTATGTTTGCACAATAATAGACAATCAAATATAGCATCACCTCTTCCAACAAACTCGCTCACAACCCTACCAAGGAAGACTTCAATGATAGGACTCACAGAGGGATTGGAAACCAGAAATTTATTTTGCTTTTATAATTGTTGGGAAAACAAGTATACCAGACAGTGGTTGTTTGCATGATGCAAACTGAGCCCTCATTGACATTTCCCTGCCGGCTCTCTGAGCAGGTGCTTTGTTTTAATGCAGGTGCACTGGGCATGCGCAGTACACTTGTAATAGTGATAGCTTGTACTAGAAGCATTTTTGCTAGTATAAATACAGTATATTATACTGAAATGAAAAACTTTTGATGATTTAGATACATCATGCAATTAAAAAAGGGAGAAACATAATCAGTGTAAACCCATTATTAAATTGTGTCTTTTTATATGCACACTTTCTGAGGCACCAGCTACTACTGAGCATGTGCAAGAGTTTACAGTACGTACATAAGAGTCTGATTGGCGGATGGCTGTCACATGATACAGGGGCAGGGAAATGGAAGGTAACTTAGAAATGTTAGGTATTTGAAACGCAGAGTAATCATTATTGCATTGTATTTTTAGCATGCCATGGCTTATTATGCAATTCTACAGAATGTAATGATCCTTTAATAAGGTTTTTAATTCATCAATAGATAAAGCAACATAAAAAAAAAGTTGTGAATCAGCATTATAAAGGGGCCTGATAAGAATATATTCTTATACTGGATGATTTTTGAATAATAAAAAAAATATTTAGGTACTATAACGTAAAATAAATATGCATATGATCAAGCCCTGGAATGATGGGCATAATTCAATTTATAGAAGCACTTTTCCATTTTTGGCAATAGATCTATAGCTTATGAAATAAAATTACAAAAATGTCTTATAATTACAGCCTAATAAATGCAAAAAGAAAGAATTACTTACTGACTATACAGCACCACTTTTACCTAAACAGTAGAAAAGTTGTATTTATCCCTCAGGACATATTGTTGTGTAAAAATAACATTGAAATACCATTTTAAAAATGGTGCGTCCATGCATGACGTTTAAATTCAAGACAGAAGGCTGGCGCAGACTTGTAATAACATAAGGGATGTTGGTCTGCACTGAATTTACTGTGCAAGGGAGAAAATGCGATTAATCACTGTTATTTTATTACTCGAGGGTAGAAAGCCATGAGAGCAGATATTTAGGAGTTCTTCGTCAGATTGGAGATATTCCACGGTTGCACTCAGTCTTTCGAAAAATATTATTTTAGTAATTAGCCAAGAGTGAAAAGAAAATAAATCCCTTGTGTCATTAGCATGTAACTCTAGGTGAGACTGTGACTTCGTTTAGTAGGTGCACGGGATAAAAAATCCCCAGAATTCTGTTGCCTGTACTAGACCCAGAAAATAAAAGTGCCCTGTTAATGCCACCCACACTGATGTATTTCTGCTTGCCCCAACCCAGGATTATTGAACTGGACAATCTGAGGTTTCACAAACTAATAAATAAACCTAGAGACCCAATTTGGCAAAAATCTAAAAACACAATACTGTGATATATATTTCTTCTGTAAAGTAGTTCATATATGTGACAAAGGCATACTTATTATGAACCAAAAATAGCCACTGTGTGTGTGTGTGTGTGTGTGTGTGTGTGTGTGTGTGTGTGTGTGTGTGTATGTATGTGTGTATGTATGTATGTGTGTGTATGTATGTATGTATGTATGTATGTATGTATGTATGTATGTATGTATGTATATATATATATATATATATATATATATATATATATATATATATATATATATATATATATATATATGTATATGTGTGTGTGTACACATATACACACACACACACACACTGAACCACTAAATATTTCAAGCCCTGTATATAAACTCAAGTGTATTTCAGTTTTGGTTGCTATGTCCCTTTAAATAAGTCAAGGTCTGTATAAAATATTATTGGGAAAAAGAAAAAAAAGTTTCTTAAAGAGATATTCTTGTGCAAAAATTACATGCTCTAATTAGTTCAACTCTGTGTTTAACCCCCAAGCAGGAAACAGCCGGTGAACCAATCGTCAGTAGCAGTCCTACCAGCCTGCCAATCACTGGCGATGTTCAGCTGCAAACAAGGTGGCCATGTTAATCTATTAGGAAAACAGTTTAGGTGACATTTCCTTATAGTTAGACTATGGCCCCTATTTAAGAAAGTCTGGCCGACCTGAGCCGACAGTGTCGATCAGGTCTGCCAGACCTCGCTGAATACGGCGAGCAATACGCTTGCCGTATTCAGCATTGCACCAGCAGCTCACAAGAGCTGCTGGTGCAACGCCGCCCCCTGCAGACTTGCGGCCAATGGGCCGCCAGCAGGGGGGTGTCAATCAACCCGATCGGGTTGATTTCCGGTGATGTCTGTCCGTCTGTTCAGAGCAGGCGGACAGGTTATGGAGCAGCGGTCTTTGTGACCGCTGCTTCATAACTGCTGTTTCTGGCGAGCCTGAAGAGTCGCCAGAAACACGGGGCATCAAGCTCCAGTCGGAGCTTGATGGATAGGCCCCCATGCATTTCCTTTATTCATCATATGCTTTATTCCATTCCAATAGAAAACCCTTTGCACATAGGATTTCAGATGATTTTTTTAGCTTTCTATTTATCTCTTGTAAACACATTCTGGCCATTTTCCAGCCCCTGCTTTTATTCATGTGATCTAATCATACAAACGTTTTGCAGAGGGTTTTGGCTTTCATTTCTAAAACATTCCAAAAATATAAAGCCGAGCAATCTGCAGTAGATAAGCCATCTAAATAACACTTGCAATGTAGCCAGAACATCAGGTTCTCTCTCTCATTTAGAATTGAGTAACCATACAAACAACCAGAAGAGAGAAAAAAGACTCAGAGACCTATTCTACTGAATTAGTTACATAACTGTAACTAGCACTGCTGATTGGATCAGTGGTAGTTTGCTCTCTAGACCAGCGTGTTCTGCAGGTCCCTTGCAGTATTTCTACTATGTGTTTAACTTCTTTGCAGGGGTTAAACACACAGTAGTGCAGGGCCGATAGTTTTCAAATTAGAGCATGTCATTGTTTTTTACTATTATTGTTGGCTGCAATATTTGGTATTTGTTTCATAAAACCAAATTTTAGTTAAACATTTGCATTTGTTTTTGTTAAACGAATGGAAATGTTCAAAGCCACAGATGAAAAAGGTCAAAAATGAAAAAGGGCACGTGTGCATTTCAAACTGAAATATAAGCATTTTTTGCAATATACTTTCATTAGCAGAAATGCTTATAGTAAAAAGTATTGTTTTTCTGCGGCATTCACGCATATCCTGTGAGGACCCGTGCACCAGTATTCAAATAGCGTGCATGGTCAGACAGCTGGCGGTGGTGTGTATTGCTTCTAAAGACATCATTTGTGCCATACAAGCCACTGGTATGAATACTGGTGCACAGGCCCTCACAGGATATGTGCGTATGCCGCAGAAAAACAGTAATAACTTATACTAGACGCATTTTTGCTAATGACTGTATATTGCAAAAATGCTGATATTTCAAATATAAATGCATTTAACAAAATTAATATATCTTTTATCATCATGGATGTATATTTTGATGTAAAAAATGCACGTCTCATATATATATATATATATATATATATATACACACATATACACACACACACACACACACATATACAGGTGGCCCTCGGTTTACAACGGTTCAATTTACACCGTTTCAGAATAACAACCTTTTTTTCCAGTCATGTGACTGCTATTGAAAAGCATTGAGAAGCAGTGCATTTATTAAAATAGCCAGTAGGTGTAGCTGTCCTCTTGTGTTGCAGCAAAGCCAAGCAAGCTGAAATTAATCAGTTTAACCAGACCTGAGCTATCGAGCAGATTTCAAAGGAACAAGATCGTCCTGTCTATAAATCAGTCCAGATTGGAATGCATAGAAAGTACTGTTTGCAGAAAAATGCAAGTGAAGTCTGTGTTGTGCAATTTTTTTATTAGGTTTATAATGCTGTTTAGCAAATGTTTTTTTTTTTTCATTTAACTTAGTTTAGTTATATATTCTGTGTTGTGTGATTTTATTAGGTTTATAATGCTGTTTAGCATTTAACGTCTTCATTTCAAAGCTTTAAAAATAATGTATTAGGTGTTACTTATGACAATTTTGAGAGGGGCCTGGAACCTAACTCCCTTAATTCCCATTGACTTGCATTATAAACTAGGTTTCAATTTACAACGGTTTCGATTTACAACCATTCCTTCTGGAACCTAACCCCGGCATATATGTATATATATATATATATATATATATATATATATATATATATATATATATATATATATATTTATTATTATTATTGGTTAGGAAATGTCAACAAGACTGTGTGGTAATCATCTAACAATGAAACATTACAGGCTAACCTAGCAATTTATAAAAACGAATAACTTTATTTATTAAGGGAGGTGTTCCATATAAAACCTTTGCCACCCCTAAACAATGTATTTATTTAACAAGATTACAATTTATTGTCTCCCTGTGTCATTTAAGACGTGTTTAAGTTATTAATTATATATTGTCATATTAAATAAAATCTAAACAAAAAATGTTATTAACCACATTGTAAAGAGGCTAATCTTTCATGGGAAAATGTCTCAGTAGAGTAGTATTTAATATGAGTAGTATTTAATATGAAATGATGTCCCTGGTATAGGAAGAAATGCAAAACTTCTGGTAAAAAAAATAATTATATATATATATATATATATATATATATATATATATATATATATATATATATATATAAAGTAACAGATTAGTGCTCCCTAAACTCACAAATATAGTAAAAGCTAATAGTCACAACTGCGAGGAGAGAGGCAGTTGGACTTCTCAGACTTGACTTAGGTAAAAGTAGATATGACAGGGATTGGTACTCATAACACTTTGTATGGCACCGAGAGAACTCGAGAACACTATATTACTGCAAGTTAAACAAATTCATTATTGAATTTAGTTGGTTGGGTGTAGGAAATTGATTGTGATTGTAAACTTTTTGAATGTTCAGAACAGTATATACAATTATTCTTTAAGACAGGGGCACTTTCATTATTTACATTTTTTTGAAAGACGCTTAATTTGTAAAATATTTACCATTTAATGATGGTAAACATCATGCCGTTCCGCCGCCCGCATCTCATACTTCATTTGTCTGTGCGATGATGAATTTGGCTTCATCCAATCGTTGCGTGCCCCATGTGCTGGAAGCCGTGTGGGGCACCCAACGATTGGATGAAGCCGTATTCGTCATCGCACAGACAAATTAAGTATGAGATGCGGGCGGAGGAACGGCGCAATGTTTACCATCACTAAAAAAAAAAAAAATGTATTCAATTAAAATGTGCCCCTGTTTTGAAGAATAATTGTATATACTGTTCAGTACATTCAGAAAGTTTACAGTCACTTTAATGCAATCACTTGGTGAGTTTTGTGTTGCAGCAGAAAAAAAAAAAAAAAAATCACCCAGACATTGGTTCTTAAATATGTCAACTTTATTGTACACAACATGAATACAGGACTATTAATATAATATATGCTTTTCTGGATGTGTACAAATATACAATTTCATGTGCTGTTGAATAATATTGTCATCCCTATAAATAAAGTTTAAATCTAATAGTGGCACCTGTATTTGATTGTACAAAGATGAATATAGAACTTTACTTTAAATGGTCATTTTTCTCAATCTATCAATCATGGTATTATTCGCAGGGAGGGGGGGGGGGGAATATATAAAGCCTAATTGTCAGTACAACCAGACATTTAGTAAAGTAACATTGTAAAAAGTGGTTTTGAATGTTGCATTTTTAATTTGCATTGCAGGAAAATCGAAGTTCTCTTTATGTCTCAACAATCTTCCACTTCTTTTTTTTTTATTTCTTTAAATTATTGTTTTACATATTTATACATACTTGAAAAGTACTAATATTTTAAATGTATCAAGATAATAAAAGTAACAAAGATGGGTTGGTTTTTTTGACAAACGACTAATTTATACCACAAAGTTATCTGTACTATGAAGCATAACATGGACTATTCTTAGAGGCAGCTTAGAACCAGTTAGGATGATAAATCTGCTCATACCCCACAAACTTCAGCATCAAGAAATAACACAGTTGTCACATATACAGGTGGCCCTCGTTTTACAACGGTTCAATTTACACTGTTTCAGAATAACAACCTTTTTTTCCCAGTCATGTGACTGCTATTGAAAAGCATTGAGAAGCAGTGCATTTATTAAAATAGCCAGTAGGTGGAGCTGTCTGCTTGTGTTGCAGCAAAGCCAAGCAAGCTGAAATTAATCAGTTTAACCAGACCTGAGCTATCGATCAGATTTCAAAGGAACAAGACCTTCCTGTCTATAAACCAGTCCAGATTGGAATGCATAGAAAGAACTGTTAGCAGAAAAATGCAAGTGAAGTCTGTGTTGTGTGATTATTTTATTAGGTTTATATTGCTCTTTAGCATTTAAAGTCTTCATTTCAAAGCTTTAAAAATAATGTATTAGATGTTACTTATGACAATTTTGAGAGGGGCCTGGAACCTATCTCCCTCACTTCCCATTGACTTACATTATAAACTGGGTTTCAATTTACAACGGTTTCTTTTTACAACCATTCCTTCTGGAACCTAACCCCGGCGTAAACTGAGGGCTACCTGTACAATAACAAGGTATGAAGGAAAATAGCACGGAAAGAAGAAAAAAACATATTCAAGTTAATCTTAAAAAATAAAAACACACCGACACTGTCCTTGAAACACAACCATTGTCTGAGAAAGCAATTATTTACTATTAAACCTAATTAAAGGAATATTTAAAAAAAAAAAAGTGTACATATAAGCATCTTTAGAATACATATCACAAGTCATTTTTTTAGTTCTGCAAACAGTTTACCGTTCCAGAGCTAATTTATCTACATCGGATTTCAATGATGGGACGGCTAGGACGTTCCATGTCGTCTTAACGGCGCTAAACCCCAGCGCAGTTAGGACCGCATGGAATGTCCTAACGACTTGAAGGGGTTAAATATTGCATGCTCTGCCTGAATCACAAAATAAAATTTTAGGGTTTTATATCTCTTTAAGCATAAATGCACCTCTCCAAAATCCAAAAGTTTAGTATTGTATTCCTAATTGCAAAAAATAAATCCATAACCAAGCAATAGCTTTTAAGACAAATATTATTTATAATTTCTGTCACTAGGTAAACATCTTATACTTTATGGTGACAAATGGTAGGAATACATAGCCAACCACACAATAGAACAATACTTAACCAAATTCTGATATCAAAGAGTGATAACAAATTGTGACAATGTACTTAGCACAAGAAGAAAATAAAATAAAACATACACAGATTTTCCATACAATGCCGCTTATTTTTCCCACTCATCGACTTCACTAAGGATAACCCCAAAAGTTTATTTTGTTAGAGTAAAAAAAGTCTATACGAACCATAACAACAACAAGAATACAAGGCTAGTGATCAGCTCTCGTTCAGGATTTTGCAGCTCTATACAAATAAATGATATAACAACAACAACAACAGATACCAGGTAATGATTATTACTAAAATGATCACAACTGCTATGGGGACATGAAACTCCTTATGTGAATTGTGAGACCCTTCTTATAGGGTCTTATGATATATTCCAGAGTTTAGTATAATGATCAGGGCCTCTTCAAATTTACAGAATAAGATAAATGCTGTGACAGATCCCATTTGCCAAGAAAAATCGCCTGGGAGCTGAATACAACTATTGCATTTAGAAAATGTTATTATATTATATAGAAGTAGATATATGGGTATATCATAAAATATCCCAAAAGAAAGGGAATAGTGCTCTGTTTTTGGGGTATTTTATTAACATATATCCATATAACTTCTTCTATAACAATATAATTAAAGTAAAAATAGAGGGTAGAGGGTCTGCACCAATGTGAATTTTTAATAACCATCAGTCTCGTCCTCTATTTCAATGGACATAAAACCCCAAATTTTACTTTCACAAAGCGTATATCATTTTAAATAATATTCCAATTTACTTCTGTTATCAGATTTGCTTCATTCTCTTGGAATCCTTTCTTAAAAAGCATACCTAGGTAGGCTCGGGACCAGATGTGCACTACTGGGAGCTAGCTCCCGATTGGTAGATGCAGATATATGCATGTTTTCTTTGGCTCAGCTGGTGGGTTTCATTGCTTCGCAGTCCAGGGACTGGCATCTTGAAAACACTTGAGTAGCGTTATTTTGTTTTCTTTGTTATGGCTAATTAGGGTCAAATATAAAAAACGCACTTAATAAGCAATGAATGTGTACAATGTAGTAGGGTTAGAGATCTGGATCTTGTAGGATCCACCTCAGCCTCTATAGATTTTAATAAACCATAACTTTCAGGCTTAAAAGGGAGGGACATTAAATACTTTGATATTGCAATATAAAATGTTTAAACTAAAAGAAATAAAACAACTTTGGCATATACTTTTATTATTTATTTTGTCCCCTTTTCCTGTAATTTTATTCTGACAATTGTGGGCTTTCCATTTCTTGTTAAAAAGGGTAGACAGTCAATCGTAGCACAATGTAGTGACCCATTAATAGCTGCCGCTAATTGGCCTCAGCAGCAAAGGAAACCTAAGTACTACAATACTTATTTTTCAATATTTAAACAATATCATTTTGAAAATGCATCTGAATATTATTCTATTTTGTTTTCTTTTTGCTTAAACTGAAAGTAAATTTTGTCCCTTTAGAACACATCAATGTATGGTATAGCATTAATATATTAAGATCGCTATTTTTTTTTCAAAATTATTTTCAATTGTGAATATTTATTAATATATTTTTTCCTACCGTTCTCAAGCGGACTCCTCCCATCTTCTACTTCCTATATTTCTGTGTGTTGATGTATAGAGCGGTCCCACCAGCTCTATATGTATCACAAATGCGCGTTCACAGGGACAGAGTGTATGGCGCATGCACAAATAGTCTATACATCTTTCTACTGATGCTCTCATAACCCCGTCTCCAACGCGCATGCATCAGTCGCGTTAGAAACATAGTACTCAATGAATAACAATAATGTATTCATTCAATACTATGTGATTATCAATACTACAGTTATGCGATGCGCTTCTATGTTTCAGAACCGCAGTCAAACCAGATGACGTTTTCTGGTTATTCACTAAGAAATTTTATGCGCTTGCGCGAATCGGGAGCGCGCACCTAACATAATCAGTCCTAAAAAATAATTGCAGCATGCGCAGAGGAATAAATAGGCGGGTGACGTAGCTTCACGGCCGCCTGACGGCCAGAATTTCAATTGGTGAGTTAAAAAATGTGATCAGGAAATACATTTTTATTTAAAAAAAAAAAAAAAAAAAGGGTTGAATTATTTGAAGCTAAAAAATATACTTTCATTGCGGATAAAACTAGATTTCCATATAAATATGTAAAAAACGATGAATGAAAGTCCTATTAATTTTGGACAAGCAATATTACTGAGGATCGCAAAAATGCTAAGTTTACTTTCACTTTAAGCATAATCATTTTAGGGGTATTTACAATTTATAGTTTTTTATATATATCTTAAAGGGACAGTCTACAGCAGAATTTTTATTGTTTTAAAAGATAGATAATCCCTTTATTACCCATTTCCCAGTTTTGCATAACTAACACATTTATAATAATATACTTTTAACCTCTGTGATTATCTTGTATCTAAGCCTCTGCAAACTGCCCCTTTTTTCAGTTCTTTTGACAGACTTGCAGTCTAGCCAATCAGTGCCTGCTCCCAGATAACTTCTCGTGCACGAGCACAGTGTTATCTATATGAAATACGTGAACTAACACCCTCTAGTGGTGAAAAAACTGTTAAAATGCAATCTGAAAGAGGTGGGCTTCAAGGTATAAGAAATTAGCATATGAACCTCCTAGGTTAAGCTTTCAACTAAGAATACCAAGAGAACAAAGCAAAATTGGTGATAAAAGTAAATTGGAAAATTGTTTAAAATGACATGCTCTATCTGAATCATGAAAGTTTATTTTGGCCTAGCCTGTCCCTTTAAAACAATGGCGAAGTCTAAATTGTAAATAGGCACATATTTTTGCATATATAATTGCATAAGGTAATACAGCTAGAAAACCCTTTTATCCAGACTGCTTGGGACTGGAAAAGGTTTGAATTTCAGAATAGTTTGGATTTCGGAATATTTGCATCTGTAAAATGTTATGCTTGGAGAGAGGATGGAACCAAGTGTAGACAACAATATCTTATGTCAATTAGGCAAGATTACATGTAGTTTTATATCATGTTAATTCTGTATACGTACTAATATCAGAACACTAGTACAGCAAAGTAATCAGAAAGGTAATGTTTGTTGTTTTAAACAAATCTAGACTATTATTTGTATATTAGAACACAAAAAACAAACCAAACACACAGGGAGAGGAGATAGTGACTGACAGGCGGGAAAAATAGTAATTTTTGATAATATGAATTAAAGTTTGGATTTCAGAATAAGTTTGAATATTGGAATTCCGGATTGAGGGATTCGTACCTGCACTATCAAAAGGAAAAATATATTGTTGCAGGTTTATCTTATTAAACTAGTTCCTACGACTAAAGCTTGAGATAAGATGTCAGATTTACAATACAGAAAAGAAACGTTGCATATAAATCACAACTAAAGTGACTGCGCATACGAAGAGGGCTACAGTTGATAAAATATAATAACTTACTCGCTTTCCTTAGTAAAACAAAAAGTACTGGTTTCTATGGTCGATCACATGACATGTGCGGACCAGGGTTACAATTTCACCAAACGTTGCTAGAGTTTGTGTAAACCAGATACCCTGAACCTTATAAAATCCATAACAGGCCCATGCTGTGTACTTTGAACTTATCTGATTGCCAGATGGAGTCATGTTCCTTTGCATGTGAAGCCTGGCACCTCTGCGACTGAGTCCACAACAGCAACTGATTTGTGTGTGGGACAAGAACGTAAACTGATCTATGCCAACACTACAGGTAATAATCTTCCTCTGCTCACTCAAACCGTCTTGGTGTTTCAGTTTAGCTTGTGCTGTCTCAGTCTAGTGATCTCGCTTTTCACAGACATTGCGCAGTGAGTTTCATGGAAAAGCTGCCCAAAAAACAGCCTCCTCTCTTATTGTATAGAACCACTGTACATGAACTGAAATTGTCAATAATGTTCTCAATTGATACATTTGCTTTCCATCAAAATAAAAGACCACTAAAAACAGTAGAATATCATATTCAATAAATAATAAAAAAAGACATTGCAGAATAACTTAGGTTAAAATTTCATTAGTACTATTTATTTATTTTTTCTTACAAATTTCAAAGATAGTTTTATTGTCCTTCCCACTGCATCATGTGACAGCCATCAGCCAATAACAAAATGCACATACATATGTTCTGTGAATCTTGTACATGCCAGATAGATTTTAAAGGGACAGACAAGTCCAAAAAAAAAAAACTTTCATTTTTCAAATAGGGCATGTTATTTTAAACAACTTTCCAATTTACTTTTATCAACAATTTTGCTGTGTTCTCTTGGTATTCTAGTTGAAAGCAAACCTAGGGAGGCACATATGATAATTTCTAAGCCCTTGAAGGCCGCCTCTATTTTATTTACTTTTCACAGCAGGGGAGAGCAAGCTCATGTAGGCCATATAGATAGCATTGTGATCACGCCCGTAGCTAGTGGCAGACACTGCACTAATTGGCTAAAATGCAACTATATGCAAAATAACTAAAAGTCATGTGATTAGGGGTGGTCAGAAGATGCTTAGATACAAGTTAGTCACAGAAGTAAAAAGTATATTAATATAACAGTGTTGGTTTTGCAAAAAACTGGGGAATGGGTAATAAAGGGATTATCTATCTTTTTAAACAACAAAAATTCTGGTGTTGACTGCCCCTTTAAATAAAAAAATAAAATGCAACTGTTCATTGTCATCAGAATCATTTATGTGCTAATTTTACTATGAGCGAGACAAGCAATAACAAGCTCTATGTTTTACTTATGCAACAGAAAAGGTTTTTGTACTTACCAATAATGACGCAATAAGTAACATATTGAGTAAATGGCTCCATTTGTTGGATAATGCAAAATCCATGTCTAAAAATATATCACAGTTCTTGTTACAGACCTGAAACAAACAAACAAAAAAAAGTACACATTGATATATGTTAAAGAAACTGAAAAATATAATAAATATATTGGGTAATATCACATCACATTAAAATGGCTTTAAAAAAAAATCCTCCCCTATACATGGTAATTTGGCAACAAAGGCTTTCTGTAGCTTTTGTAGCTGATTACATTATCCACATTGCTTTTGTGTAAAAAAACTGTTCTTCAATGCTCCCTAGAAGCAAATTCTTTAACCTGCAAGTGCAACAAATGAAAGAGCAGGTCATTTGCAGCAGTTTGAAAACCTAGGTTACAGAACTTGCTTTTGGCCTTTCTAGGGAGTGTGGTACAAAACACAGTTTTAAAATTTAAAAAGGTGTATATTTTTCAATGTGTGCCAAAAAAGGTATTTAAAATAATTTGGCTGTTGGATGCTTTTGCGCCCGATTAGACAAATAAAATATATAATTTTCATAATTGCAAAGGAATGTTTGTCAACCATAGATGTGTTAGTTGTCCAAACAGCCAATGCCCCTTTAAAATCGCTGCTGCATTTATATTACTTGCAATCAAGTGGTTAAAGGGATAGGAAACCCAAAACATTTCTTTTGTGATTTAGACAGAGCATACAATTAAAAAAAAAATTCCAATTTGCTTCTAGTATCAAGTTTTTCATCTCCATGGTATTCTTTCTTGAACAGATGAATAGGAAGGTGTCCGGAGCACTAGATGGTAGCACTTTTTGTGAATGGACAACATTCTTGCAAAATGCAGCCATAAAGTGTTCTAGACATGTGCACGCTCCTGAGCTTAAAGGGACAGTCTACCATAGAATTGTTATTGTTTTAAAAGATAGATAATCCCTTTATTACCCATTCCCCAGTTTTGCATAACCAACACAGTTATATTAATATACTTTTTACCTCTGTGATTACCTTGTATCTAGGAACCTTCTTCCAGCCCTCTGATCACATGACTGTGACTGTTTATTATCTATTGTCTTAAATTTAGCATTGTTTTGTGCTAAATCTTAAATAACCCCCTGTGCCTGAACACAGTGTTATCTATATGGCCCACGTGTACTTTCTGTCTCTTTGTGTTGAAAAGAGATTTTAAAAGCCTGTGATAAGAGGCAGCCCTCAAAGGCTTAGAAATTAGCATATGAACCTACCTATGTTTAGTTTAAACTAAGAATACCAAGAGAAAAAAGCTAATTTGATGATAAAAGTAAATTGGAAAGTTGATTAAAATTACAAGTCCTATCTGAATAATGAAAGTTTAATTTTTACTAGACTGTCCCTTTAATTCCCTGATTTTCAACAAAAAGATACCAAGAGAACTGAGAAAAGTTGGTAATAGAAGCAAATTGAAAACTGTTTAAAAAAAATTGTATGCTCTGAATTATGGAACAACAATTTTGGATTACATGTCCCTTTAAATCACTATTTTTTTACTGGAAAAAACACACTTAATATGCAATCCTTTAGTAGAATATTTACTACATATTCAAATATACATCTAAAACCAGAAATATATACATGGGAAATATAAATACACGTGTTCCATACAGAATACAAAAATGAGACAGCCCCATAGAATTACACTACATGTAACAAAGATGAAGAGGTTGAGTAGCCATATCAAAAAGAAATGGAAGGACAAACTGCAATACAGGCTTTAAAATGCCAGAAAATGTAATATTGAATATATGTAATAAAATAATATGCTTTCATTGTTTATTTTGCTCCTTTTTCATATAAATTTAGCTCTGGAAATTGTGGGTTTTTCTAATGCTCAGCTGGAAATGCACACTGCTGACTTTTTTTAGGCTAACCCTGCAACATTTTATTTCTCTAGCTTTATCAGTTAACAAATGCAAAACAATACACTTTATACAAACATAATGACAGTGGTTAGCCTTGTTGTCTGCAGACTAAAGCCCAGGTTGGCTCCTCTAAATAATGGAAAGTGTGGGTGGAGTTTGGTCACTGAAAAGCAATTTCAGTAAACTATTGTTAATTTGTTTAAAAAATGTTTAGACTTGGATGATGTGTTATTCGAGAGCAAGACAACAGAAATGTATTGTAATTGCAAGATGTTTACTGTCCCTTTAAGTGGGACAACCCTGAAATAAAAGCAACATGTAGACAATGCATACATATTATTAGCCATTCATTCAGTTGAAAAATGTAAATTCCTACAAGAAAAATTCCTTTTCATAGAAGGACAGGCTCACATCTGCATATTTAGATAATTGTATGGTCAGAATTCAAAGGAGTTCACATTTAGGCTTCTCAGCAGTGTCCAGACCTGTTATTGAAAACATTCCCCTGCTGGCTGTATCCTGGATGGGTTCAGCCTCCAACATTCAGTTTACAGCGATCACTTTCATCTCATGTCCCCCCCTGGCTACTGCAACAAAGGCTACTGACACAGAGCCAGGAGGCTTGAAGAACAGGTATTCATTTTTTTTTTAAATTTAGTAGTTACTCTCCCCACATTATTAACAAAAGGCTATTATGGAATACTATAAGTACAATCTGATGACACTTTGTGTGTGTGTGTGTGTGTGTGTGTGTGTGTGTGTGTGTGTGTGTGTGTGTGTGTGTGTGTGTGTGTGTATATATATATATGTTTAGTGCGTGTGTGTGTAGAAGTGTGTGCATAGTGCACGTGTGTGTGTGTGTTTGTGTATATGTGCATAGTGCACGCGCATGTGTGTGTGTATATGTTTAGTGCGTGTATGTGTGTAAGTGTGTGCATAGTGCACGTGTGTGTGTAGCACGTGTGTGTGTGCATAGTGCACATGTATGTGTATATGTGTGTGCGTAAGTGTTTGCATAGTGCAAGTGTGTGTGAGCGCATGCGCGCCCATGTGTGTATCACGTGTCTGTGTGTTTGTGTAAGTGTTTGCATAGTGTGTGTGTGTGTGTGTATTTGTGTGAGTACCTCTAGGTAAAAACGTAATTTCATGTTTTAGCAAAAGATTTATCAAGCTGTAATAAGCAAATCTAATTGAGTGTTCATGGAATAATAGCTTTTCTTTACATTAGCTAATTATATACCATGGCAACTGTATATACTGTACAGAAAAAAAGGGCTTGCACATGATATTAATCATGTACACCAACTGGCACACAAGCAGCACAGGTACGTGGCTATATACGGCAGAAATAGAAAAAGATATAGAAAACAGGAAATATTAATAGGGACAGTAGTGCTAGATTACGAGTGGAACGCTATCATCTGCGCGCAAGTGTCATTGGGTTTTTGTGGCCGTTAGCACGCAAGTTAAATTCCACCCGTATTACAAGTTGAAAGTAAATGCGAACGTGTGAGCACAATCACGGTTTACCTTGAAATTATTACCACAATGTCAGAGCTCTGATTAACTGTTACATGAGTCAAAACAGTGTCACTAAACACATCAAAAATACATCTAAAAGTACAGTTACACTCATAACACACAAATATATATATTTTTAAATAGCACTAAAAAGTTATAAGGGCTCAAAGTTATGAGGTCTCAGGTGTTAGAAAAAAAAAGGACTGCAAAGGGCTTTAACATAGAGATACATACATACATATATACATATATATATATATATATATATATATATATACACATACATATACATACATATACACACACATATATATATATATATATATATATATATATATATATATATATATATATATATAAAATTTTATTTTTTGTACAAAAATACAGACATATTTATATCTCTTTAAGAATAAATAGAAAATTCTGCTATGTGCAGAACATTGGATTATGAAATATGCAATATTATCTTCTTATGTTGCGCTTTTAAATAGCTGCAATCGTGTTTGTGCGACCTGTGGGTGTTAGGTTTGTTTTTAACTCCATTGAAGTCTGTGGGGGAAATGCGATTTTGCGTTCTTGACTTCTCAAAGTCTATTTGTTAACGCGACTTTGCCAATGCGAGAGCACAACATTTTTTACTTTCAACTTGTAAAACGAGCATGAATTGCAGAGTGCAAAAAAAATAATTCTAGCAGCTTTGAGGCTCGAACACAAGTGCAAACTACCGCTCCACTTGTAATCTAGCTTTAAATAAACTGAATTTAAATGGATTCATTTACCTTTGAAACATATAATAGCCCTGTAAACAATAATAAAATCCACAGGATTTTATGTTTAATCAAGAGCAGTTCAGGGATGCACACGAGCTTGTGCTCCAAGTTAACCAATCACTGAGTAGATTGTTGCATGCTCATGTAAATCACTGAAGGAACTGTAACACACATACAATATTCAGAGGTATTTTACTGCAAAATAGATGACTGTATACTGCAGTGCTGTTTTAAAACACAACATTTTTCTTTAAGGTTTCTAAGTTTATGCAATTTTAAACAACGTTTCAGTTTACTTCTATTATCTAATTTGCTTTGTTCTTTTGTTATCTGTTGTTAAAAAGCATGTCTAGGTAGGCTCAGGAGCAGCAATGCCCTACTGGGAACTATCTGCGGATTAATGGCTGCACATATATGCCTTTTTTATGGGCTGACCTTTTCTGGTAGCTTCCATTAGTGCATTACTGCTCCTTCAAAAAAAGGATGCTAATAGAATGAAGCACATTTTAAAATATAAGTAAAATGGAAAGTTGTTGAAAATTGTATGCTCTGAATCATGAAAGAACACTCGGGTTAAATAAAAAATTTCATGATTCAGATACATCAGGTAATTTTAAACAACTTTCCAATTTACTTCCATTTAAAAAAATGTGCACAGTATTTTATATTTATAATTTTTGAGTCACCAGATCCTACTGAGCATGTGCAAGAATTCACAGACTATACGTATATGCATTTGTGATTGGCTGATTGCTATCACATGGTACAAGGGGAGTGGAAATATACATAACTTTGAAATTTGTTATAAAAAAAAATCTACTACACATTTGAAGTTCAGACTAAGTGCTATTGCATTGTCTTGTTATCTTGCATTTGTTGATTATGCAAATCTAATGTGCTGACTGGTCCTTTAAGATTTTTTCTGTTCACTCACGTTGCATTTTATTAATTGTTAAAAATAAACTATTAACATTTCTTTCTTTAACATTTTTTTAAATCATTCTTACTTAGATTTTTTCCACAGTGCTGTAACTACATACAAACTCATTCAAACACACACTCATATAAAGTTGTATGTCCCTTTTATTTAAGGATTTTACAGGGAGAGAATATATTGAATTGCATAACCCTTTTGTAAATTACAGTTTATTAACAAACATGTCTGGCTCACCTGATCAAATAACTATATAATTATTATAATAATGATCATTGCCTCAGTGTTACTTATATCCTCTGTAGATGCAAGTTCTTACCTCCTCATGGGGTGGACCCTTAGTAGCCAAATAGTACTTTTTGTATCGGGACATATTATATGGGTTTCTTACTTCTAGGATTTGTCAACCATTATTAAGTGGACAAAGTATTGTAAAACTTGTTTCCCCGTAACTTGTTTCTAGTGACTTGTTTTATTAGATGCAGAGTTTAAATTTTTGTATATAAAATAGTGGTTTCTTCTAATTTATGCCATAACCCAGTAAAATGGGCTGAGCTAGCAGAGAGAACATATCACATATCTCTCTCTCATATATATATATATATATATATATATATATATATATATATATATATATATATATATATATATATATATATATATATATATATATATATATACATATATATACATATATATACACATACACACACACACACACCTTCACATGTTCCACTGTATACTTAGAGAGAACGATTGAAAAAAATATATTTTAGTACCACTCTCTCCCACTGAAAGCAGGATTTCTTACGCACCAGTAGTTATGTAAAGAAGAGTATACCACAGGCAAAATCAGTTATTTCAAAATGACAAAATAAATGTAAAGGAGCTATTTGTAAATAATTTAATACATTCCAGTATGTAAAATGGATACTTGGGAACACATAAAGGAGTAAACAAAAATCACTGTATACTTTTCCTTAAAGGGACACTTAACACCTTGCAATTACCAAGCTGTTTCTATTGTCTTGCTATAGAATAACATATCAGCCATGCCAAAACAGTTTTCACATTCACATCTTGTTTACTGTAGCAGTTTATCAACAGCCAAAACTCCCCCTACCGCTTGCCTTATTTGGCACAGCCAATCCAGGTCTGGGTGTGCAAACAACAAGGCTATCCACATTCATTATATTAGTATAAAGTGCATTATCTTGCAGTTGTGTTTTGCTAAATCCAAATATGGACGGATAAGTTGCATGCTTAGCTTTGGGAAGTCTGTGGTGTGCGGTTACATCTCTGAGAATTAGCAAATCCACAATTTTCAGAGCTAAATGACATAAAAAGGGAGCAAAATAGACAATGAAAGTTTTTTGCAAAGCTGTTTTGCTAGCAGTGCTCTCCCCTTTTTAGTGGAAGCAGCACCCAGCTAAAATTAGTTAATATTACACGTTTTTCAATGTTTGTTGTTCAAATCATAATTTAATCAATTTATGTAATTTATGTTATTTATAAATGACAGAAAATGTTCTATTATTGCAAAATATTACACTGCCCACACCCAGCTACTTCATAATGCCACCCAGCTTGCAAACACTGGCTACATGTAACTAAACATTTTATATACTAATTTCAAAGTTTTTACTGCCCTTTAAAGACTCACTTTTTTCCCCATTTATTTATTTTGGTTTTTGTTTTTTTTATTATATGCCCTGTATTTTGCCACCCCTGCATTCTAATCTGTAATTATTAAGTGGTGCAATTTTAATAATGAAACTGAGAAACGAAATTAAAATGTCTAAGAGATTTACGGCTCACGAGATTGGTCAATCACTTTTCCAATATATTTGTTATTGGTACACAAAACTCTCGAATGCACTTAGAACAAAACAGCAACTGATTTTCATAATGGATTAAAACTACTCCTGTTAAAGGGATATGAAACCCAAAACAAATATTTTTGTGATTCAGATGGAGCTTACCAATTTTCAAAAAGTTTCCAATTTACTTCTAAATATCAAAATTTGCTTTGTTCCCATGATTGTGTATTGAAGAGATAGGTAGAGGTAGGCATCTGGAGCACTAAATGGCAGGAAATACTGCCGCCACCTAGTGCTCTTGAAAATGAATAGCATTCTTGCAAAACGGACGCCATTGTAGAGCTCCAGAAAGGGGCCGTCTCTAAAGCATACGTCACAGCTTTTCAAAAAAAGATACAAAGAGAAACAAAAAAATTGCATACTGTATCTGAGTCATGAAAAAAAAATATTTGGGCTTCATATCCCTTTAACAGAAGTAAATCAATTTATGTGTAGTGCAGCACTACCAATTTCCATAATCACTTACAAATTTGAAAATATCTTTTGAAATATTTCTTCAGCTTTAATGGGAAAAAAGGCAAAAATCTTACACACACACAAAAAAAAAATCATAATGCCATACAATTAGTTATTTTGTTGTAAGTGATCACTGAATAGCTCAGAGCACGACAAAATAATCCCTTCTAAGAGCACACAATTAATTGCAAACATTCATATAAAACTAGAGAATTTTATTTTTGAAACAATTACAAATAGAAGAAAGAAAAATCTCAAATAAAAATGAGAGATGATAATCTTCTTGGATTCCTAATGAAATGGTGCAACTCATACGCTCACACGCTGCCAACAAAAGGAACGGATTTCAATAAAGCTGGCTGAGTTAAAGTACAGAAAATCTGCCAGGCTAATGGGCCTTTGTTCTATCACAGAATCAATTATATCTAGAGAGAAGACTGGAATTCATCTGGACAGCTGGCAGAGTGTTATCTTATTTGCTTTGATGAACTAATCATAAGATTTATCCTGAATACTCAACATTTGTTTTAATTAGAGAGGAGACTTTATTAAAAGGGTGATCGGGAAAGTGTCGTATTCTGGATCTAAGAAACTGAACTCAGTATTGATCAGGAAATTCAGACAATTTTTATATTTCCACTAGAAATTAAATCACTGTATTGTTAAAGATTTGCACTCAAAATAAAAATGTTTTAACATTTGCAAGTGTTTTTTTTAATTATAGAAAATGTGCACTGTTTTGTTGTCCAGGGCAGGGGTCAGCAACCTTGCCCCCCCCAGATGTTTCAGAACTACATTTCCCATGATACTCAGCCAGCCTAAAGTGTGTCTGAGCATCATGAGAAATGTAGTTCGAAAACATCTGGGGTGCCAAGGTTGCTGAGCCCTAGTCTAGGGGACACAGTTCTTGAAAAGCATCTTGAATGTGTTTATCTTACCTCTTTTTATGTGGCAAATGAGCAATGGCCTCTCCAGGAATTACTTAAACGGATACTAAACCCAAATGTTTTCTTTAAAAATTTAGATAGAGCATGCAATTTTAAGCAACTTTCTAATTTACTCCTATTGTCAATTTTTCTTCGTTCTCTTGGCATCTTTATTTGAAAAGCAGGAATGAAAACTTAGGAGCCGTCCCTTTTTAGGTTTAGCACCTGGGTAGCACTTGCTGATAGGTGTCTAAATGTAGCCACCAATCAGCAAGCGCTATCCAGTGTAATTAACCAAAAATGGGCCGACTCCTAAACTTTCATTCCTGCTTTTCAAATAAGGATACCAAGAGAACAAAGAAAAAATACTAATAGGAGTAAATTAGAAAGTTGCTTAAAATTGCATGCTCTATCTGAATCATGAAAGAAAAAATTGGGTTTTGTATCCCTTTAAAGTAGGCACTTCCCAGAGGCCCACCAGCATTTTGTGGGAGGGGCAGGGTTAAGTGTGTAGTGAGTGGGGTACTAGAGCCTGTGCAGATTGTTGGTGGCAAAACGATGGCTAATCACAGCTGGGGGGCTAGTGCCCCCCTATACGACACATCTGAAAATTAGAGACAGATATAAATAGGCTTCTGTACATATCAAGCAATCCAGGGGCAGCGTGAAGAGTTCTTAATCCCACGTAATGCATTCCAACATCACAGGGGGGTAGAGGGAAAAACTACTATTTTCACATTTAAATTGCAGGAAAATAATGAAAACGTATTGAAGTTTTTTTTTTTTTTTTTATCTATGCATAAATATATCTTTTAAATTTTGAGTCTAATGTCCCTTAAAGTAATGCTTACTACCATGGTATACAGCTGCCAAGAGTTGTCCAAGACATAAAGAATGAAGCTACTGGCTTATAATTTATTTGTAGAGCACCAACAGATTCCGTAGTGCTAATACCAATTTGTATTAACAATCTTCCACATTACCTTTAAATCTAGACTTTCTAATATAACATGCAATACAGACAATGTGTAAGTCCATCGGTTAAGTTTATATATTTACCAGTTGAACTGCATTTTATTAATCATTTATATAGTGTATAATTTCGTTCAAATGCAACATGTGAGGTATCTGAAACTCTGTCAGTTGGCACAGAAAGAACATACAAATAATCTGAACTTGATTGTACTATACTGTAGTAAACAATGGTTGCCACCTCTCTTGAAAAAAATAGCAGCTGTTAAAATTAGCATAAATTTGCATCAATTAATATACAGCAAAAGGACAGAATCTAAAGCCGATAGAACTAATTTTAGATGAACATATGTTTACAATTAGATGCCATCAAACAGAGGTAAAATATATAACAAAACATACACATTTGGTTAATGCCCCCCCATAGGAAATACATTTACATATTTTACATTTACGGTAAGGTCCTTAACCCTTTGGTGGACAATGGGTTAAACTGCTGTTTGAATTAAACTAGGGCAGTGCTTCTTGGGTTATTTGTTTTTCTAGAGCTCACTTAAAATCCATGGGACACAGAACTTTTCCCATCAATATAATGCCATATAAAAAAATACTGTAAACCAAGAACTATAATTAATTAAATATCAAACAACAACAAAAAAAACATTTAAAGGGGCATTCAACTCAGAACTGAATGTTTACTTAACTACCATAGAATAGTTGCAATGCACATTTCATAAATACTTTTCCAAACTGATTTTTTCCCACCACCCGGCTGCAGTATATCCTGTATACTTCTTACCCTTGACTTCCAACATGCTACACAATGAATGCTAGAACAGTCCATAGTTTCACACAGCAAAGTCAATAACACAAACATTATCAAGTGACTTTTCAATACGTATATGTTTTACTGGACTGAGAAACAATGGAAAAGTTGCTAAAAAGTTTCAACTGCAGATCTTTTGCAAAGGAGTGGATATATGTGATGCAGATCTCTTTCTGATCAGATAAAGACACTGATGATTTTCTCCCACGTGCAGGCTAATTTTGTGGCACAAGTAGCTGTGACACTAACGGGTGTTCTGCTCACTGTTCTGATCCCCTGTATTGCAGGCACAGATGAAAGTTCTCCCCAGGACCTATATTTAATGGGCAAAACAACCGGCTGATTTTACTGACCACCCAGCTGAAATTTAGGCCAATATTAAGCTAGAAATTAGCTAATATTAAACATTTTCAAATAATGCAATTGATTTGTGCTTTGGATATCTTAAAGGAACAGTATAGTCAAAATTAAACTTTCATGAGTTAGATAAGATATGCAATTTTAAACAGCTTTCCAATTTACTTTTATTGTGAAATTTGCTTTGTTCTCTTGGTATTCTTTGTGGAAAGCTAAACCTAGATAGATTTATATGCTAATTTCAAAGCCATTGAACTGCCACTTATCTCAGTGCATCCTGACAGTTTTTTACAGTTAGACACTGTTAGTTTATGTGTATCATATAGATAACATTTTGCTTACTCCCATGGAGTTATTTAAGAGTCAGCATTGATTGGCAAAAATGCATGTCTGTCAAAAGCACTGAGATAAGGGGGCAGTCTGCAGAGGCTTAGATACAAGGTAATCAGACGTAAAAAGTGTATTAATATATCTGTGTTAGTTATGCGAAATTGGGTAATGGGGGGTAATAAAAGGGATTATCTATCTTTTTAAACAATAAAAATGCTGGAGTAGACTGTACCTTTAAGTAACATTTATATATATATATATATATATATATATATATATATATATATATATATATATATATATATATATATATATATATATATATATATATATATATATATATATATATATATTTTACATTGCCCCCACCCAGATACTTTGTAATGCCACCCCACTGGCAACATTGTCTATGGAGAACACTTCTATATTATACAATCAGATATCCGGAGAGTAACCGCAGGCCAGCCATGCTAATATACCCACACACAAATATCAACTTCCAAGAGAACACAGCTAGTGCGGAATGAGAGTTAGACATACAAATTTAGTGATATTTATCTGTAGTCCTCAGGACACCTTTAACCTTATCATTGCCATTCACCCTGCAGCAGTATTTGTTTAAATGCTTTGATTCTACAAAGAGGATAACATCCTCAGATAGCAAAATGCCGATAAACTTCTATTGCCACAATAACCACCCCTAGAAAAGACAGTTTGAGATTCTTTTCCAGACATAAAGGAAGGCTCCAGGGATCAATTATAGTAGGAGGGTTTCAATTGCACTGAAAAGAGTTGACAAAGTGAACTGATCAGTCTTTTTATCTGTGTTTCTTAGCTAGTGATCTAGTTTTTATAAGAGCCAAGTTTAGAATGTATACTGTACGTAAAATGAACAGAAAATGCTCACAAGACAATATCCATAAAGTGCAACAAAAAAATAAAGACAACATAAAAATGTTGATTTTAGTTACAGGAAACATAAAAACTGTTTATTTTAAAGAATATGCCAGCACTGAAACTTATTAAGGCTGCGAGTCGTACAGAGCAGGTATAAATTATGTCATTCAGAAATTAATTTACATGCATTACAATCTAGAACCAAAATATGTACTGTATATACCCAAGAGCTAGAGAGTTATACTGTACAACCTAGCAGGACAAACAGGCCAGTAAAACATTACACATATTTTAAAAACTGTTGCAGCTTGATCAGTACTGGCAAAAGTGGTGTCTTAGTTTTTATTTATCTTTCTCACACAGTACAGAGATACATTGGTGAAGCACAATAAACTTATATATATTATGAATAGATGCATGGATTTTAAATACAGCTATTCACAAAATCCGTCCTAAATTCACGTTTCAAAACATTCTGACAAATAAGACAGATTCCTTACAATTATGGGGTAGCTCTCTAATGTTTGATGTGCTATCTGCTTTGGATAAAAGGGGAGACAAATAAGACAGATTCCTTACAATTATTTGGTAGCTCTCTAATGTTTGATGTGCTATCTGCTTTGGATAAAAGGGGAGACAAATAAGACAGATTCCTTACAATTATGGGGTAGCTCTCTAATGTTTGATGTGCTATCTGCTTTGGATAATAGGGGACTCCTATAATTTGACTGGCAATTGGCTGCACTGACAAAGTGCTCTAAATTCAGATGCAGTTTAAAACAGGTCTCTAGTGGAAGAAAATGTTTATAGTCCAAAATTAAAAAGCAAAATTTACTAAATGTAGGAGAGATTCCTCACAACTTTGTGAATACGTTTCAAATGCTAATCAATGAATTAAATAGTTCTGTTAAGAAGTCGTCTTAAATACAATAGCTCCACATAAAATGTTAACACTTTTTGTAAATGTGGCTGCAGGAAAATTAGGCAATGACTGGAAAGAACTTGCTGCTAAATTTTAATCATTGAGATAAGCAATGTATTAGATCACATTTAACGCTGTTATTTTGTTGTTTCCCAATATGTAATGTGCCACTTATATATACCATTTATACTGGAGACACAATCACGAGATGTTCCGCGCATGCATCTAGCGCGGTACTCTATACAGTATTTATATAATAGAGCCTCACTTACCAGATCAAGGAACCCTATGCACACACCGCACAGGCCGCCACCTGATTCTGCACCCCGCACGCAGCTGTCAGTGACTGCGCTGGTTCAGACACTCTCAAAATGAACAGCCGCAACTCCCTGGCGCTCATCAGCTCCAGCGCGGCTGCCCTGGAGCACTGAGAGAACAGCGGGACAGATCTGGTCTGGGGTTCTCACGTCTCCTAGGAAACAGTCCACACCCCCCGCACATGCTCCATCTCCTCAGCACCAGAAGGCAAAGGAGGCGGAGTCCGCCTGTCACTCCAGTCCCAACTAGAGCGCTCTTCGATGATCACATGGGCAGAGGCGGCGTATCAGTGTTTATAGATCTGGGTGGTGCTGCAGGATAGGAACCTAACCTATGTTTTGACTGAGGTATAGGTATTTTCCTGCGGTGATTTAGCATTGTTGTGATGTGGTTTTATTTTCACTACACGAGAGTACATTAAAAAGTAACGCTGTGATTTAAAACTTATGTGACACCTTCATTCATTTGTATAGGAAGTGTAAGGCAAACGTTTTATGTGACGCTTCATTTTAATGAAGTAGTAAAAACAACAACAAAATTAGATTTGTACATTTAATTAGCTGATTAACGTTTACTCCATTTATTATTTTTCCCATGACTTATTTTCTCAGTGCAGACAGTGTGACTAAAAGCTCTAATAAAGAAGTTACTGATTGTACTTCACAAGAAACTATAAAAGTCTCAGCGCAGAGCACAATTAGGAATTTAACCCCTTGTCTGCAACATTGTTGAACTCCGGGTTATTGGAAAGGTTCCAAATCTGAAAGCTGCAAAAATGAAAATGTTCTAAAGCGTTAGCACATTTTCTTCTCGTTTATTTCTAAAGCTCCAAGTTCTGTAGCATTGGGTAAATGAGCAGGGTACACAAAGTCATTACTTATATAGTGCATTTATCACACGGGTCAGCTCTGGATCTAAAATACATTGTGGATCATGAGTTGAACATAAATGTGATTGGTGGCTACACAAATATACCCACCCTTATTGGCTTAGGCCTAGATTTAGAGTTTGGCGGTAGCCATGAAAACCAGCGTTAGAGGCTCCTAACGCTGGCTTTAGGCTACCGCCGGTATTTGGAGTCAGTCAGGAAAGGTTCTAACGCTCACTTTTCAGCCGCGACTTTTCCATACCGCAGATCCCCTTACGTCAATTGCGTATCCTATCTTTTCAATGGGATCTTTCTAACTCCGGTATTTAGAGTCGTGGCTGAAGTGAGCGTTAGAATTCTGCTGCCCCTAACACCGCCGACCCCTATATTATATTTATTAACCCCTAACCTGCCCCCCACAACGTCGCCGCCAGCTACCTACAATAATTAACCCCTAATATGCCGGCCGCCACCTACGTTATACTTATGTACCCCTAATCTGCTGCCCCTAACACCGCCGACCCCTATATTATATTTATTAACCCCTAATCTGCCCCCCTCAACGTCGCCTCCACCTGCCTACACTTATTAACCCCTAATCTGCCGAGCAGACCACACCGCTACTATAATAAAGTTATTAACCCCTAATCCGCCTCACTCCCGCCTCAATAACCCTATAATAATTAGTATTAACCCCTAATCTGCCCTCCCTAACATCGCCGACACCTAACTTTAATTATTAACCCCTAATCTGCCGACCGAATCTCACCGCTACTGTAATAAATGAATTAACCCCTAAAGCTAAGTCTAACCCTAACACCCCCCTAAATTAAATATAATTTAAATCTAACGAAATAAATTAACTCTTATTAAATAAATTATTCCTATTTAAAGCTAAATACTTACCTGTAAAATAAACTCTAATATAGCTACAATATAAATAATAATTATATTGTAGCTATTTTAGGATTAATATTTATTTTACAGGCAACTTTGTATTTATTTTAACCAGGTACAATAGCTATTAAATAGTTAATAACTATTTAATAGCTAACTAGTTAAAATAATTACAAATTTACCTGTAAAATAAATCCTAACCTAAGTTACAATTAAACCTAACACTACACTATCAATAAATTAAATAAATAAAATACCTACAATTACCTACAATTAAACCTAACACTACACTATCAATAAATTAATTAAATACAATATCTACAAATAAATACAATTAAATAAACTAACTAAAGTACAAAAAATAAATCGGAACAGCCAATAGAATGCGAGCTCAATCTGATTGGCTGATTGGATCAGCCAATCGGATTGAACTTGATTCTGATTGGCTGATTGCATCAGCCAATCAGAATTTTCCTACCTTAATTCCGATTGGCTGATAGAATCCTATCAGCCAATCGGAATTCGAGGGACGCCATCTTGGATGACGTCCCTTAAAGGAGCCTTCATTCGTCGGTAGTCCGTCGGGCCAGCAGGATGTTCCGCGTCGGAGGTCTGCAAGATGGATCCGGAAGAAAGAAGATTGAAGATGCCGTTGATAGAAGACTTCAGCCGGATCATGGACCTCTTCAGCTCCCGCTTGGATGATGACTTCAGCCGGATCATGGACCTCTTCAGCTCCCGCTTGGATGATGACTTCAGCCGGATCATGGACATCTTCAGCCCCCTGCTTGGGCTTGGATCAGGACATCGGAGGAGCTCTTCTGGATCGATCGGTGAACCTGGTATGGTGAAGATAAGGTAGGAAGATCTTCAGGGGCTTAGTGTTAGGTTTATTTAAGGGGGGTTTGGGTTAGATTAGGGGTATGTGGGTGGTGGGTTGTAATGTTGGGGGGGGGTATTGTATGTGTTTTTTTTACAGGCAAAAGAGCTGAATTCTTTGGGGCATGCCCCGCAAAGGGCCCTGTTCAGGGCTGGTAAGGTAAAAGAGCTTTGAACTTTAGTAATTTAGAATAGGGTAGGGCATTTTTTTATTTTGGGGGTCTTTGTTATTTTATTAGAGGGCTTAGAGTAGGTGTAATTAGTTTAAAATTGTAATATTTTTCTGATGTTTGTAAATATTTTTTTATTTTTTGTACTTTAGTTAGTTTATTTCATTGTATTTATTTGTAGATATTGTATTTAATTAATGTATTGATAGTGTAGTGTTAGGTTTAATTGTAGGTAATTGTAGGTATTTTATTTAATTAATTTATTGATAGTGTAGTGTTAGGTTTAATTATAACTTAGGTTAGGATTTATTTTACAGGTAATTTTGTAATTATTTTAACTATTTTAGCTATTGTACCTGGTTAAAATAAATACAAAGTTACCTGTAAAATAAATATAAATCCTAAAATAGCTATAATATAAATATAATTTATATTGTAGCTATATTAGGATTTATTTTACAGGTAAGTATTTAGCTTTAAATAGGAATAATTTATTTAATAAGAGTTAATTAATTTCGTTAGATTTAAATTATATTTAACTTAGGGGGGGTGTTAGTGTTAGGGTTAGACTTAGCTTTAGGGGTTAATACATTTATTAGAATAGCGGTGAGCTCCAGTCGGCAGATTAGGGGTTAATGTTTGAAGTTAGGTGTCGGCAATGTTAGGGAGGGCATATTAGGGGTTAATATTATTTATTATAGGGTTATTGAGGCGGGAGTGAGGCGGATTAGGGGTTAATAACTTTATTATAATAGCGGTGCGGTCCGCTTGGCAGATTAGGGGTTAATAAGTGTAGGCAGGTGGAGGCGACGTTGTGGGGGGCAGATTAGGGGTTAATAAATATAATATAGGGGTCGGCGGTGTTAGGGGCAGCAGATTAGGGGTACATAGGGATAATGTAAGTAGCGGCGGTTTACGGAGCGGCAGATTAGGGGTTAAAAATAATATGCAGGGGTCAGCGATAGCGGGGGCGGCAGAATAGGGGTTAATAAGTGTAAGGTTAGGGGTGTTTAGACTCGGGGTACATGTTAGGGTGTTAGGTGCAGACGTAGGAAGTGTTTCCCCATAGACAACAATGGGGCTGCGTTAGGAGCTGAACGCGGCTTTTTTGCAGGTGTTAGGTTTTTTTTCAGCTCAAACAGCCCCATTGTTTCCTATGGGGGAATCGTGCACGAGCATGTTTTTGAGGCTGGCCGCGTCCGTAAGCAACTCTGGTATCGAGAGTTGAAGTTGCGTTAAATATGCTCTACGCTCCTTTTTTGGAGCCTAACGCAGCCATTCTGTGGACTCTCAATACCAGAGTTATTTTAAAGGTGCGGCCAGAAAAAAGCCAGTGTTAGCTACGCGGGTCGTTACCGACAAAACTCTAAATCTTGCCGTTAGTGATTGTATTCAGCTCCAGACTAGAAGTGCATTGATTGGCTTTAACTGCAGCCGCTTTGTAGGAGTTAAACACATAGGTATAGCCAAGCAATAAAGAATTAAATAAAAAATCCAAAGCATTACTGAATTACTTACTTTAGGTCCCTTTAATTATATATATTCTGTTCCATTTTATCATTTAATAAGTCATGTAGACACAATACTAAAACACAGACTCATCCACCTCAGGGCCGTCTTTAACACAGGGCAAAAGGTGCAGCTGCCCAGGGCCCAGTCTCTGTTGAGGGGCACAAGAGTCCAAAAAAATTTTTTTTTTTTTGTTTCATACCAGACTGCTGATGTGACATGGGACACACACACATTCAGTCCTAATACTGTCACAGTCAAAAGTACTCTGCTTATATTTAAAAAAACAACAAAAAACTGTGCTATGCCGGTGTCATGTGACATGCCAAGCTATTGCCATGTGCTGTTTTAGATGTGCACTGTGCAGCACTGAATGCTTAACCCTAACTCGGCATCCAGCCATTCCCACTGCATCAGAAAAGGTCTTAATGGGGTTACCACTGTTACCAGGTAACTGCTCTGGTGGTGGGCATTGTTTATGGGTAGGGCTGACTGTAGGCGCATGCAGAAGAAAGCTGGAGCGGCAGGCACGTGAGGATTTGAGCATCTGTGTAGCTGCATACACTTCTCTATTCAGTCCTGAGGCTGTGTGACTCATCTCACACTGTATCCATGCAGCCTTGGGCAGACAGCATCCAGTCTGCTGGTCCCATTAGCCATGCTTTTTCTGCTGTGGCTCTAAGATCAACTAACTGAAGTTTGTTAGGGGAACAGTGCTTTGTAGAAAGGTGTCAGTGGGAAGAATAAGTGAGTGCACACATGCCCCTCCCCATGCAGCATTGTCTAGTGCAGGGTGCGAGGGAACTTGTTCCTAGCAAAGAAGTGATGGGTTGCTGTGGCTGATGTATAGTGTCATGCTGATACTTCACACATTAATGTAAGGTTTATTTTTTTATAGTTTTTGTTTTCTCTCTGTCTCAGATTTTACAGCTTCTCATAGTAGTTCTGCTGTTCCAGTCAGTAAACTTATACGTGTCTGCACCTCCATGCTTCCTCCTCAGTCTTTACCTTGCTTTGCTCCTGTTGGCTGCCCTAAATCTCTTTAACCAGCTAACCTGACACCAGAATCACATTCAGAAGAATATTAAATTAATCCACAATTGAGGAATTTATATTACTTATTAGTACGTCTTAGGTTCAGTTTCACATATTGCAATTTATTTCATTTTTTTAAAATGATTAGCCCAGCAGTGGATGATCCACTGCTGGGCTAATAATTTAAAAAAAATATAAAATAAATTGATTTAGTTGTTTTTTGGGATGTTGGGGTGGAGAGCGAAATTGCATGGGGTGGGGGGGCCCAAGAAAATGTTTGCCCAGGGTCCAGTCAATATTAAAGACGGCCTTGATCCACCTAAGTCCTTGCAATCTACATCAGCTGCTCCGCTCTGCCAGTCTCTACACTGGCTCCCCATACACTCCAGAATACAATTTAAAGTATTAACCCTAACTTATAAAGCACTCAACAGCCTCACTCCCAACTATATTTCCTCTCTCATCTCTAAATATTCCCCATCCCATCTTCTTCTATCAGATGGCTCCAGAACGAATGAAAAGGGGGGGCATTTTTTTTCACGAGGGGGCACACATTTTTTACAAAGCATGCATGAGAGCCTAAATAAGAGCAGAGTGAGGGGACATCCCTTACAAAATAAATAAAATAATTATACACTGACAGTGCAATTACCACGCTTAGCACGCTTCTACCATTATTATTATAATTTATTTATACAAAGAATAAAAAAATTACAGGGATACAGTAATACACAAACAAGTACAGTAGGGGTAAATAACAGTTGTAGGTGCAATAATTGAGTTATACAAAAGGAGAGGAATGCCCTGCCCTTGAGCACAATCAGTAGAAGTTCACTTAAATACAAAGTGGCCTACAGGTAGAGAGGCTCTCAAGCTTACAATCTAAATACACTCGCAACAGAAGCATCTGACAGAAGCACTTTTAATCCATACTGCACTGAGACTATGGTGGATATATAGAGCAAATCATGCATATAGAGAGTAAACTACTGGCTAATGTAATCAGCTGGTAATGTTATTAAACCACATAAAATATGCGTGACGTGAAGATTTTAGCATCAGGAAACCACACGCTTTGCCTGTACACAGGCTCAGAGTGAATGCTGCCCGCCTGCCCGGTGGGTATATAATGCGGGCACAGAGCAGGGTCAAAGTTCGGTTAACATTGTATAATATGGTAAGTAGAGAAGCTTGGGACTTACTGTGATACAGCAACCGGTGTGCGCCTCTGAGGGCCGCCATGTTTATGTAAAGTTGAAGCATTCCCTTAGTGTGCTGCTGCTGTCGGATGAGAAGGACTCCTTTTCCCTACTGCTTGTTTTGCTGGCCCAGTGCAGGCATTGGACTGCAACTTGAGCACGACACGCATATGGGCTGGACAAGAGGTTGGCATTGTATAAGGAACAACCCACTGTGTGTGACTGGTATAGATAGACATGCTATGCTGGGAACACCTATTGAGTGTGACTGCTATATACACACTATAATGGGAACACCCACACCATGATTGATATGTACACAATTTGCGGAGTGGTTGCTGGTATCATTTGTGAACTGTTTCCATTGAGTGACTGGTTTACCAAGTTTTTTGAGAACCTTTACAGTTCGGGGCTGGTGTCATAGCTACCCTAGGTGAAGGCGCATTGCGTGTAAGAGATTTATTCGATACAGTCTCCCTGTAAAAGTCTGGTTTGCGACTTCCAGTGTGCGGCATTCCAAGATGGCTGCAAGAATCTTTTGCTCTGAAGATACCCTCTTTTAAAAAGCCAATTTGCAGCATGCATATCTTGCCATCTACCTCTCCCTTGACAAATAAGTGCCCGGGAATTCCTAGTAGATAGAAGGAATTAGATCACTTCTACCCCAGAAGGCATTTTGAGTATTGAAATAGTGGAAAGGACTGTATCTATCTCTGCCATCCACGAGGCAATGGATAGAGAAAGGAATATCGTTCTAAAGCTACTAGCAACTTTTGCACCTAAAATGGACCATCTACTTATCAGTTGTGAGACGCTAATTAAAATGGTGCAAGACAGCAGACGTTCCTGTTTTCTTGAAGTGACTCCAACTAATTTGCAACACAGCTACACTGCTCTAAAATCGCAACTCCTGGACACTGACAACTCCTGGATACCTATTACAACATGTGCAGTATCGGATAACGGATCTGCATCTTACCCTTTGGAAGATCGCCTCTTGTCTGCAGATGGGATTGGCGGACCGATGCCTCTCTGTGATGCACAGGATAACTTGGAACATCTGCTCACAGCACAGACACATCGCTCCAACTTGAAGATCCTGCTGAGGGCCTTTTCTTTGCTCCCTCTGATTACGGAGGCCTATCCTAGATGTTGCACAGGGGAGATAAACTGCGGCAGCTTAGAACCAGAACAGATTATACACCTGCTAATGGTTGACATGTCGGGGCTTGACTCGATCCATATGGGGTTGGGGTGTGCAATGCCTGAAATATTGCCAACAATAGATCCTACACGACGGATGGAAAACACCATGAGGCAAATTGAGGACAACGCTCTTTATATTGTGCCATATGAAAGAAAATCGGGCTATAAAGGGTTCTTGTGTCGGTGCTTTCTGTAGACTCTTAGACACAGGAGAGGTGTCGGTTAAAAGGATGTGTTCTGGTCCCGTCAGGCTGATTTACATAGTCACAACCATATAATGGAAAGTTTCTGCTGTATGACCGGCTTGTAAATTTATTGTGCACTAACCATCCAGTTGACGGGTAATTTCTGCCGTGTTGCTGACTCTTTAAGTGTGTCTCAAGACATTTAATAACACCCTGAATTGCATGCCTTTTTTTTTTAAAGGGAGTATAAATTTCAAATAGATATAACAAATGACGCATTATTTAGTCTGCCCATATTTAATTTGTTTGAATATCTTTAATACAATTCAACTCATGATTAGTTATGAGAGAGTTAATCTTGCCTGGAAATCGCTGAGGACTATAATCCTCATTATATAGGACCCTTTACAATCTTCCTGTTACAACACTACAAATCTATTACATGGGAAACACCATTTATCTGAGTTCTACTCTATGACCACCTTTTAAGATATTCCTCTACCTACATTATACACAGATTACTGCTTTATGGCCTTGCATAGCTCTAAAAATCTGCTTAATGTTCAATTTATGTTTATAAAATATTGTAGCGTATGTCCTAAGATAAGGTTTACTCTGACTTTTCATAATAATGCTAATAGGTTCTAAGATGTTCAGTCTGTAATGTCGGTTTGGGATCAAGTTAACGCAGCAACCCTACTGGAGAATGTATGACAGGATAGGTACTGTTTATTATGTTTTCTTAGTCTAGATTAGCTGAGGTTTTTTTTGTTTTTTTGTGTTAATCTTTAAGTTAGTTTGTTTAAAGTATTATAACCCTTGACACACTACTACTCATATTGTGGTAGTTCTACTGTTAACTCTGTTGGACGGGACAAACGCATCATACAGAAGTTGAATTTGAGGTTTACTCCCTATGTAATCCCCCAGTATCTCTTTAGATTAAAATCTGTATTAAATCCCCTTTGGAACTCTTGAAGAACTGCCCTTTTTAATCCCTATATTTTATAAAAATCTGACTACAGCTTGCAGGTGAGGCTAATATACCCTCTGTCATAATCTACCATAAGTAGAATGGAAATAACACACCCATTTCAATGAGCTCTTTATTCCATAGCCTATATCAATGAATTAATAATGGCCATCGTCATTAAGAGCAATACTATCATACTTTGTCGATGTAAGGGTCCCCTAAAATACATTTTTGTTTTGTTTTAGGTTGAGTTTAGTTTAGTTAAGGTAGTTTACTAATTAAAAAAAAAAACCCAGCATTGTGGTACAGGTATATAGAACATTTTCAACCTGTTGAAAACTCTAACATACACAGCTGCAGCTAAGCCTGGTTTTATCATATATGTGCAAATATGTGCTGCCTCTTATTATTGATTTAACATTTTTACTCTTATGGTTACCTTTTAACTCACCCTGCGAGGTGTGATGATATACTATGTATGATTGTACCCTTTGTTGGATAGAAATAAAATAAAAAATAAAAAAAGTCTGGTTTGCACACATTGTGCAGGGAACAGTTTCTGTGTGTTGCTTGTAAAAGATCAGCATCATTCCACTGAGAAAGTGATACACACACACAATATGCTGTGTGAATACTCACTTGGTGCGACGGCTATATAAGCCTATACCTGACCAAGATCCAACACCCAGCACAAAACACGAAGTCAGCTATAAGCAGGGAGCAACTAAACGGACCAAGCCATTTTAATCACGTTTCCTTCTGGCTTCCGAGAAACAAGCAAATCTTTATAACATCTTCAGCCCGGATTACCACTAAATCCTTCCTGCACTCAGCACCGAAGCGAAAAGAACTCCAGTCCCACAAAGGGATTCCAATCGGCCACACAGGAAGTAGGTATAGCAGCTCCGTGTAACGTCGCCGGTCACGTGTATTCGGCTCCAATCTTCGGCTGGTGTTATTGCCAGATCTTAATTTAAGGGGGGAGTATGAATCCAATGAGATGCTACAACTCGAAGAAGAGAAGCGAGTTCCTCCACTCGCAAAAAAGTATAGAAAAACAAAGAGGAGTCTTCTTCTTAAATTAGTATTCTTTCTACTCTGTTTTTTATGATTTAGCTAATAAATTGGAATATACTCATTTAAGAAGAAGACTCCTCATTTTTCTACACTTATTTATACAATAACAAAAATATTTTTTTGAGGGGGCACAGCATTCCATTTGGGCCAGTCAATGCCCCCCTTGGAGCCGACCCTGTCTTCGGTCAACCTCTGACCTACGTCTCTCCACTCCTGTTATCCCTATGTCCCACTCCCGTCTCCAAGACTTCTCCCGTGCTGCTCCTGTCCTCTGGAACTCTCTACCCTGCTCCATAAGACTGTCTTCAACCTTGTACAGCTTCAGACTCACCTTGAAAACATACCTATTCAGAGAGGCTTACCATCTCTCCTCCATCTCTTATCCTAACCAAAATAATTCTTGAACTGTCTGACTCACTGCTGCAACTACAATCCATGTGACAAGCTACCCCAACCCTTATGTCTCTGCACCCTCAACCTGTAGACTGCTCCAGAGCAGGGCCCTCTTCCTCCTGTACTAGATTTGTTTAGTCTGTTATGTTTTGTATTGTATCACAAATCCTTGTCATTGTATACTTCTATCTTTGTACCCAGCGATACATAATTTTGTGGCGCTATACTAATAAATGATAATAATGCCAAAACAGATACACAAAGGACATTCAGATGCACACTAAGGGCAAGATGATGTAAACCTCTCTGCTCAGCCAAGATCATCTAAGAAGTCTCTTCAGTACAGTGAAGCAACTCAAAATAATTTAGAAACACAAATTTTATCTTGAGACATGTTTATGCCACTATGTAGTGCTCTTTATGTGAAAGAGAGACTCCTATATTAAAATATAAGGTCTTTGATCATCGTCCCTAAGTGCGCCATTTATGGATCTGCTGATGCACATTCTGAGTCCTTGTGCTATAGTCTCACATGTGCAACTTAAGAATCAGTAGTCTTAAGACACTGTTAATTAAGCCCTACAGCACATCAGAAGGGGCAAACTTAAAATTATCCTGGACTCATGTGTTGGGGATGAATGTCAAGCCCTTCCCTTGATTGTGTGAGGTCAGGTGATGGGGCTGTACAAGTAAATACTTGCGCAATAATAAATATAGGCAATAGATGCTACTTAACTAGCTCTGAATGCAAGTGGACATGTTTCCTTGCTGGTAACGTTGCATGCACCATAATAATGGGGATCTAAGCATACAGCAAACAAAGAGAATGCAGGCACACACACCAATAAATTACTTGGACATTAAAGGCATTTTTTATATATGCATTGTATGTATTACCAATTAAGCACTGCTTTACAAAACATCTGCATACAAAATAAATGTTTTTAAAGCATTCAAATCTAATTTTGTTAGCAAAATTAAAGGGACATAATACTCAAATGCTAAATCACTTGAAACTGATGCAGTATAAATGTAAAAAGCTGACAGGAAAATATCACCTGAGAATCTCTATCTAAAAAAGGAAGATATTTTACCTCACAATTTTCTCAGCTCAGCAGAGTAAGTTTTGTGTAAAAATTTTACTTCAGCTGTTGCTCAGCTGCAGATAAAAAAATGAAGAAATGAACAGCAGCCAATCAGCATCAGCAGTGCTGAGGTCATGAACTCGTTTACTGTGATCTCATGAGATTTCACTTAACTCTCATGAGATTTCATAGTAAACTTCCTTAAACTGAATAGGGAAATAAGATGAGTGTGCACATAAGCTCACTCCCTTAGCTGTCCCGGGACAGACTTACTGATTTGCTGTTAGAAGTCCTTTGCAATGGGATGTGGCTACAGAGGAACTTTTGAGGTAAAATATCTTTCTTTTTTACATAGAGATTTCATAGATAGACATAGAGAGATAGACATAGAGAGTTCAGGTGATATTTTCTAGTCAGCTTTTTACAGCTACGCTGCATCACTTTCAAGTGTTTCAACATTTGGGTATCATGGCCCTTTAACATTGATTAAAGTGTTCTCCACGGAAAAGATTTCCAGCCGGGTGACATTATGAAGTAGTCGGGTGGGAGCAGTGTAATATTTTATAATATTTTATAATTTTCTGCTATCCAAAGCACAAATTAATTGCATAAATTTAACCAGCTTAATGTTGTAGTCTTAAGACACTGTTAATTAAGCCCTACAGCACATCAGAAGGGGCAAACTTGAAATTATCCTGGACTCATGTGTTGGGGATGAATGTCAAGCCCTTCCCTTGATTGTGTAAGGTCAGGTGATGGGGCTGTACAAGTAAATACTTGCGCAATAATAAATATATATATATTATATATATAAAAGTAAATTTAATTTATCACAACAGTGGGATGTATTTTTGAATGTCACAGAAATCAAAGCACTTGACATACCACAATTAATGGTCAATGACACAAATGTATCACAAGTAACACAGAAAAAAACAGCTTCATTAGCATCAGAAACTCTTTAAACACATATACTATAACCTTAGTCTTTGTGCTCCTCTTAGCTTGTATCCCCAAATTACCTTATACACATTTACTTGAAGATGATATTGCCAAGATGACATCACAGAGTGCATACTTGTATTACCCACCTTCTTATTTTATATATATATATATATATATATATATATATATATATATATATATATATATATATATACAGTATATATAAATATCTTAGTAGTAGAATTTTGCTGTGTTCTATGGAATAACACTTTAGGTTTAGGATTAATTTAGCATATGCATGTTTTAAAAGCTTCATTTTTTTTAAAGCAAAATATATTACAAATCAATATATGATGTGTCTGTATGATCTTTATACTGCACCAAGGTACTGACATAAAGCGGATGGTACTTACACATTTTGTATGGTGCTGTTTTTATTTCTCATTTTTATAACTGGGTCTGAATTATTCAATACCCAGAATTGTTGCTATGGTTTGGATCTCTTCCTGACCTGTCAATCTCAATATCTCATTACATAGAAATAATAGTAATTTAACATTTACTGTGCTCAAAAAAAGACAGTAGAACAAAACTTTACAATTATTCCAAAAGCTCAAAATGAAGGATTTCTTCCCATGTTGGCTTTTGGCATCCAGATGATAATAATTTCCCATGATGTTTCTCTTTTAATTTTTTGATGATACTGTGGGCTTATTTACTCAACTAACAGCTTCTCCAATCTACTTGACTTCTTTTTCTTATATAGTGTCTGTCTTTTATGTCAGATTCCACTTATTTAAATATTTTTCTGCAACTTCATACTGTTTTTTTTTTGTTGCACAGCTCTCAGGAGACCTATCAGATTATAAAGAAAATATGCAGTTTTTTTGTTTTGTTTCAAAACAAAATCTTAAAATGCAAACTTTGCTATGGGGCACTGCACCTTAAAGACCAGTGTGAGCAGAAACTCAGATTTTCTTTAAATGGGGTTATTTATACTGAACCTTTGGGTCATCACATGATAGATTGCTTACATTTGCATCAGTCTGAGTAAAGTGGAATCAATATATATATATATATATATATATATATTTTTTTTTTTTGCATGGCAAAGGGAGAAATGCATGTCACACTTATAAGTCAACCCCTGACTACTCTCTATTCGTTGCCTCTGCTGCTCTATGTGTGATCCAGAGCAGCAGAGGAGACGAGTAGAGTAGTCAGGGGCTGGCCAGGAGGTCAGATGTAGTCAGTGAACTACTTCAACACTAATAACTATCCTCCTCCGTCCTGGTCACACTGACACACTCCCAGCCACTGTTGACTGACTCCTGCGCTGCTGCCTGCGACTCCCCCACTCTGCTGACTGTGACTGTCTGCTGCCTCCCTCAACCTGCACTGACTGATCTGACTATGACAGCCTCCGGTGCCGTGCTCCGCCCCTCCTCCCCTCTCACTCCCGGGCTAAAATTTGCGCCGCCAAAAATGAAAAAAAATGGTGGCAAAAAAAATGAAATTACATTTGTTAAAAAAAAAATGACATAAAATTTTTTTTATAAAAAAATAATAATAATTTTTAAGCGGTGAGGCGGGGCCCCCTGACCGCGGGGCCCGAGGCGGTCACCTGAACTGCCTTGCCCAAAGGCCGGCCCTGCATTTATCATTGCACCAGCAGTTCTTGTGAACTGCTGGTGCAATGCTGCCCCCTGCAGATTCGCGACCTGCCACTAGCAGGGGGTGTCAATCAACCCGATCGTATTCGATCGGGTTGATTTCTGTCCTCTGCCTCAGAGCAGGCATTCAGGTTATGGAGCAGCAGTCTTTAGACCGCTGCTTTATAACTTCTGTTTCCGGCGAGCCTGAAGGGTTGCCGGAAATACAGGGCATCAAGCTCTGTACGGAGCTTGATAAATTGACCCCTTTGTATCTAATCTCTGATAAAGCAAACACTGTGTGATGTTTATAAAATATATAATTAAAGAATGTGTTCTGTCCCTTTAAAGAGACATATGTCTTTGTATTATACAGCATTAATGGGACATTAAACTGTATGGCTTATTCTCTTTAAATGTGTTTCCAAATGACTTTTACCTGCTGTATTAAATTGTTTAAAAGTATTTCCTTCACCTTTATATTGTCATTTAAAATAGCCAATTTTGCATGCTGAAACCTATACAGAATATTTAAATACTGCAACATTGGCTATAGTAAAGCATGTAAACAAGAGGTAGCATGAGAAATGAACTTTACAGGGGTGGGTGAGATAGAGGGACCAGCCCATTTGAAAGGGTGTTCCCGCAGGATACTTTCATACAATGAACTTTTATCAACTGAAATTGCCCATTTAAGGTATTATGTTAGTATAAAAATAATGTCTTACTTTTAACCCCTTAATGTCTGTGCAAATATTACAGACATCTTCATATAATATGTGCTAATACTTTGTGGGTTCAATTTAATATTGCAAAGAAAACAAGTGCAAATTTATGAGACTTGGAGAAAGGAATCCCATATGCACTGCAATTTCTCTCTGCCCTTGAATGTAATAAAATTAAAAAATTATACTGACTTTAAAGTAGTCAAAAATCTGTCGAGGTAGCTCAGTTGGTAAATGCCCTGACTACAAAAACAGCCTGTTTAAAAAGATCCAAGTTCACAGGTTCAAATCCCGGCATGTCCTACTCAGCCTTTCATCCTTCTGAGGTTAATAAAATGAGTACTATTAAATTGGGTAATAATAACATCTATTACTATTCAGCTGCCGATTTGGTTAATTCCAGGAGCGAGCGCTGAAAAAGCGCTTTGAGTCCCACTGGGTGAAAGGCGCTATATAAATACTAGTTATTATTATTATAAAAATGTGAAACATAAAAAAATAATTTTTCAAGACATTATTTTCCTGTCCATATTTACCTGCATTGACTATGCCTCTCTCCCAATCTCCATACCACTACAAACTGTCACGACAGCCACAGTAATGTTTGCCCCAAAGGAGTGAAACAGATAAAACAAACTGTTAGGGCAAGATTACAAGTGGATCGGTAGTTTGTGCTCCAGCTCGAATGTTACACCGCTATAAATAAGCTTTTTGCGCGCGTCAGGTTGCATGCGTATTACAAGGTAAAAGAGGGTGGTCAACAGTATCAAAGGCTGCGGACAGATCAAGGAGGATAAGCAGAGAGAAGTGGCCTTTTGATTTTGCTGTAACTAGGTCGTTGGTAACCTTAATATTAAAGGGACACTGAACCCAAATTTTTTTCTTTCATGATTCAGGCAGAGCATGAAATTTTAAGCAACTTTCTAATTTACTCCTATTATCAAATTTTCGATATTCTCTTGGTATCTTTATTTAAAATGCAAGAATGTAAGTTTAGATGCCGGCCCATTTTTGGTGAACAACCTGGGTTGTTCTTGCTGATTGGTGGATAAATTCATCCACCAATAAAAAAAGTGCTGTCCATAGTACTGAAACAAAAAATCTTAGATGCCTTCTTTTTCAAATAAAGATAGCAAGAGAACAAAGAAAAAATGATAATAGGAATAAATTAGAAAGTTGCTTAAAATTGCATGCACTATCTGAATCACGAAAGAAAAAAATTGGGTTCAGTGTCCCTTTAATATTTCACATTCCAATGTTCTTCACGTAGCAGAATATGTTCTATTTATTCTTAAATAAATATTTATATGCATATATGATACTTTTTGGTAAAATATATATCTATACCTATATAGTGTATATGTAATATGATTATATATAGGTTTAGATATATCCAGATATATATGAATAGCTATTTAAAAAAAACTTATAATATATTTCCTTACGTGAAGAACATTGGAATGTAAAATATGTACAGTAAATACACAGTTACTTTATTAAATATGAATATTGCATAAATATAATTTTACATGTTTTCGGGCTTCTTGACTGCAAAGGGCTCCAATGTACTTATATATATATATATATATATATATATATATATATATATATATATATATATATATATATATATATATAATATATATATATGTCTATAAATGTGTATATATGTATTTATGTGTTAATATGTCTGTAAATACATATATACACATATAAATACATATGTACACATATAAACATATATATATATATATATATATATATATATATATATATATATATATACATATACATAGAACAAAGATCAGCTAGTATATATACATATAAATATTAGATGTTATATCATAAAAAGTGCCAGAAAGGAGAGGGATAATCCTCTAACAATGTAACTCTAAGCACTATAGTATAAAGGAAAAAGAATCTATTTCAAGATAATATATATATACAAAGAAAAAATAAATGGAGATAAAAATAAGTTAAACGAAATCCTAAAAACAAGTAGGTGTCACAGTTCCAGATGTATAGAAGTCAGAACAAAAGTGTATATATATGAGACTCCACACATATATATAAGCAATGCACAAAATCAGCAGTTCTTCATCGCTGTTTCCCCTAATGGATGTGCACTTGCTTCTAGAACCCTCAATCAGATGAGGTAAGGATGTAGCAGAATTCACAAATGGGCTAGGCGCCTCTTGTAGTATGGATCAGGCTTGTAGTAGATCCCTGGTCATATGCTGAATCTTGTCACAGAAATTGTAGCCAAGCTCCGTGTGGATTTTCCAAGGTCCAGTGCTTTATGTGTGGACAGAAGACTCTCAGCTCCGGTAACCATAAACAGTGATACAGTTGTAGATGTGTCTGTAGGTGAGAACTTAGGATCCAGTGATCATCAATCTGTTTGGTTTAGTATTCATGTGCAGGAACTGTCCACCCAGATAGATCTAACATGCCTTGGAAGTGGAAGTGGTAGAGTAATTTAGCATGGTATTTATTTAGCATGTAATTTATCCCTCTCCTTTCTGGCACTTTTTATGATATAACATCTAATATTTATATGTATATATACTAGCTGATCTCTTGCGCCATCTCATATTCTTTGTTCTATGTGTAGTGTATTGTAAGTATTAAGGGACGCTTCTTTTTCTTTGGGACTAGGCTGCTAGGTACCCTCAGCTAGTGCGAAGTATATAGGGGTCGTGTTGTAATTTCAGGGCGGTATTATACCTGTATAATTGCGCTATAGGGTGAATTGGGGACTGCTGCCCTCAATTCATATCTCTTTCTTTTTTTATATATACATATACATATTTAGACATATATATATATACTGTTTAACAACACACAAACCACGGTTCGGTTCAAAATGTCTGCCGATTTGCACTCCATCAATTTCCTTGATCTTAAGGTGTTCAAAACGGCACAGGCACTGGGGTGCACACTATTTAGCAAACCTACAGACAGGAACTCCCTGTTGAGATTGAATAGTTGTCATCCCCCAGCACTCCTTAAGGGCATACTTAAATCACAACTAATTAGGACAGTGAGGAATAATTCTGATCCTATAAAGGGAGCCTCCCAGTTGTTGGAAATGGGTGAAAAATTTGCAGAGAGAGGGTATAAGTCACAAGACATCAAACACATGATGGACGAAGTGTCACAATACACACAGACACAACTGTTAACAAAGAAACCAAGACAAACCACAGATGAAAAGCTCATAATGGCTACCACATTCTCTCCCAGTACTAGAAAAGTTGGATCGATTCTAAGGACACATTGGCCGATCGTGTCATCTGACCCAAAGCTAAGCTTTAGTAACCACCTTACACCCATGGTGGGATACAGGAGGGGCACAAACCTGCGGGACCTACTGGTCAAAACGGACCCAAGGGCAAGCTACAGATCCATGACATATACTAACATCAAGGGATCATATCGATGCCTGGGGTGCACCACCTGCAATGGTCTTATGAATACGAAGACATTCCATCACCCACATACCAATCGACAATTTGGTATTCGTCACTCTATCACCTGTACAACAACGTTTGTCATATATCTATTGGTATGTCCTTGTTCTCGCTTTTATGTTGGCAAGACGACGGGCACCCTCAGAGAAAGAATGGCAAATCATCGTTATGCTATCCGGTCAGCTCTAAAGTCTGGGGATTCAGATCAACCAGTGGCCAGGCATTGTGCACAACTTAAACATCCGGTGGCATCAATAAGATACACACTCATCGATCATGTCCCCCCTTTAGATACGGGTGGTGATAGGAGCAAGATACTTCTGCAGCGGGAGGCACAGTGGATGTACCGATTGGGTACGGTATACCCAGGTGGACTTAACACAACTCCTGATTTCAAAGCCTTAATGTAATGTGGCACTAAGGTGTGATACATTCTAAGGGTACGGTACCTAGACTACTATGACTCTGTGGGTCCTCGGCTCGACAAATCCCGCTAAGGGGGGTTGACTTGCCCAGGTATACTCACAGCACCAGGCATGGGGGACTTTGGCACTTCCAGTTCCTGTGTGGAAGTCAGGTAGTGGTGCCTTGGAGTTACCATTCGTTTTTTAACACACATAGCCATTTCACCATTACAAGGCTTATTGAATTGGCTAAACATCCAAGTAGTTTACAACAATGGCCTAACAAAACCATATTAGGATGATGATCCAAAATTCAAGCATTAAGGATAACCCATATAGGTCAACCTAGGTGGAAAAGATATCTTTATTTCCTACAATCTGCAGAGTATATTAAATCCAGCAAGGCTGTATGACACGGTGATGCTCCTAGCGCAGCTAGAAGAGGCAGAAGAGTGAAAAAATATGTGAAAAAATATGTGAAAAAATATCTAAAACAAAGAAGGACTATGGGAGCAGTATGAAACCCTAGTAGGTTCTGTGACAAGAAGGACATGACAAATCCTGGGAGTTATAGAGACATACCATCACTCAGTGGGGGACTTCTGCATTGAATGTGGGGACCATAATTTATGTTTATTTTAGTTTTTTATTTCCCTTTTTTTCCTTAATGAAGCAGAATATTCATTAAGGAGTTGAATGTGGAATGTGTGATAAAATTGTTTTTAGCTATAACTAAGGTTCATTGAGAGAATGACCTAGTCTCAGCTAGCCAGTCAACCATAACTAGGGGGATTCCATTATTAGGTTCCCTATTGAAATAACCAGGGTCTTATAAAACATAGGGTTCCTACATTGCATTCATCATAGCTCCTAGGGATATTCTCACCTAAGTATACCAAACACACATCATCACCCTGGGGATTTGGTATATATTGGAGTTTTGTGGAATCCGTCCCCAGTATAATATTTGGATATAATATTTGGGTGCAATCTAGCAATCTTCAAGGGTATACATTACCCAAAAATAGTAGGGATGACATTTTAAATGCAGTATTGTATGGCTTTAAATTTGCAGCATAATATGAAATTACACGCTACCAAGGTAGGCAGTGTATCTTTCAGCTACTCTTAATACATATGCATATGATTAAGCATTGCACCTTTTAAGTTCACAGATTACTACACAGATTTATTGAGCACATTATTTTTTTGTAAAAAAATTTTTTCCCCAGTATATGAGTGGGGCACGATTAGTGTACATAGGTTGCTATGACAACGGGCACCCGTTGTGGAATAACACTTATTTTCTGTATACGTTCTGTTTTTCAGATTGTAGTATCTGCACTATACTATGTTGTTTTTGTGATCACACCCATTAAGTATGTTTTGCATTTTTTGATTCGTTTTTCACGAATTGTATTATTTCAGTTTATAAGCAATATTTGTCTTCCGGAAGTGATGTAGCACACCACTTCCGGTACTTATCGCTGGTGGAACGCAGTATGCGTTCCAATATCGGCAGTTTGGCGCCAAGGGAAAGGGGCATGTTTTTGAATGATTGATGTATGACACTATTTATTTTGTGTTTTATGTTTAATTTACCATGCTGATGAAGGAGGCAAGTCCTCTGAAAACGTTACATCAATAAAGTAACTTTTGCTGTGAAAGACCTGAGAGTGCACTTCTTTTTGGCTGTTATATATATATATATATATATATATATATATATATGTTAAAGCCCTTTGAAATACTTTTTCCCCCTAACATCTGTGACCTCATATCTTTGAGTCCTTATAACCTTTTTATGCAATATTTTTTAAAATCATTTTTATTAGTGTTATTATTAGTGTAACTGTACTTTTAAATGTATTTTTGATGTGTTTTGTGCAGCTTTTTTGTCTCACGTAACCAGAGCTCTGGAGTCACGATATCCCGAAGCGTGTTAAATCCAATTGCGCTCGAATGAACAAGTTTTCTTACAAATCGTTATACGTGCGCTACATCCAATAGCCGCAATAAACCCCTTTTTTCTCACCTGTATCTGTTACTGCGCCACTCGTAATCTAGCCCGTATGAGCAGGGTACTTTGTACAACCCTTCCTCACTCTTACAGCCAGGACAATCAGCTTTGATAAAAGTGGGCTTCTTGGCATTCTGCAATCGAAATAGAGAACATTATTAAGGTGATTTGATTTGAGCCAGACCTACTGTAAGTGTCTTGACTATAGGTTAAATAAATATTGGTTCTTCAGTGTGTAAGGAGTCACTCCTAGACTTTGGGAATAAAAAACCTAAACCGTTGAGTGTTTGAAAATGTTGTGTCCTTTCCTTTAGTTAAAAATCTGCTTTTGGCAGCTATTTCTTTTACTTAACTTCCAAACATTTCAAAAGTGTCTCTCATTTTATGCACACATTCAATAAATGACTTACAGAGATTTACAACTTCATCAGAGGATATTTTTATTTTCTGTAAATGCTTATTTATGTAATTTAATTGTTATCCCACACAAGCAGCAAAATAGCATTGTGAAAAATATATATTTGATCTGCCAAACCATAAACTGGTAAATAGTAGGTTGTAGTACACAGAAGGTCATCAAATTCTCAAGTGCTTTTCACAAAAGAAAGTAAAAAGATCTTTCAATTTAGAAAATATGTACATGTAATCTGCAGCTGCTTTGAGGGCTAAAGAAGCTATACTACTACAGAACACAGAGAAGACATTTTTACTATAAAAAAATAGTGCTGTTTAGCCACAGCATAAAAATTACTTATAAAATATCTATTTAAAGGGACACTGAAGTTAAAATTAAACTTTCATGATTCAAATAAAGCACACAATTTTAAACAACTTTCCAATTCACTTCCATTATCTAAATGTGCATAATCTTTTTATATTTACACTTTCTGATGCAACAGCTCCTACGGAGCATGTGCAAGATTCACAGAATATAATATGTATATACATTGGGGCCCATTTATCAAGCTCCGAACGGAGCTTGTGGGCCCGTGTTTCTGGCGAGTCTCCAGACTCGCCAGAAACACCAGTTATGAAGCAGCGGTCTAAAGATGAGGCGGACAGGAATCGCTGGAAATCAACCCGATCGAGTACGATCGGGTTGATTGACACCTCCCTGCTGGCTGGCCGAGAGTCAGCAGGGGGCAGCGTTGCACCAGCAGCTCTTGTGAGCTGCTGGTGCAATATTAAATGCGGAGAGCGTATTGCTCTCCACATTTAGCGAGGTCTTGCGGACCTGATCCGCACTGTCGGATCAGGTCCGCAAGACCTTTGATAAATAGGCCCCATTGTGTGATTGGTTGATGACTGTCACATGATGCAAGGGGAGGGAAAATTGCACTAGCTTTAAAATTTGTTAGAAATAAAACTACTACTCATATGAAACTTGCATTGTCTTTTTATTATGAATTTACTAATTATGCTATTCTGTGTTTAGTGATGCTTTAAATAATACATCTCAAACCTTGTATTTTAATTTTTAAAAACACTTTTTTTTTTTAATGCAGCTTATTTCAGCATGTACTCATGCTGTTACATTATTCCTGTCTTAAACTAATGGTACCACTCTAATTAGAGAAGAAGTTTAATTTGAGTGGTCCATTCAGCTGAGGTTGGAGATATTCATGATATATATATTTTGATATTTTTGATGTCTTCCAATGTAGGAATTAACATCTTTATACTATTAAGCATAAGGAGCATCATTTGCATTTGGCTTTATTTTCTATTTTACAAAGTCCTGTAAATAACAGTATGTTAGGATTGTTCGGGATTATTGCCTCTAGATTATTACTCTTTATACTACTTACTTCTATCCAAAATTTCTCCAAGCCTCTGCAGCCCAACCAAACATGAGTTAAAGGAACAGTATACACCAGTTTGCATATAACTGCATGTAATATACACTACTATAAAACAGAATATGCACAGATACTGATCTAAAAATCCAGTATAAAACCTTTTAACAACTTACTTAGAAGCTCACAGTTTAGCACTGTTGATGAGGTAGTCTGAGACACCCAGTGAAAGGGTCTAGGTAAACAAAAATAGCAGACACTCCCCACCTCCCCCCTTCCCTGCATATGAAAAGACAGATAACATAAACAGAAGCCTGCATGAGTCTGTAAACACGTGTATACATCTGACACTGTGGGGCTTGGTTAGGAGTCTGAAAATCAGCACAATGTTCTTAAAAATAAGCAAAACTATACATTTTTATAAAAACACCCCCAGATGGGCTATATAAATGGATCATCTACAAAACATTTATGCAACGAAAAATCTATTGTACAATGTCCCTTTAAGGTACCTAACTCATCGCATCCACCTGCCCCAGGTTTTAGCATAGATTTCCCTCAATCTGCTCGGTGTTAAATACCACCTCGACAAAAATGTATAATTGGTCTCCTGAACTTTTGCCAATATGGAGGCAAATTTAGTTATCTCAAATTGTATTGTATTGTACTCCATTCCTTTACTGTGATTTCAGTTTCTATGATTTATTTTTTTATTAATATACTGTATGTGTACTATACAGGGAGTGCAGAATTATTAGGCAAATGAGTATTTTGACCACATCATCCTCTTTATGCATGTTGTCTTACTCCAAGCTGTATAGGCTCGAAAGCCTACTACCAATTAAGCATATTAGGTGATGTGCATCTCTGTAATGAGAAGGGGTGTGGTCTAATGACATCAACACCCTATATCAGGTGTGCATAATTATTAGGCAACTTCCTTTCCTTTGGCAAAATGGGTCAAAAGAAGGACTTGACAGGCTCAGAAAAGTAAAAAATAGTGAGATATCTTGCAGAGGGATGCAGCACTCTTAAAATTGCAAAGATTCTGAAGCGTGATCATCGAACAATCAAGCGTTTCATTCAAAATAGTCAACAGGGTCGCAAGAAGCGTGTGGAAAAACCAAGGCGCAAAATAACTGCCCATGAACTGAGAAAAGTCAAGCGTGCAGCTACCAAGATGCCACTTGCCACCAGTTTGGCCATATTTCAAAGCTGCAACATCACTGGAGTTCCCAAAAGCACAAGGTGTGCAATACTCAGAGACATGGCCAAGGTAAGAAAGGCTGAAAGACGACCACCACTGAACAAGACACACAAGCTGAAACGTCAAGACTGGGCCAAGAAATATCTCAAGACTGATTTTTCTAAGGTTTTATGGACTGATGAAATGAGAGTGAGTCTTGATGGGCCAGATGGATGGGCCCGTGGCTGTATTGGTAAAGGGCAGAGAGCTCCAGTCCGACTCAGACGCCAGCAAGGTGGAGGTGGAGTACTGGTTTGGGCTGGTATCATCAAAGATGAGCTTGTGGGGCCTTTTCGGGTTGAGGATGGAGTCAAGCTCAACTCCCAGTCCTACTTCCAGTTTCTGGAAGACACCTTCTTCAAGCAGTGGTACAGGAAGAAGTCTGCATCCTTCAAGAAAAACATGATTTTCATGCAGGACAATGCTCCATCACACGCGTCCAAGTACTCCACAGCGTGGCTGGCAAGAAAGGGTATAAAAAAAGAAAATCTAATGACATGGCCTCCTTGTTCACCTGATCTGAACCCCATTGAGAACCTGTGGTCCATCATCAAATGTGAGATTTACAAGGAGGGAAAACAGTACACCTCTCTGAACAGTGTCTGGGAGGCTGTGGTTGCTGCTGCACGCAATGTTGATGGTGAACAGATCAAAACGGTGCTCTGACAAAATGCAGAAAGACATTTGGCAGAAGGACATTTGGCAGACGGACATTTGGCCGACAGACATTTGGCTGACAGACAGAAAGCTAAAGAATGTTCCGATTTCGGCCGAGGGCAGATACGTTCCAGAGTGCTCTGTTCTAATCACAGCCTCGGGCGCCGCAACTGCCTCTGGGAACCTTACCATGGGTCCTAGGCCGCACGTTTTGTAATTCTCTGTCTGGGAAACTATCTATCTATCAAATCTATCTATTTATCTATCAAATCTATCTATCTATCGTATCTATCAAATGTATCTATTGCATCTATTGATCTATCTATCTAATCTATGTATCTATCTATCTATCTATCTATCAAATCTATCTATCTCGTGGCCGGACTGTTATGTGACAGCCACTTGTGTTTCGGCCAAATGTCCGTCGGCCAAATGTCCGTCGGCCAAGTGTCCGTCGGCCAAGTGTCCGTCGGCCAAAAGTCCGGCCACGGATCAAAACACTGACAGAATCCATGGATGGCAGGCTTTTGAGTGTCCTTGCAAAGAAAGGTGGCTATATTGGTCACTGATTTGTTTTTGTTTTGTTTTTGAATGTCAGAAATGTATATTTGTGAATGTTGAGATGTTATATTGGTTTCACTGGTAAAAATAAATAATTGAAATGGGTATATATTTGTTTTTTGTTAAGTTGCCTAATAATTATGCACAGTAATAGTCACCTGCACACACAGATATCTCCCTAAAATAGCTAAAACTAAAAACAAACTAAAAACTACTTCCAAAAATATTCAGCTTTGATATTAATGAGTTTTTTGGGTTCATTGAGAACATGGTTGTTGTTCAATAATAAAATTAATCCTCAAAAATACAACTTGCCTAATAATTCTGCACTCCCTGTATATCATCAGTTAAAAGCTACATTGTAAAAAAATCTGTATACAAAAGAGATGGTTTACTACAATTTAAACTGTAGCATACTCCCAACTGTCCTAGATATGGCAGGACTGTCATTGGTTGGGAGTTCTGTCTGCTGTCAGTCCCACATCTTCCCATCATAGCAAATATGCCACTTTCCAGAGACTACCAGATTCTGCCCACAACATACTCAGACTCTTCCCCTCCTGTCCATGACTCACCATTGATCCTCTCCCTCCTGTTGTGGCTCCACCCACAAAACACTATTTGGCACCGCTCACAGCTCCTCTCACCTCCCCATTCAGGTACACCTTAGCAAATTGGTGGGTGGTTAGCTGTAATTATTTACCATAATTAAAAAGGGTTCTGCTGATCTGTGTAGCTGTATTATGCCGCCAATCTACACTTCTCTGTACTGTATTTGGGAAGACAGTAACAGTATTTTTGTCTTTAAAACATAAACTTTTACATACATTTTGGATGTCCTGTGTTCTTTTGAAACCAAATTCTTAAAGGGACAGTCAAGTCCAAAAAAAACTTTCATGATTTAAATAGGGCATGTAATTTTAAACAACTTTCAAATTTACTTTTATCACTAATTTTGCTTTGTTCTCTTGGTATTCTTAGTTAAAAGCTAAACCTAGGAGGTTCATATGCTAATTTCTTAGACCTTGAAGGCCGCCTCTAATGTAAATGCATTTTGACAGTTTTTAACCACTAGAGGGCATTAGTTCATGTGTTTCATATAGATTACATTGAGCTCATGCACATGAATTTACTGTGGAGTGAGCACTGATTGGCTAAAATGCAAATCTGTCAAAAGAACTGAAATAAGGGGGCAGTCTGCAGAGGCTTAGATACAAGGTAAATACAGAGGTAAAACCTGTATTATTATAACTGTGTTGGTTATACAAAACTGGGGAATGGGTAATTAAAGGGACACTGAACCCAAATGTTTTCTTTTGTAATTCAGAAAGAGCATGCAATTTTAAGCAACTTTCTAATTTACTCCTATTATAATTTTTTCTTCGTTCTCTTGCTATCATTATTTGAAAAAGAAGGCATCTAAGTTTTTTTTTGGTTTCAGAACTCTGGACGGCACTTTTTTATTGGTGGATGAATTTATCCACCAATCAGCAAGGACAACTCAGGTTGTTCACCAAAAATGGGCCGGCATCTTAACTTACATTCTTGCATTTCAAATAAAGATACCAAGAGAATGAAGAAAATTTGATAATAGGAGTAAATTAGAAAGTTGCTTAAAATTTCATGCTCAATCTGAATCACAAAATACAATTTTTGGGTACAGTGTCCCTTTAAGGAATTATCTATCTTTTAAAACAACAAAAATTCTGGTGTTGACAGTCCCTTTAAATTAATGTAGACAGTTACACAGAGAGGGTTAAAACAACAATTTCTACACTGCTTAGTGCTTAGTTTGCATTACCAATGACCTGTAGCTATTTACTTTCTAAAGTACGTGTGAAGTCATGTCTCATTCTGACAGGCTCCGAAGGGGTTTTATTACGAACCCTCAGTTTAACAATTGTTTTTACAGAATTTCACTAAATGTTTAGGTAAAGTGCCAGTTCTTGATCTGCAGACTACGAAACTATAGCTACTACGTGTGTACTGTATAACTAATCTGACAAGAAACAGACCAGATTAGGAACATTTTGTTTAAAATAGTGTATACAAAACAAAAATCATTGTATATTTTAACCTCATTTGACCAGTTTCAAGTTCCTTTCTTACACTTACAGTGCTGCAACCAGTTATATGACTGATTGCTGATGCCCAATACGGCTCAGTTCCTCAATTAATAGAGACATCAGCCACCAGCAGCAGGAGGGGGATGTCAGGGCAGGCAATGAATGAAGAGTGGCTATTTGCAGTTTAAGCATAAATGAATGAGCACAAGGGGAAATATGTTAAACAAATGAAGGGTACTTGCATTTAAATAAAACTGGGATGGTAGCAGTAGATGATGGCTAACGTTGTCTGTCAATGGTCTCTGTTCCAACAAGTCTGAATTCATAAATAAAAACAAGATATAGCAGCTCAGATGTTTAGCTAAGCATTTTTAATGGTATTTAATCAATAAAAAGACCAGCTAATTTATCCTTAAAATTTCTTGCTGATTTGAACTTGAAACACAAAATTTGTCTTTAATGATTCAGATTGAGCGTGCATTTATTAACAGCTTTCCAATGTACTTGTATTATCTAACTTACTTCCTTGTCTTGGCATTCTTTGTTGAAATGTATACATAGGTAGGCGCAGGAGCGTCAATGTACTACTGGGAGCTAGCTGCTGATTGGTTGCTACACATATATGCTTATTGTTATCGGTTCACCTAGCTCCCAGGAGCACATTGCTGCTCCTTCATCAAAGGATACCAAGATAATGAAGAAAATTTGATAATAGAAGTAAATTGGAAAGCTGTTTAAAATCACATTCTCTGTCTGAATCACAAAAGAAAAGTGTTTGGTTTCATGTGCCTTTTAATTTTAACTTTTTGTGAAGATCGAAAATATTGTAGGTTTTGTACCAGAGCGTGCACTATGATCTAAGACTCTGAAAACTTACATACTGTACTGTCAACCATAATTCACCATATTGTATCAGAGTACTGTAATTGAGTTAAAGTATTATGTTTTAAAGTATAGGCAATCTTGAGTGTATATGTACAAAAGATCTATGTTCTTGCTTTAAGCTGTTTTATTTATGGACTTTAAAATATAATAAAAACAAATCTGGTTTATTAATATATGAACTACAGGTAAAAAAAAATAATAAAAAAATGAAGGAATGAACTGCAGCCAATCAGCATCAACAGTGCTGAGTTCATGAACTCTTTTACTGTGATCTCATGAGATTTGACTTAACTCTCATGAGATTTCATAGTAAACTTCCTTAAACTGAAAAGGGAAATAACATGAGTGTGCGTGCACAAGTCTCACTCCCTTGCCTGTCCCGGGACAGACATACTGATTTGCTGCTTAAAGTCTTTTGCAATGGAGTATGAAAACTTAGGAGATTTTGAGGTAAAATATCTTTCTTTTTTACATAGAGATGTTCAGGTGATATTTTCTAGTCAGCTTTTTACAGTTATGCTGCTTCACTTTTAAGTGTTTCAACATTTGGGTATCATGGCCCTTTAAACAGGCAAAATGCATTTTCAACAGGTCTTAGGTATATAATTTTAGAAAACAATATATATTTTTTTAAAACTTCTAAAAATCTATCGGCCAGATTACGAGTTTTGCGTTATGAGCTGTGCGGTGCTAACGTGCAGTTTTTTCTCACCTCTCACAGGTTTTTACAAACCCGGTGTTAAAAGACAAAAAGTGAGCGTAGAGCAAAATTGAGCTCCACACTGCACTCCAATACCAGCGCTGCTTAAGTCAGCGGTAAGCTGGTTGTACGTGCTTGTGCACGATTTCCCCATAGACATCAATGGGGAGAGCCGGCTGAGAAAAAGTCTAACACCTGCCAAAAAGCAGCATAAATCTCAGTAATGCAGCCCCATTGATGCCTATGGGGAAATAAAAGTTATGTTTACACCTAACACCCTAACATGAACCCCGAGTCTAAACACCCCCAATCTTACATTTATTAACCCCTAATCTGCCGCTCCGGACATCGCCGCCACCTACATTATATTTATTAACCCCTAATCTGCTGCCCCCAACATTGCCGACTCCTACATTATATTTATTAACCCCTAATCTCCCTCCCCCAATGTCGCCGCAACCTACCTACATTTATTAACCCCTAATCTGCCGCCCCAATTTCGCAGCCACTATTCTAAATTTATTAACCCCTAAACCTAAGTCTAACCCTAACACCCCCTAACTTAAATATATTTTAAATAAATCTAAATAAAATTACTATCATTAACTAAATTATTCCTATTTAAAACTAAATACCTGTAAAATAAACCCTAAACTAGCTACAATATAAATACTAGTTACATTGTAGCTAGCTTAGGGTTTATTTTTATTTTACAGGCAAGTTTGTATTTATTTTAACTAGGTAGAATAGTTATTAAATAGTTATTAACTATTTAATAACTACCTAGCTAAAATAAATACAAATTTACCTGTAAAATAAAACCTAACCTAAGTTACACTAACACCTAACACTACACTACAATTAAATCAATTCCCTAAATTAAATACAATTAAATAAATTAAATTAGCTAAATCACAAAAAACAACAATACTAAATTACAGAAAATAAAAAACAAATTACAAGATCTTTAAACTAATTATACCTAATCTAAGAGCCCTATCAAAATAAAAAAGCCCCCCCCCCCCAAATAAAAAAACCCTAGCCTAAACTAAACTACCAATAGCCCTTAAAAAGGCCTTTAGCGGGGCATTGCCCCAAAGAAATCAGCTCTTTTACCTGTAAAAAAATACAAACAACCCCCAGTAAAACCCACCACCCACACAACCAACCCCCCAAATAAAATACTATCTAAAAAAAACTAAGCTCCCCATTGCCCTGAAAAGGGCATTTGTATGGGCATTGCCCTTAAAAGGGCTTTTAGCTCTATTGCAGCCCAAAGCCCTAACCTAAAAAATAAACCCACTCAATACACCCTTAAAAAATCCTAACACAAACTTAGTCCTGAAGATTCACTTACCGGGAGAAGTCTTCATCCAAGCGGCAAATATCCTCAACGAAGCCGGCAGAAGTGTAATTAGTTTAAAGATCTTGTAATTTGTTTTTTTATTTTCTGTAATTTAGTGGGGTTTTTTTTTGTGATTTAGCTAATTTAATTTAATTTATTTAATTGTATTTAATTTAGGGAATTGATTTCATTGTAGTGTAGGGTTAGGTGTTAGTGTAACATAGGTTAGGTTTTATTTTACAGGTAAATTTGTATTTATTTTAGCTAGGTAGTTATTAAATAGTTAATAACTATTTAATAACTATTCTACCTAGTTAAAATAAATACAAACTTGCCTGTAAAATAAAAATAAAGCCTAAGTTAGCTACAATGTAACTATTAGTTATATTGTAGCTATCTTAGGGTTTATTTTACAGGTAAGTATTTAGTTTTAAATAGGAATAATTTAGTTAATGATAGTAATTTTATTTAGATTTATTTAAATTATATTTAAGTTAGGGGGTATTAGGGTTAGACTTAGGTTTAATAAATTTAGAATAGTGGCGGCGACGTTGGGGGCGGCAGATAAGAGGTTAGTAAATGTAGGTAGGTTGCGGTGATGTTAGGGACGGCAGATTAGGGGTTAATAAATATAATGTAGGTGTCGGCGATGTCCGGAGTGGAAGATTAGGGGTTAATAAGTATAATGTAGGTGGCGGCAATGTTAGGGACGGCAGATTAGGGGTTAATAATATTTCACTAGTGTTTGCGAGGCGGGAGTGCGGCGGTTTAGGGGTTAATATGTTTATTATAGTGGCGGCGATGTCCGGAGCGGCAGATTAGGGGTTACAAATTTTATTATAGTGTTTGCGATGCGGGAGGGCCTCGGTTTAGGGGTTAATAGGTAGTTTATGGGTGTTAGTGTACTTTTTAGCACTTTAGTTATGAGTTTTATGCTACAGCTTTGTAGCGTAAAACTCATAACTACGGACTTTAGAATGCGTTACGAATCTTGGAGATAGAGGGTGTACCACTCACTTTTTGGCCTCTCAGGACAACTCGTAATACCAGCGCTATGGAAGTCCGATAGAAAAAAGGGTTTACAAACTTTACGTAAGTCGGTTTGCAGTAAGGCCAAAAAAGTGTGTGGTGCCCCTAAACCTGCAAGACTCGTAATACCATCGGTAGTGAAAAAGCAGCATTAGGACCTGTTAACGCTGCTTTTTCAGCTTACCGCAAAACTCGTAATCTAGCCGTGTATTTTTTTCTTAATTAGAATAAAGGCGCCACATTGTTCCCATGCAAGGTATAGCAGGTGGTTTTGGAGGACGAATACCTTTGAAAAGCATTCGCAAACAAAGTATAGTTTTTTTTTAACATTTTGTAGTGCATTTGAATAATAAAAAAACTTAAACAATTCTGCAAAAAGCCATGCAATGTGCATTATAAGACAATTTTGATTGGAATGGTTAGTTTTGTCGGAAATCTGTTGGCGCTCTACAAATAACCAATAATAATAATAACAATTCCACAATATAAGGTGTAAAACATTTCCATTTAGTGTTCATGCACATCATATTTAAATTAGATGCCTTTTAGGATTTGGAGGCCTAGGCTTAACCTCTTGCGCCAATCCAATGTAGATAAACGTCATGCGGTATATAGCCCATCATACCGCATAACATATATCTAAGTTCGATCTTCAGGAAGCTCTAGCTCTTCCAGGGCTGCAGGCGTCTACCTTCATATGGTAACAGAGCACAATCGGTGTTCCGTTACCATATGAATGCAGACTGCCGGATTGTTACAGACAGTGGCACGGCCTGTGTCACAGTCTGTAAAGATCTCCATTTGTGCCGGTGGGAGATTCAGAAGGGATGGAGGGAGGATGGTGGGCAGCACATATTTGGAGGAGGGAGGGAATTGGATGGGGATGGGACCCTACATACAGAAAATTAAGTGTGGATGGGAGAGGGAGGAAAGGGATGCTACACTACAGAAAAATGGGGAATCAGGATGGGGTGGGACTGTTCATTTGTGATCAGAGGGGGGGGGGGCGGTACAATACAGAAAAAATATAAAATAATAAATACATTTTGAACCCCCCCAAAAAATAAACCAATTAGATACCTGTCAGTATCTAAAATGGCAGACACATTGGGAGGGGGATGGTTATAGAGCTGTTTTAGGAGGGATCTCAGGGAGGTGGGAGGGCAAGGAGGCTCTTAAACTGCATAAAATATATACATATAATTAATTTATAAAAAAAAAAAAAGGAAAACCCTAAAACTGAATACTGGCAGACTGTGTGCCAGTACCTAAGATGGTGGTCAGAAGTGTGGGTGTGGGGGTTAATCCCTGCATTAAAGTACTATTACCCTTTCCAGCTAACTAATTAACCCCTACACTGCCAGGAATTTCAGAAGTGTTGTGCGCAGTTGCAATTAGCAGCCTACTAATTGACATGCATATCTGCTATTTCTGAACAAACGGGACTCCAGAGAACCTTTTACAACCATTTGTCTTATGACTGCAGTAGTTGTGTGTAAATCATTTCAGTGAGAAACCCAAAGTTTGTGAAAAAGTTAACAATTTTATTTTATGATCGCATTTGGCCTAGACCTTGGGTTGTCTATGAAAAAAAATATATTCTTGGTCTCAAATAATAGAATATTGTGAGGTATGTAGTATTCAGATTAATCACACATTTATAGACTATAATAATTACGCTTTACATCAGTTTTATTTTCTGTCTACAAATTTCATTAATTTACTCTCAGTAGCAGTATGGGAAGCAAAACCAAGTTATTTTAACAACACAGCATTCTAACCTCAGCACGGATATAGTACATTTTTCAATAATTACCATTTAATGAGAAGCAAATGTAATTTCCAATATGACTTGCCTCTGATTTCTTTAATCTAGCTGTAATTCAAACCTGAGATTGTATACAATGTGACTAAAAATATAAAATGAAAGGCATGTATTATCATTATACCACATATTCCACATTTCACAGCATTTATTGGTATTTTCCTTTCTTTCCAATGGAGAAAATGAAAAGACCACATTTTCTTTATAAAATATATGTTTTTAATTTAAATTCCTTACATGGATATAACATCATCTTTATGCAGCAGTAAGATATAATAAAAAGGTATTGTATAAACTAAAGATTAAAACTAAAATAGCATTATGAAACATATTGTTCATTCTACTTAAAGGGTCAGTGTCCTCGGTGTAGCAATAAAATGTAATTGAATTTAAAGGGACAGTCTAGGCCAAAATAAACTTTCATGATTCAGATAGAGCATTTAATTTTAAACAATTTTCCAATTTACTTTTATCACCAATTTTGCTTTGTTCTCTTGGTATTCTTAGTTGAAAGCTTAACCTAGGAGGTTCATATGCTAATTTCTTAGACCTTGAAGCCCACATCTTTCAGATTGCATTTTAACAGTTTTCACCACTAGAGGGTGTTAGTTCACTTATTTCATATAGATAACACTGAGCTCGTGCACAAGAAGTTATCTGGGAGCAGGCACTGATTAGCTAGACTGCAAGTCTGTCAAAAGAACTGAAGAAAGGGGCAGTTTGCAGAGGCTTAGATACAAGATAATCACAGAGGTTAAAAGTATATTATTATAACTGTGTTGGTTATGCAAAACTGGGAAATGGGTAATAAAGGGATTATCTATCTTTTAAAACAATAAAAATTCTGGTGTAGACTGTCCCTTTAAAGGTACGGTTTACTGAAAAATGCTCTCCCCTTTAATTTGTTGCCAATAATCCACTTTACCTGCTAGAGTGTATTAAATTATGTACAAGTATTTCCTTTACCCTTATATTGGCATTTGAAATAGTTGATTTAGCCAGTGGTATCCCCACCTATTCTGAAAGTTTCTGGCCTTAGGTCCAAGCTATAGATAAGCTGTGTAAACACAACCAGCAGAAGAAATTACACTCCCAGTGGGGTTTAGAAGAGATAAGGTAATAAAATGTTCCATTGTTCTCTCTAAGTATTGGTCTTTGGTTTATGGACAGATATGAGATAAGCAGGTATGTGTACACAATGTGATAAAGTAATGAGATCTGATTATACCTACAAGCTCAATCCATTTTATTAGGTTGTGGCTTCAAAACACAAAATCAGCTGTTTTATATACACAAATAAACCTTAAAAAGCAAATTCTCATACATGTTATACTCTGCAGCTGGTAAAAAAAGTAATTAGAAACATATTAAGGGAAAACAATTGTACGGCATACTGTCCCTTTAAAGGGACCGTCTCCACCAGAATTGCTATTGTTTTAAAAAATAAATAATCCCTTTATTACCCATTCCCTAGTTTCTCTTGTTAAGTGTATCCAGTCCACGGATCATCCATTACTTGTGGGATATTCTCCTTCCCAACAGGAAGTTGCAAGAGGATCACCCACAGCAGAGCTGCTATATAGCTCCTCCCCTCACTGCCATATCCAGTCATTCTCTTGCAACTCTCAACTAAGATGGAGGTCGTAAGAGGACTGTGGTGTTTTATACTTAGTTTATTTCTTCAATCAAAAGTTTGTTATTTTTAAATGGTACCGGAGTGTACTGTTTATCTCAGGCAGTATTTAGAAGAAGAATCTGCCTGCGTTTTCTATGATCTTAGCAGAAGTAACTAAGATCCTTTGCTGTTCTCACATATTCTGAGAAGTGAGGTAACTTCAGAGGGGGAATAGCGTGCAGGTTTTCCTGTAATAAGGTATGTGCAGTTAAAATATTTTTCTAGGGATGGAATTTGCTAGAAAATGCTGCTGATACCGAAGTAATGTAAGTAAAGCCTTAAATGCAGTGATAGCGACTGGTATCAGGCTTATTAATAGAGATACATACTCTTATAAAAGTGTATTTTAAAACGTTTGCTGGCATGTTTAATCGTTTTTTACATATGTTTGGTGATAAAACTTATTGGGGCCTAGTTTTTTCCACATGGCTGGCTTGAATTTTGCCTAGAAACAGTTCCCTGAGGCTTCCCACTGTTGTAATATGAGTGGGAGGGGCCTATTTTAGCGTTTTTTTGCACAGCAAAAATTACAGACACAGACATCCAGCTTCTTCCTGCATGATCCAGGACTTCTCTGAAGGGCTCAAAAGGCTTCAAAAGTCATATTGAGGGAGGTAAAAAGCCACAGTAGAGCGTTTTTGTCATTTGTTATTCCGTTTTTGGTATTAAGGGGTTAATCATCCATTTGCAAGTGGGTGCAATGCTCTGCTAACTTATTACATACACTGTAAAAATTTTGTTAGTGTAACTGCATTTTTTCAATGTTATTTCAAAATTTGGGAAAATTTGTGTTTCTTAAAGGCGCAGTAACGTTTTTTGCATTGCTTGTAAACTTGTTTTAAAGTGTTTTCCAAGCTTGCTAGTCTCATTGCTAGTCTGTTTAAACATGTCTGACACAGAGGAACCTACTTGTTCATTATGTTTGAAAGCCATGGTGGAGCCCCATAGGAGAATGTGTACTAAATGTATTGATTTCACCTTAAACAGTAAAGATCAGTCTTTATCTATAAAAGAATTATCACCAGAGGGTTCTGTCGAGGGGGAAGTTATGCCGACTAACTCTCCCCACGTGTCAGACCCTTCGCCTCCCGCTCAGGGGACGCACGCTAATATGGCGCCAATTACATCAGGGATGCCCATAGCCATTACCTTGCAGGACATGGCTGCAATCATGAATAATACCCTGTCAGAGGTATTATCTAGATTGCCTGAATTAAGAGGCAAGCGTGATAGCTCTGGGGTTAGGAGAGATACAGAGCGCGCAAATGCTGTTAGAGCCATGTCTGATACTGCGTCACAGTATGCAGAACATGAGGACGGAGAGCTTCAGTCTGTGGGTGACATCTCCGACTCGGGGAAACCTGATTCAGAGATTTCTAATTTTAAATTTAAGCTTGAGAACCTCCGTGTATTGCTTGGGGAGGTATTAGCTGCTCTGAATGACTGTAACACAGTTGCAATTCCAGAGAAATTGTGCAGGCTATGCGGTGCCGGTGTGTACTGACGTTTTTCCTATACCTAAAAGGCTTACAGAAATTATTAGCAAGGAGTGGGATAGACCCGGTGTGCCCTTTTCCCCACCTCCTATATTTAGAAAAATGTTTCCAATAGACGCCACTACACGGGACTTATGGCAGACGGTCCCTAAGGTGGAGGGAGCAGTTTCTACTTTTAGCAAAGCGTACCACTATCCCGGTTGAGGACAGTTGTGCTTTTTCAGATCCAATGGATAAAAAATTGGAGGGTTACCTTAAGAAAATGTTTATTCAACAAGTTTTTATTTTACAGCCCCTTGCATGCATTGCGCCTGTCACTGCTGCGGCGGCATTCTGGTTTGAGGCCCTGGAAGAGGCCATCCAGACAGCTCTATTGAATGAAATTATTGACAAGCTTAGAACGCTTAAGCTAGCTAAGTCATTTGTTTCTGATGCCATTGTTCATTTGACTAAACTAACGGCTAAGAATTCCGGATTCGCCATCCAGGCGCGTAGGGCGCTATGGCTTAAATCCTGGTCAGCTCATGTGACTTCAAAGTCTAAATTACTCAACATTCCTTTCAAGGGGCAGACCTTATTCGGGCCTGGCTTGAAGGAAATTATTGCTGACATTACTGGAGGCAAGGGTCATACCCTTCCTCAGGACAGGGCCAAATCAAAGGCCAAACAGTCTAATTTTCGTGCCTTTCGAAATTTCAAGGCAGGAGCAGCATCAACTTCCTCCGCTTCAAAACAAGAGGGAACTGTTGCTCATTCCAGACAGGCCTGGAAACCTAACCAGTCCTGGAACAAGGGCAAGCAGGCCAGAAAGCCTGCTGCTGCCCCCAAGACAGCATGAAGGAACGGCCCCCTATCCGGAAACGGATCTAGTGGGGGGCAGACTTTCTCTCTTCACCAGGCATGGGCAAGAGATGTTCAGGATCCCTGGGCGTTGGAGATCATATCTCAGGGATATCTTCTGGACTTCAAAGCTTCTCCTCCACAAGGGAGATTTCATCTTTCAAGGTTATCAGCAAACCAGATAAAGAAAGAGGCATTCCTAAGCTGTGTGCAAGACCTCCTAGTAATGGGAGTGATCCATCCAGTTCCGTGGATGGAACAAGGACAGGGATTTTATTCAAATCTGTTTGTGGTTCCCAAGAAAGAGGGAACCTTCAGACCAATCTTGGATCTAAAGATCTTAAACAAATTCCTCAGAGTTCCATCATTCAAAATGGAAACTATTCGGACCATCCTACCCATGATCCAAGAGGGTCAGTACATGACCACAGTGGACTTAAAGGATGCCTACCTTCACATACCGATTCACAAAGATCATCATCGGTTCCTAAGGTTTGCCTTTCTAGACAGGCATTACCAATTTGTAGCTCTTCCCTTCGGGTTGGCCACTGCCCCGAGAATTTTTACAAAGGTTCTGGGCTCACTTCTGGCCGTTCTAAGACCGCGAGGCATAGTGGTGGCTCCGTATCTAGACGACATCCTGATACAGGCGTCAAGCTTTCAAATTGCCAAGTCTCATACAGAGATAGTTCTGGCAATTCTGAGGTCGCATGGGTGGAAAGTGAACGTGGAAAAGAGTTCTCTATCACCACTCACAAGAGTCTCCTTCCTAGGGACTCTTATAGATTCTGTAGAGATGAAAATTTACCTGACGGAGTCCAGGTTATCAAAACTTCTAAATGCTTGCCGTGTCCTTCATTCCATTCCACGCCCGTCAGTGGCTCAGTGCATGGAAGTAATCGGCTTAATGGTAGCGGCAATGGACATAGTGCCATTTGCGCGCCTGCATCTCAGACCACTGCAATTATGCATGCTAAGTCAGTGGAATGGGGATTACTCAGATTTGTCCCCCCTACTAAATCTGGATCAAGAGACCAGAGATTCTCTTCTCTGGTGGCTTTCTCGGGTCCATCTGTCCAAGGGTATGACCTTTCACAGGCCAGATTGGATGATTGTAACAACAGATGCCAGCCTTCTAGGTTGGGGTGCAGTCTGGAACTCCCTGAAGGCTCAGGGATCGTGGACTCAGGAGGAGAAACTCCTCCCAATAAATATTCTGGAGTAAAGAGCAATATTCAAGGCTCTTCTAGCTTGGCCTCAGTTAGCAACACTGAGGTTCATCAGATTTCAGTCGGACAACATCACGACTGTGGCTTACATCAACCATCAAGGGGGAACCAGGAGTTCCCTAGCGATGTTAGAAGTCTCAATGATAATTCGCTGGGCAGAGTCTCACTCTTGCCACCTGTCAGCGATCCACATCCCAGGCGTAGAGAACTGGGAGGCGGATTTTCTAAGTCGTCAGACTTTTCATCCGGGGGAGTGGGAACTCCATCCGGAGGTGTTTGCTCAACTGGTCCATCGTTGGGGCAAACCAGAACTGGATCTCATGGCGTCTCGCCAGAACGCCAAGCTTCCTTGTTACGGATCCAGGTCCAGGGACCCGGGAGCAACGCTGATAGATGCTCTAGCAGCTCCTTGGTTCTTCAACCTGGCCTATGTGTTTCCACCGTTTCCTCTGCTCCCTCGACTGATTGCCAAAATCAAACAGGAGAGAGCATCGGTGATTCTGATAGCGCCTGCGTGGCCACGCAGGACCTGGTATGCAGACCTAGTGGACATGTCATCTCTTCCACCATGGACTCTGCCTCTGAGGCAGGACCTTCTAATACAAGGTCCTTTCAATCATCCAAATCTAATTTCTCTGAGACTGACTGCATGGAGATTGAACCTTGATTCTATCAAGGCGTGGCTTCTCCGAGTCAGTCATTGATACCTTAATACAGGCTCGGAAGCCTGTCACCAGGAAAATCTACTATAAGATATGGCGTAAATATCTTTATTGGTGTGAATCCAAGAGTTACTCATGGAGTAAGGTTAGGATTCCTAGGATATTGTCCTTTCTCCAAGACGGTTCGGACAAAGGCTTATCAGCTAGTTCTTTAAAAGGACAGATCTCTGCTCTGTCTATTCTTTTGCACAAGCGTCTGGCAGAAGTTCCAGACGTCCAGGCATTTTGTCAGGCTTTGGTTAGGATTAAGCCTGTGTTTAAAACTGTTGCTCCCCCGTGGAGCTTAAACTTGGTTCTTAAAGTTCTTCAGGGAGTTCCGTTTGAACCCCTTCATTCCATTGATATTAAACTTTTATCTTGGAAAGTTCTGTTTTTGATGGCTATTTCCTCAGCTTGAAGAGTCTCTGAGTTATCTGCCTTACATTGTGATTCTCCTTATCTGATTTTTCATTCAGACAAGGTAGTTCTGCGTACCAAACCTGGGTTTTTACCTAAGGTGGTTTCTAACAGGAATATCAATCAAGAGATTGTTGTTCCATCATTGTGTCGTAATCCTTCTTCAAAGAAGGAACGTCTTTTGCATAATCTGGACGTAGTCCGTGCCTTGAAGTTTTACTTACAGGCTACTAAAGATTTTCGTCAAACATCTGCCCTGTTTGTCGTTTACTCTGGACAGAGGAGAGGTCAAAAAGCTTCGGCAACCTCTCTCTCCTTTTGTCTTCGGAGCATAATACGCTTAGCCTATGAGACTGCTGGACAGCAGCCCCCTGAAAGGATTACAGCTCATTCTACTAGAGCTGTGACTTCCACCTGGGCCTTTAAAAATGAGGCCTCTGTTGAACAGATTTGCAAGGCTGCAACTTGGTCTTCGCTTCACACCTTTTCAAAATTTTACAAATTTGACACTTTTGCTTCTTCGGAGGCTGTTTTTGGGAGAAAGGTTCTACAGGCAGTGGTTCCTTCCGTTTAAGTTCCTGCCTTGTCCCTCCCATCATCCGTGTACTTTAGCTTTGGTATTGGTATCCCACAAGTAATGGATGATCCGTGGACTGGATACACTTAACAAGAGAAAACATAATTTATGCTTACCTGATAAATTTATTTATCTTGTAGTGTATCCAGTCCACGGCCCGCCCTGTCCTTTTAAGGCAGGTCTAAATTTTAATTAAACTACAGTCACCACTGCACCCTATGGTTTCTCCTTTCTCGTCTTGTTTCGGTCGAATGACTGGATATGGCAGTGAGGGGAGGAGCTATATAGCAGCTCTGCTGTGGGTGATCCTCTTGCAACTTCCTGTTGGGAAGGAGAAAATCCCACAAGTAATGGATGATCCGTGGACTGGATACACTACAAGAGAAATAAATTTATCAGGTAAGCATAAATTATGTTTTTGCATAACCAACACAGTTTTAATAATACACGTTTTACCTCTGTGATTACCTTGTATCTATGCCTCTACAAACTGCCCCCTTATTTCAGTTCTTTTGACAGACTTGCATTTTAGCCAATCAGTGCTGACTCCTAAGTAACTCCATGTGCTTGAGCACAATGTTATCTATATGACACATATGAACTAAAGCCCTCTAGTGGTGAAAAACTGTCAAAATGCATTCAGATAAGAGGCGGACTTCAAGGTCTAAGAAATTAGCATATGAACCTCCTAGGTTTAGCTTTCAACTAAGAATACCAAGAGAACAAAAAGTAAATTGGAAATTTGTTTAAAATGACATGCCCTATATGAATTATGAAAGTTTATTTTGGACTAGACTGTCCCTTTAAAGATAACCCTGAGATTTTTCTCTCCCACTAGAGAGTTGATAGTTCTCTAATGCCTTTTGTTTACATAGCTTTCATTTAGCCAATACTGCAGTATTAACATTTTCAGTATATGTAGAGGTTCCAAATCACAAAAAAGGTAAGTAGTTATTTGTTAAACAGTTTCATACACTCCAGCAGGTAAAAAATGATCATTGGGAACACATAAAAGAATATAACATTTTATAGTACACCATCCCTTTAATACATTTTTCATTAATTGAAAATAATTGCTATTGGAATAAAACTATTTTAAAATAATTTATTAAAGAATACTTAAATGAAGAAAATAGTAAGTCCCGTTCATTAGATGTTTTTTATTTATATAAAATGGTTTTAATTTGATTCAGCCGTTCTTTATTTTAGTTATCTGCAACACAGGATTCTTTGGAATCCTAGCGTCAGGAAAGCATGTGGCTTTTAAAGGATGGAAACGGCATGGAAATTTTGCTTTTTATCTAAGACACATTTTGCAATGAATAGCTTTGTAGAAGCACGTTTAATAAGTTTTCCCTATTTTCTTACTAAACATTGCTAATGAATCACAACACTGTCCATATAGATGTGGTAAAAGCATACAATGTGGCTCATAAATGTGCAGTAGGAGAACAATACAATACTCTACACTGCATAGTCTTCCCTCATCCTTAAATTTATTAAGGTTCATGAAACAGACTCAAATTTGTTTCTAATACAAAGCTTATTATATATTTATATACAAGTCAGGGTGCCAGGAATCAGACTGATAGGAGAAGTGCAAAAATAATCACACCTTTATTAATAGCAAAAAATAATAATAAGTCCACAAGTTAAATAACAAGCCAGGAGTCAAAACCAGAGCTGGTAGTCAGACGAGCCGAGTCAGGAGCCAAAGCCAATAGTCAGACGAGCCAGAATCAGGAACAAGGAAAACAGCAGAGTCAGGAACAAGCCAGGGATCAGGAACCAGGAAGGACATTAGGCAGCCAGGTAATACACAGGAGATCTCACAAACAGGTCTGAGACAACGCAAAGCATACTGAACAGAGGCCCTTTAAATAATAAGTGATAACATAACAATTCTGAGACTGCATCCTGTCTCACACGGATGATGCAGACCAGTCTGGCCATAAAAGGAAGTGCAGGAAATGAGCAGCATCCCCCACAATGCACCACAGTCATGAATAGAGGTGAGTAAAATAGCTGCCAGCAGCACATGGCAAACACAACAGGGGAAAAACCCTGACAGTACCCTCCCCTCAACAACCCCTCCCCGCGGGAGGACAAAAGGCTTATTGGGGAAATGGGCATGGAAGGCACGGAGGAGGGTGGGAGCATGAACATCAGAGGAAGTAAACCAAGAACGCTCCTCCGGACCATAGCCCCTCTAGTGAACCAAATACTGTACACGGCCCCTGGACATACGAGAGTCAATAATGCTGCTGACCTCATACTCCTCATGTTTGTCAACAAAGATAGGACGGGGACGAGGCAACACAGTGGTAAACCGATTACAAACCAATGGTTTCAAGAGGGAGACATGAAAAACATTGGAGATGCGCATAGCAGGAGGGAGGTCAAGAGTGTAGGCCACAGGATTAACCCGTCGGAGTATTCGAAGGCCAACATAACGGGGAGCTGATTTATTGGAAGGCACACGAAGGTTCAAGTTGTGGGAGGACAGCCAAACTCTCTCACCAACCTGGTAGGAAGGCTCGGGCAGACGCCTACGATCAGCCTGGAACTTTTGGAGCTGCATAGAACGATGAAGGCAATCCTGAATCTGCACCCACGTGGAACGGAGTTGCCGGAGATGCTCCTCCAAAGGCGGAATACCCTGAGACATGAATGAATCGGGCAACAAGGATGGTTGAAACCCATAATTTGCTATGAACGGGGATAACTTGGAGGAAGCATTGATAGCACTATTACAAGCAAACTCTGCCCAAGGTAACAGTTCAGACCAATTATTGTGGTGATCTGAGACTGTTATGTCTCAGTTTAGATTCAAAGATATTTCCTTTAAAATAAAGGTATGTTGCTCTTTTTTGTACTAAGCAAGTAATTACAACTTAAAATTACCTGAATAGACAATGTGAGTCTTTTATATGAAATCTTTAACTGAAGTGAAACGACTAGATACAGTTGGAGTTAGAAACTCTTGTAGGAGTTAAGCAGTGAATTCGCTTTGTTATGAGTCTTAATACAAATCTTGAGTTCAAAGTAGTAACCTTCAATCTTCACGCACACACACTCAATCACACTAAAATATGTACAAATAGCAGTCATTCAATCTTGCAAAGGAAGGCAGAGGTTTAATAGTTAACTTGATAGAAGCTTTAAGTGGCAAGTCTGATAATCCACTATAGCGGAGTTAACCAAAATAACCTCAGGATAATAAGTTCAGACTGATCCGGTTTAGGCAAATGGTAATTCAGATAGATTACAAGTACAAATAAGACAGTCTTATTTCAAGTACAGGCAGTGTGCAATAATGTAACATACGATACCGGTAACCAGTTTGTGAGAGGAGAGCTGAGATGTGACCGCTGTTAGGAAACAGCGTGGCGTGTGTGCGGCTTAGTTCCGGGACACGGAGGCAAGTAGATCCGGATGCGTATGAATCTGATCCGGATGATGGTAGGTCTCTGGAGGGGAAATAATCCAAGACTTCAGGTAGTAAAAAGCGTAGACAGAAGTATAATATGACCTGATAGGAAAAAAGTATGAGCAACAAGAAGTGGTTGTTTAACTTCAATCTTCAGGCAAGGACTGTTTGATAGAACTTGCCTAATAAAGGGAGGATCATGAGATGGGAGGGGATAGCCCTTAAAGGGATATCACAGAGACATAGCAATGGAGGAACTGTTCCAGAGCTTGATTAGACCGTTCTGCAGCCCCATTGGATTGAGGGTGATATGCCGAGGAGAAGAAAGCTGGATCCCCATTTGAACAAAAAAGGAACGCCAAAATCTGGAGACAAACTGGCTACCCCGGTCCGACACTATCTCCTTGGGTAACCCATGTAAATGGAAGACCTCCCAGGCAGAAATTGAAGCAAGCTCCTGAGCGGTAGGCAGCTTCATCAAGGGAATGCAATGTGACATTTTAGAAAAACGGTCAACCACCATAAGGACAACATTATTGCCATTGGAAACAAGGAGCTCGACAATGAAGTCCATGGAAAGATGTGTCCAAGGACACTCACCATTAGCAATAGATTGAAGAAGACCCACAGTAAGACGTTGAGGAGTCTTATTTTGTGCACAAACTGAGCAGGAGGCAACATACGCAGCAACATCAGAACGAAGACCTGGCCACCAGAATTGTCGAGTGACAGACCAAATCATTTGGTTCTTTCCTGGGTGACCTGCGACTTTAGGATAGTGGTAAGTGTGCAAAAGTTTAGTTTGAAGATTCTCAGGAACAAAACACTTACCACTAGGTTTCTCAGGAGGTGCATTGGTTTCTGCAGCCAGGATCTCCTCCCCCAAGGGAGAAGTCAAATTATAACGTATGGTAGTCAAAATATGGTCAGGAGGTATAACAGGAGTAGGTACAGACTCCTCCTTGGACAGAGGTGAAAATTGTCCAGAGAGGGCATCAGCCCTAACATTCTTACTACCAGGCAGGTAGGAGACCACATAATTAAACCAAGACAAAAATAGAGCCCATCTGGCCTGTCGGGGTGACAAACGTTTTGCTACAGATAGAAGTTAAATTCTTGTGGTCAGTAAGAATGAGCACTGGCACGCTAGTACCCTCGAGCAGATTCCTCCATTCCTTGAGTGCCAAAATTATGGCCAGTAATTCCCTGTCGCAAATTTCATAATTGCACTCCGCTGGAGACAATTTCTTAGAGAAGAAATCACACAGATGCAAGGAACCGTCAGGTGTAGGACGTTGAGACAAGAGGACACCTACTCCAGTCTCAGACGCATTTACCTCAAGAATGAAAGGCAGGACAGGGTTAGGATGAGCCAGGACTGGAGCAGCAGCAAAGGCAGTCTTAAGAATATCAAAGGCCTTAATGGCAGTAGGTGACCAATGGACTGGATCATTCTCTTTACGGGTCATGTCTGTGATAGGTTTAACCAAGGAAGAAAAGTTTTTAATAAACTTTCTATAGTAATTGGCGAACCCCAAAAAACATTGAATAGACCGAAGACCAACTGGGCGAGGTCACTGCAGAACTGCAGATAACTTGTCAGGATCCATGGAGAACCCTGCAACGGAGATAACATAACCTAGGAAGGTTACTTGAGTCTTATGGAACTCACATTTCTCGAGTTTACAAAACATTTCTCGAGTTTACAAAACAGGTCGTTCTCACATAGTCTCTGAAGAACCCATGTAACATCAGAACGATGAGTCTCAAGTGTGAGTGAGTGTATGAGGATGTCGTCTAAGTACACCACAACACAGTGTTGCAACATATCTCATTGGACATCATTAATAAATTCCAGGAGCATTGCATAGGCCAAAGGGCATTACAAGATACTCATAAAGCCCACTTCTGGTGTTAAATGCTGTTTTCCATTCGTGACCCTCCTTAATCCTAACGAGATTGTACGCTCCTCTCAAATCAAGTTTAGTAAAGACCATAGCTCCCTTGAGGTGGTCAAAGAGTTCTGTAATGAGCGTAATAGGGTAAGCATTCTTAAAGGTAAGACGATGAAGACCCCTATAATCGATACATGGTCTTAACTCGCCACCCTTTTTCTTCACAAAGAAGAAGCCAGCCCCTACAGGAGAGCAGGATTTGTGGATGATCCCCCGCAACAGAGCATCGGCAACATACTCCTCCATAGCACAATTCTCTACAACAGACAGAGGGTACACCCTGCCCCGAGGAGGAATGGCTCCGGGTTGCAGGTCTATGGCACAATCGTAAGACCGGTGAGGAGGCAACGTACCGGCACGCACCTTGTCAAACATGTCTAGGAACTCTCGGTACTCCTCTGGCAACTGAGATACCGAAGAAGTGCACAAGACTTTAACTGGTTTCCGAAGACAAGTGGAAATACATTGCGGGGACCACGTCAAAATTTCAGACCTGCGCCAGTCGAGACTGGGATTGTGCTTTTGGAGCCAGGGATAACCCAGAACAACTGGAAAATGCAGAGAGTTTACCCCCTGGAACTGGAGGGTTTCAAAATGGAGAGCCCCAACAGCCATGGACAACGGAGCAGTTTTGTGAGTAACGAGTGAGGGCTGAAGGGGCCTGCCATCAATGGCCTCAATAGCAAGCGGAACGGACCAAGGCAAAACAGGAATGGGGTGCTTTAATACAAAAGCGCTGTCAATGAAATAGCCCGCAGCACCGGAGTCAACAAGAGCCTGAGTGACTATGGAGGAGTCCACCCAGGAAAGGACAACCATGACCAAAGGTTTCTCCTTAAGCGGTTCCGGGGATAAACCACCCAAGGTCTGCCCCCGACAGGACCTTAGGTGTGAGCGTTTCCCGGCCGTGTAGGACAAGACTTCAAAAGGTGGCCCTGTTACCCACAATAGAGGCAAAGCCCCTCCCTCCTCCTAAAGGCCCTCTCTGCCATGGAGAGACGCGTGAATCCCAACTGCATCGGCTCAGCAGTACCTGGTGACTCGGGACCAGGAGGCATGGGAGGAGAGGGAGGCATGGGTGGGAATGAACACGTAGGAGACAACGGAACAGGAGGCTTCCGCAAGCGCTCCTTGAAAGAGGGCCTCTCTCTGATTCTGATGTCAATTAGGATCAAAAAAGACACCAAGGCACCGAGATCCTCTGGTAAATCTCTGGCAGCAACTTCGTCTTTAATCGCATCAGAGAGCCCATGAAAGAAGGCGGCAACAAGGGCTTCATTGTTCCAACCTACCTCTGTGACAAGCGTACGGAACTCAATAGCATACTGAGCAACTGATCTTGTACCTTGCTGAATGGACATGAGTCGTGTAGAAGCAGAGGAGGAGCGAGCCAGAACATCAAATACCCTTCGAAAGGAGGCCACAAATTCAGGGTAATTTGAAATCACAGGTTTATTAGTCTCCCACAAGGGATTAGCCCAGGCAAGAGCTGTGTCAGAGAGTAACGAGATGAGAAATCCCACCTTAGCTTTGTCAGAGGGAAACGCCTGAGGTAACATCTCAAAGTAAATGCCCACCTGGTTCAAAAACCCTCTGCACTGAATAGGATTGCCTCCATATCGCTGGCATAGAGGTGCAGAACCGGACATGCTCCTGGTAGGCATAGGTGCAGCAGTGGAAACAGGAGCAGCCATAACTTGCGGGACACTTTGGTCCAAATGTGCAGTGCGATTCAGCAGGGTTTGCAGGGCTAGTGCAAATTGATCCAAGCGGTGATCCTGTACATCCATCCTGAAAATTATGGCAGGTAAAGGTGGATAATTAGCAGCATCAGGATTCATGGCCTTTGCGTAATGTCAGGGTGCCAGGAATCAGAAGAGAAATGCAAAAATAATCTCACCTTTATTAATATAAAAAAATAATAAAAAGTCAAACAACAAGCCAGGAGTCAAAACCAGAGCTGGTAGTCAGACAAGCCAAGTCAGGAGCCAAAGCGAATAGTCAGACGAGCCGGAATCAGGAACAAGAAAAACAGCAGAGTCAGGAACAAGCCAGGGATCAGGAACCAGGAAGGACGTCAGGCAGCCAGGTAATACACTGGAGCTCTCCCAAACAGGTCTGAGACAACGCAAAGGCAAAGCATACTGAACAGAGGCCCTTTAAATAATAAGTGATAACATCACAATTCTGAGACTGCATCCTGTCTCACACGGATGATGCACACCAGTCTGGCCATAAAAAGAAGTGCAGGAAATGAGCAGCATCCCCCACAATGCACCATAGTCAGGAATAGAGGTGAGTAAAATGGCTGCCAGCAGCACATGGCAAACAAAACAGGGGAAAAACCCTGACAATACACACATGATTATTTTATGTGCCACATTCATATTCTTTGAGGATTACAGACCATAGTTGTTTAACGTATGTATTACCCTAGGCACTGTGAAAGCTGTTGTCCCAAACCCATGCCCTTTCTAATAATTTAAGCTCATGCTTGCCTCATACTTCACACAACCAGAAGGCAGGGATACATGGATGAGCCGTGCAACCTCACTTTACAACAAGGGATCATAGATTTGTAATACAATTAATAGCAATGTTTGGAAATTAGTGTGAGTGGGACATATAATAGAACTATACATCAAAATATGGTTTCACATTTAAATCCTTGTGCCCTAAACCCAATCATAGTTGGCCTAGGTAAAAATATACCACCGATTGAAGATGTGCCTCAAATAATATCCCCATCAAGCAAACTGGTATTCCTAAAGGGATAGGAAAGTCAAAATGAATGTTGCATGATTCAAATTGAGCATGTCATTTCACATTTTCAGTTTCTATTTTCATTCTCTTGGTTTCCCTTCTTGATAAAGAATATGCACATATCCTACACTAGTGGAAGCTTGCTGCTGATTGGTGCCTGCACATATTTGTCTCTTGTGATTGGCTATCTAGATGTGTTCACCTAGCTGCCAGTAATGAAGTGCTGTTCTGCACCAGGGTCCTCTGTTGTTTAGGTCCGCTACTCATGAGAAAGTTATTAAAAGTCAATCAATCAAAGAACAAAAAAAAACTATACTCTTTCTATAGGCAGAAAACACCTTTACATGAATGCATATTTCACTACAGATGATGCTGCTATAAAGTAATTCCTTTAAAATCACAGCATTCATATATATCGAAGGCATAGGAATGCTTTGTACTACAGTTTAAAGGTTGTCCCTTGTTTTGTTATATACTGATGTCTTTATACTTTACTAAGTTTTGGGAGAGACAGAAGGAAAAAAGCTCCTTATTGCCTGTTAAATAACTATACAATCACTTTGGCCGTCATTAAACTCACCATAAGGATGCCACAATACACTGTTGTTCCACACCAGGAGAAATGCTCTCAGAGTGCATAAGTTCCAATAGTTAAAGTAGACAAAGATGGACACTTACACTCTAGAGGTCAATTGCATTATACTAGATATACAAAGGTGGCATTCTCTGCACCATACATCATTTTAGATATAAAATAGTCTTTAATGGGAGAAACCTTCAAGTAGCAGCATGTTTGGTTGCCATACTGAGTGCTGCTTCAGCCTTTAGCCTTAATTTTATGAGATCTTCTACGAAGAACCACAGATACCATGACATGTGCTGTTTCTGCACAACTATCTACATTGTATGGTGGCAATCTCAGTTTTTACTACCTCCTATAATGTCCAAGTCCACATACTACTTGACAGAGGGAAATCCGCTTGATAAATTGACCCCTAACTATAAACTCTTATTAAGGTGGTACCTCACTCCTGTAAGGATCCATAACATCTATCCTATGGCATCATCCAAATGTTGGAGACAATGGGAAGTGTTGGGCACACTTTCACACATCTGGTGATCCTGTCCTCTGATTGAGCCATTCTAGGATTAAGTCTGAAATTATATTAGCAAGTTAAAAGGATCCGAACTGCATCTAGAACCATTAAAGGGACACTGTACCCAATTTTTTTCTTTCGTGATTCAGATAGAGCATAACATTTTAAGCAACTTTCTAATTTACTACTATTATCAATTTTTCTTCGTTCTCTTGCTATCTTTATTTGAAAAAGAAGGCATCTAAGCTTTTTTCTTCGTTTAGAACTCTGGACAGCACTTTTTAATTGGTGGATGAATTTATCCACGAATCAGCAAAGACAACCCAGTTTGTTCACCAAAAATGGGCTGGCATCTAAACTTACATTTTTGCATTTCAAATAAAGATACCAAGAGAATAAAGAACATTTGATAATAGGAGTAAATTAGAAAGTTACTTAAAATGTTATGCTCTATCTGAATCACGAAAGAAAAAATGTAGGTACAGTGTCCCTTTAACCCCTTAGTGACCGAGGACGTGCAGGGTACGTCTGAAAAAAAAAAGGCAGTTAACGCCTGACGACGTACCCTGCACGTCCTCGGCTAAAGTGAGTGCTGGAAGCAATCAAGATCGCTTCCAGGCACTATTACAGTACTGCAGGGATGCCTCGATGTCTGGGCATCCCTGCAGTGCTGTTACGGAGTGCCGGGACCGGAGCGATCACTCCCCCTTGAGTGATCACTTCCGGTTTTGCTCCACGTGGAGCCCGGCAGTGCAGCAGAGCATCGGAAGCGATCGGACACGCTTCCGATGCTCTGCTAGTGTGCTAAGTGCCTCGGTGGGTCGAGGCACTTAGTTAGTGTATTAATAAAATAAAAAATGTCAAAAAAAAAATAAAATATAAAATAAAAAAGCCCCACATATAGCGCCCCCCCCCCCCTCCCCCATGAGGCTTCCAAAATGGCGATGCCCGGTGCATCATGGGGCATCTGGGGGTGTCCCTAGCCTGTCTCACCATAGGGGCAAGCTAGGGTCACCCAATCTGAGCCTTCTTAGAAAAAATAAATAATAATAATAAAATACCCCATTTGTCTGATCATGTCAATATTTGTAAATATTGACTCTGATCAGTGTGGATCTCCCTCCCTCTCCTCACTTGCCATTTTGTTGGAGAAAGAGAGAGACCTGTATTTTAGCAGAGAGAGATTTATTTCTTTTATTTGGTAAAAAATTTAAAATCCAAAGGCTCTTTTCAGAGCCATTAACCCCTAGCTTGCCAGTGATCACTATAAATCACTGGCAGTAGCACAGCTGCACTTTTTTTTGCTGTCTGTGCATTTTTTTAGGGGTTAATTTTTGTTGTTGTATTTTTTTTTAAAAACTCAAAGGCTCCTTTCAGAGCCATTTAGCTAATTTAATTTAATTTAAAGACTATTTAACCCCTAGCTTGCCAGTGATCGCTATACATCACTGGCATTAGCATAGCTGTACTTTTTTGCTGTCTGTGCATTTTTTAGGGGTTAATTTTTGTTGTTGTAATTTTTTAAAAACCTAAACGCTCCTTTCAGAGCCATTTAGCTAATTTAATTTAATTTAAATAGTATTTAACCCCTAGCTTGCCAGTGATCGCTATACATCACTGGCATTAGCATAGCTGTACTTTTTTGCTGTCTGTGAATTTTTTTAGGGGTTAATTTGTGTTGTTGTAATTTTTTAAAAAACCAAAGGCTCCTTTCAGAGCCATTTAGCTAATTTAATTTAATTTAAAGAGTATTTAACCCCTAGCTTGCCAGTGATCGCTATAAATCACTGGCATTAGCATAGCTCTACATTTTTGCTGTCTGTGCATTTTTTTAGGGGTTAATTTTTGTTGTTGTCATTTTTTAAAAACCCAAAGGCTCCTTTCAGAGCCATTTAGCTAATTTAATTTGATTTAAAGAGTATTTAACCCCTAGCTTGCCAGTGATCGCTATAAATCACTGGCATTAGCATAGCTGTACTTTTTTTAAAAAAAACCCAAAGGCCATTTAGTTAATTTAATTTAAAGAGTATTTAACCCCTAGCTTGCCAGTGATCGCTATAAATCACTGGCATTAGCATAGCTGTACTTTTTTTTTAAAAAACCCAAAGGCCATTTAGTTAATTTAATTTAAAGAGTATTTAACCCCTAGCTTGCCAGTGATCGCTATAAATCACTGGCATTAGCATAGCTGTACTTTTTTTAAAAAAAACCCAAAGGCCATTTAGTTAATTTAATTTAAAGAGTATTTAACCCCTAGCTTGCCAGTGATCGCTATAAATCACTGGCATTAGCATAGCTGTACTTTTTTTAAAAAAAACCCAAAGGCCATTTAGTTAATTAATTAATTTTGGTTTTCTGTGACAGATACAAAAATGTCACAGAAAAGATATAGTGTTGAGGAGGCGTATGCCATCCTTGCGTCAGAGTCAGATGCCTCTATGTCTGACTCAGACCCTAATTTTGACCCTGCCATATGCTCAGATACATCATTAGATGCAGTCTCAACTGATAGTGATGTATCTGTGGCTGCTAGCCCCCCTGCCAGCCCCCCTGCTAGCCCCCCTGCCAGCCCCCCTGCTAGAAGGAGGCGTGTTGCTGCCATTGCCGCTGAAGAGTGGGTAACGCCTCATCTCCAGAGGCCAGATATCCCACCCTTCACAGCAAATGCTGGCATAAATATAGATGTGGCAGGTTTTAGCCCCCAACAGTTTCTGGAGGTGTTTCTGGGTGATGATGTATTGGGGAACATTGTCGCCCAAACTAATTTATATGCCCATCAGTACCGTGCTGCAAAGCCTGAAACATATTTGGCAAAGCAGCAATGGGCCCCCATCAATGTGCCAGAATTTAAAAAATTCTGGGCATTGACTATGCTGATGGGCATCATAAAGAATCCCTCCGTTCGCTCCTACTGGAGCAGTAGCCCCATCTGCTCTACCCCCATTTTCTCCCAGAGTATGTCGAGGCAGAGATATGAAATGATTCTTCATTTCATGCACTTCAGCGACAACAGCCTGTGCCCCCCTAGGGAGCATCCCCAATTTGACAGGCTGTATAAAATCCGCCCCCTGATTACCCACTTTTCTGCCAGGTTTGCAGAGGCTTATACACCTGGAAGGAATATATGCGTTGATGAATCCCTGATGAAGTATAAGGGAAGGCTGGGATTCAAGCAGTATATTCCTTCCAAGCGCTCCAGGTATGGGGTAAAGGTGTATAAGCTCTGTGAGAGCGAGACTGGGTATACTCAGGCCTTCCGGGTGTATGAGGGAAAGGATAGCCACCTTGACCCTCCAGGTTACCCAGAACATATGGGAACCACTGGCAAGATTGTCTGGGACCTGATATTACCCCTAATGAACAAAGGGTATCACTTGTACTTAGACAATTTTTATACAAGTGTCCTTTTGTTCAAGCTACTGTATTGCTTTGATACAGTAGCTTGCGGTACTATTAAAAAGAACCGCAAAGGTTTCCCAGGACAACTTGTACGCACCTGGCTACGAAGGGGGGAGACCTCTGCTCTGCGCCAAGAGGAGCTGTTGGCACTGAAGTACAGAGACAAGAAGGATGTATACCTTCTTACCACCATCCACACAGAGAGGACGGTGGCGGTCTCTGTACGTGGCAGAGCTGAGATCATAAGGAAGCCAGTGTGCATCATGTCTTATAACAGACATATGGGTGGGGTTGATCTGGCAGATCAGCTGCTGCAGCCCTACCTAATTATGCGGAAGACAAGGGCCTGGTACAAAAAGGTTGCAATTTACCTAATGCAGATTGCAACCCACAACGCTTTTTTGTTGTTCAAAAAAGCAAACCCCGGAATGAAACTGACTTTTTTACAATTTCAGCTCCAGATCATTTCGGGGATTTTGTACCATGATGCACCTGCTCCCCGGGCGGTGATGGGAGAGAGCAGAGTTGGGGCTACTCATTTTATTTTTAAAATCCCCCCTACTGCCGCAAAGCAGAGACCACAAAAAAAATGCAGAGTCTGTACCAAGAGGGGGCAGAGAAGGGACACTGTATATCACTGTCCTGATTGCCCTGGACAGCCTGGACTCTGCATTGGGGACTGCTTCAAGCGGTACCATACAATGGTCAATTTTTAAAAAATAAATAAATTTGCTGTTATTTTTTTTTTGTTATGTTTACTGTTAAATTTTTTGTTATTTTTTTACTTTTAATGTGCCAGATTTTTACATTTCACTAATATATTTTTTTTTCTAAAATGGGGCTGTTCTTTTTTTTTTTTTTACAAAAACCCCTGTCAAACCTATGCATGGGGACATAGGTGTACTCAGGGTGCCTAGCAGAAAACAACCTGTAGTATTTTTTTTGCACTAACTTACAACAGTCTCTCCTAAATCATAGTCAAAAAGCAATGTGTGTGTAAAAATGAAAATTGAAAAAATGCCACCATACACTTTCTCCAATTTTTTTAGCTAAAACAGTTACTTCAAATGCATCAAAGCACACCATATACAATACCTTGGGGTGTCAACATTTCAAAAATATGCACATTCATGGCAATAAATAAAAGTGGGGTTTACAATAGGCCCCAAACTAAAGATAGGCCTATCAGAAGAAATACTCTCACTTAATAACTAAAATCACAAGTCATAAAATTGTAACATAACCTTCCCAAAATCCTGGCAAACCTATGCATGGGGGGCATAGGTGTACTCAGGGTGCCTAGCAGAAAACAACCTGAAGTATTTTTTTGCACTAACTTACAACAGTCTCTCCTAAATCATAGTCAAAAAGCAATGTGTGTGTAAAAATGAAAATTGAAAAAATGCCACCATACACTTTCTCCAATTTTTTTAGCTAAAACAGTTACTTCAAATGCATCAAAGCACACCATATACAATACCTTGGGGTGTCAACATTTCAAAAATATGCACATTCATGGAAACAAATAAATTGGGGTATGTTAAAATACCCCCAAAAAGACAATAGGCAAAGAAAATATGTTAAATGTGAAAAAAAAATCACAAACGCATGTTGGACATTTGGCATTACACCCCCCGAACAAGCCAAGAAACTTATGCATAGGTGGTATCACTGTACTCAGGAGATGTTGGTGAACACATATTGGGGTCTTCTTTGGCAGTAACACATAACAGGAGCTGAGAATTCATGTCTAAAGTACAATGTGTGTGAAAAATAACACACAAAAAATGACTGCCTAATAGTTTGACAAAGAATTAGTGCATGGAAAGTGTTAAAATACCAGCATTTGAAATACCCTAGGGTGTCTACTTTTCAAAAATATATGGTTTGATGGGGGTAAATTACATTGGCCGGCTTCAGAAATGTCCTACATAGGACATGGGTGCATGGGATGTGAAAATTCCAAGTTGAAAAACTGGAATGCGCCCCCTAAAAATAAGGCCTTTTAGCCCCCAGAGAACCCAACACACCTATACATGGGTGGTATCACTGTACTCAGGAGATGTTGTTGAATACATATTGAGGTTTTTTTTGGCAGTAACACATAACAGGGACTGAGAATATATGCCTAAAGTACAACGTGTGTGAAAAATAACACAAAAAAAATGACTACCCAAAAGTTTGACAAAGACTAGTGGTTGAAATAGTGCATGGAAAGTGTTAAAATACCAGCATTTGAAATACCCTAGGGTGTCTACTTTTCAAAAATATATGGTTTGATGGGGGTAATTTACATTGGCCGGCTTCAGAAATGTCCCAAATAGGACATGGGTGCATGATGACAGATGTGAAAATTCCAAGTTGAAAAACTGGAATGCGCCCCCTAAAATTAAGGCCTTTTAGTCCCCAGAGAACCCGACACACCTATACATGGGGGGTATCACTGTACTCAGGAGATGTTGTTGAATACATATTGAGGGTTTTTTTGGCAGTAACACATAACAGGGACTGAGAATATATGCCTAAAGTACAATGTGTGTGAAAAATAATGCAAAAAAATGACTACCTAAAAGTTTGACAAAGACTAGTGGTTGAATTAGTGCATGGAAAGTGTTAAAATACCAGCATTTGAAATACCCTAGGGTGTCTACTTTTCAAAAATATATGGTTTGATGGGGGTAAATTACATTGGCCGGCTTCAGAAATGTCCTACATAGGACATGGGTGCATGGGATGTGAAAATTCCAAGTTGAAAAACTGGAATGCGCCCCCTAAAAATAAGGCCTTTTAGCCCCCAGAGAACCCAACACACCTATACATGGGTGGTATCACTGTACTCAGGAGATGTTGTTGAATACATATTGAGGTTTTTTTTGGCAGTAACACATAACAGGGACTGAGAATATATGCCTAAAGTACAACGTGTGTGAAAAATAACACAAAAAAAATGACTACCCAAAAGTTTGACAAAGACTAGTGGTTGAAATAGTGCATGGAAAGTGTTAAAATACCAGCATTTGAAATACCCTAGGGTGTCTACTTTTCAAAAATATATGGTTTGATGGGGGTAATTTACATTGGCCGGCTTCAGAAATGTCCCAAATAGGACATGGGTGCATGATGACAGATGTGAAAATTCCAAGTTGAAAAACTGGAATGCGCCCCCTAAAATTAAGGCCTTTTAGTCCCCAGAGAACCCGACACACCTATACATGGGGGGTATCACTGTACTCAGGAGATGTTGTTGAATACATATTGAGGGTTTTTTTGGCAGTAACACATAACAGGGACTGAGAATATATGCCTAAAGTACAATGTGTGTGAAAAATAATGCAAAAAAATGACTACCTAAAAGTTTGACAAAGACTAGTGGTTGAATTAGTGCATGGAAAGTGTTAAAATACCAGCATTTGAAATACCCTAGGGTGTCTACTTTTCAAAAATATATGGTTTGATGGGGGTAATTTACATTGGCCGGCTTCAGAAATGTCCCAAATAGGACATGGGTGCATGATGACAGATGTGAAAATTCCAAGTTGAAAAACTGGAATGCGCCCCCTAAAATTAAGGCCTTTTAGTCCCCAGAGAACCCGACACACCTATACATGGGGGGTATCACTGTACTCAGGAGATGTTGTTGAATACATATTGAGGGTTTTTTTGGCAGTAACACATAACAGGGACTGAGAATATATGCCTAAAGTACAATGTGTGTGAAAAATAATGCAAAAAAATGACTACATAAAAGTTTGACAAAGACTAGTGGTTGAATTAGTGCATGGAAAGTGTTAAAATACCAGCATTTGAAATACCCTAGGGTGTCTACTTTTCAAAAATATATGGTTTGATGGGGGTAATTTACATTGGCCGGCTTCAGAAATGTCCCAAATAGGACATGGGTGCATGATGACAGATGTGAAAATTCCAAGTTGAAAAACTGGAATGCCCCCCCTAAAATTAAGGCCTTTTAGCCCCCAGAGAACCCGACACACCTATACATGGGGGTATCACTGTACTCAGGAGATGTTGTTGAATACATATTGAGGTTTTTTTTGGCAGTAACACATAACAGGGACTGAGAATATATGCCTAAAGTACAATGTGTGTGAAAAATAATGCAAAAAAATGACTACCTAAAAGTTTGACAAAGACTAGTGGTTGAATTAGTGCATGGAAAGTGTTAAAATACCAGCATTTGAAATACCCTAGGGTGTCTACTTTTCAAAAATATATGGTTTGATGGGGGTAATTTACATTGGCCGGCTTCAGAAATGTCCCAAATAGGACATGGGTGCATGATGACAGATATGAAAATTCCAAGTTGAAAAACTGGAATGCGCCCCCTAAAATTAAGGCCTTTTAGACCCCAGAGAACCCGACACACCTATACATGGGGGGTATCACTGTACTCAGAAGTTGTTGTTGAACACATATTGAGGTGTTTTTGGTCAGTAACATATAACAGGAACTGAGAATCCATGCCTAAAGTACAATGCGTGTGAAAAATAACACACCAAAATGACTACCCAAAAGTTTGACAAAGACTGGTGGTTGAATTAGTGCATGCAAAGTGTTAAAATACCAGCATTTGAAATACCCTAGGGTGTCTACTTTTAAAAAATATATGGTTTGATGGGGGTAATTTGCATTGTCCGGCTTCAGAAATGTCCCAAATAGGACATGGGTGCATGACGACAGATGTGAAAATTCCAAATTAAAAAACTGGAATGCGCCCCCTAAAAATAAGGCCTTTTAGCCCCCAGAGAACCCAACAGACCTATACATGGGTGGTATCACTGTACTCAGGAGATGCTGCTGAAGACATATTGGGGTGTTATTTGGCAGTAACCCTTAACGTTCTCAGTAAATGTATTCTTGAATTGCTATTTTGTCAAAAAATCACCTCTTTTTTTTTTTTTTCCAAACTTTGGCATAGATTGGTGGTAAAATAGTTGCATGGAAAGAGTCAAAATACCCCATGTTTAATACCTTAGGTTGTGTTCTTTTAAAAAATATATATATGTGAAGGGTTAATCAGGGATTCCTGACAGATATCAGTGTTCCAATGTAACTATCGCTAATTTTTTTAAAATTTTTTTGGAAATAGCAAAGTGCTACTTGTACTTATTGCCCTATAACTTGCAAAAAAAGCAAAGAACATGTAAACATTGAGTATTTCTAAACTCAGGACAAAATTTAGAAACTATTTAGCATGGGAGTTTTTTGGTAGTTGTTGAAGTGTAGGAGATTTTGAGGGTCAAAGTTAAAAAAGTGTGTTTTTTTTCAATTTTTTCCTCATATTTTATAAATTTTTTTATAGTAAATTATAAGATATGATGAAAATAATGGTATCTTTAGAAAGTCCATTTAATGGCGAGAAAAACGGTATATAATATGTGTGGGTACAGTAAATGAGTAAGAGGAAAATTACAGCTAAACACAAACACCGCAGAAATGTAAAAATAGCCTTGGTCCCAAACGGACAGAAAATGGAAAAGTGCTGCGGTCATTAAGGGGTTAACTGTCTTATTAAATAACATACCACAATATATGCTTAATAGTGCAAAGAGATTGATACCTTGTTACTGGAAGAAAACACATGTCATCTTTAGCTCAATGGATACAAGGGGGCAGAGTTTTCCCTGTTCCTGGAAAATGCCCCATACTGCTTTAAGGGTAGTTTAGATCATTTCTTGAATGTGATCTTTTATAATCTAATACAGGGAGTGCAGAATTATTAGGCAAGTTGTATTTTTGAGGATTAATTTTATTATTGAACAACAACCATGTTCTCAATGAACCCAAAAAACTCATTAATATCTAAGCTGAATAGTTTTGGAAGTAGTTTTTAGTTTGTTTTTAGTTATAGCTATTTTAGGGGGATATCTGTGTGTGCAGGTGACTATTACTGTGCATAATTATTAGGCAACTTAACAAAAAACAAATATATACCCATTTCAATTATTTATTTTTACCAGTGAAACCAATATAACATCTCAACATTCACAAATATACATTTCTGACATTCAAAAACAAAACAAAAACAAATCAGTGACCAATATAGCCACCTTTCTTTGCAAGGACACTCAAAAGCCTGCCATCCATGGATTCTGTCAGTGTTTTGATCTGTTCACCATCAACATTGCGTGCAGCAGCAACCACAGCCTCCCAGACACTGTTCAGAGAGGTGTACTGTTTTCCCTCCTTGTAAATCTCACATTTGATGATGGACCACAGGTTCTCAATGGGGTTCAGATCAGGTGAACAAGGAGGCCATGTCATTAGATTTTCTTCTTTTATACCCTTTCTTGCCAGCCACGCTGTGGAGTACTTGGACGCGTGTGATGGAGCATTGTCCTGCATGAAAATCATGTTTTTCTTGAAGGATGCAGACTTCTTCCTGTACCACTGCTTGAAGAAGGTGTCTTCAAGAAACTGGCAGTAGGACTGGGAGTTGAGCTTGACTCCATCCTCAACCCGAAAAGGCCCCACAAGCTCATCTTTGATGATATTAGCCCAAAACAGTACTCCACCTCCACCTTGCTGGCGTCTGAGTCGGACTGGAGCTCTCTGCCCTTTACCAATCCAGCCACGGGCCCATCCATCTGGCCCATCAAGACTCACTCTCATTTCATCAGTCCATAAAACCTTAGAAAAATCAGTCTTGAGATATTTCTTGGCCCAGTCTTGACGTTTCAGCTTGTGTGTCTTGTTCAGTGGTGGTCGTCTTTCAGCCTTTCTTACGTTGGCCATGTCTCTGAGTATTGCACACCTTGTGCTTTTGGGCACTCCAGTGATGTTGCAGCTCTGAAATATGGCCAAACTGGTGGCAAGTGGCATCTTGGCAGCTGCACGCTTGACTTTTCTCAGTTCATGGGCAGTTATTTTGCACCTTGGTTTTTCCACACGCTTCTTGCGACCCTGTTGACTATTTTGAATGAAACGCTTGATTGTTCGATGATCACGCTTCAGAAGCTTTGCAATTTTAAGAGTGCTGCATCCCTCTGCAAGATATCTCACTATTTTTGACTTTTCTGAGCCTGTCAAGTCCTTCTTTTGACCCATTTTGCCAAAGGAAAGGAAGTTGCCTAATAATTATGCACACCTGATATAGGGTGTTGATGTCATTAGACCACACCCCTTCTCATTACAGAGATGCACATCACCTAATATGCTTAATTTGTAGTAGGCTTTCGAGCCTATACAGCTTGGAGTAAGACAACATGCATAAAGAGGATGATGTGATCAAAATACTCATTTGCCTAATAATTCTGCACTCCCTGTATATTGCTTGGTTTGTATGTCCTGCATCAGTTCCTTTAATGGTTGTGACTTGTCCTCTAATATTTGTGTAGTTTTGGGTCAATGTGAATTGAATCTGTTTATGAGAGAAGATAATTCTCAATCTGTCCACTTTCTCTTATACACTGTAACCATTGTATACAAATGTAATATTTTGACAAAACATTCTCGGTATCTGACCTATGAACCTTTTATGTATTAACTTTTTTCTATCTAAAAATTGTTTTAACTTGTCGAGAGTTGTGTTGTGTAATGCTTTCTATGTACTTTCTTAAAAATACAATACAGATGGTTTAAAATAAAATAAAAAATATATTTGAAATATTAACAGTTTTGAAAATATGATTGTTCAAACAAATGCCAATGTACCCATCATGCTCATATACAAATGACATTCAGATTGTTTATCTCTTAGCCTAAACACCACTCGATCCCTTTGGAAAACACACACATGGACTCCATCAACCCATTTGAGATTTCAGTGATCGCAATCCATTATAAACCGTTCATGGTGCCATTTTGGGACAAATGAGGTTCCCTGGAAAAGTTTCCTGGACTATATTTTTCAAATGTTTGCAAATATTCGCCTAGATTACGAGTTTTGCGTTAGAAGCTGTGCGGTGCTAACAAGCAGTTTATGCTCACCTCTCACTTACAGACAACGCTGGTATTATGGGTTTTTACAAACCCGGCGTTAGCCGCAAAAAAGTGAGCGTATAGCAAAATTTAGCTCCACATCTCACCTCAATATCAATACCAGCGCTGCTTATGTTAGCGGTGAGCTGCTAAAACGTGCTTGTGCACGATTTCCCCATAGGAATCAATGGGGGAGAGCCGGGTGAAAAAAAACCTAACACCTGCAAAAAAGCAGCGTAAGGCTCCTAACGCAGCCCGATTGATTCCTATGGGGAAATACATTTTATGTCTACACTTAACACCCTAACATGAACCCCGAGTCTAAACACCCCTAATCTTACACTTATTAACCCCTAATCTGCCGCCCCCGACATCGCCGACACCTGCATTATATTATTAACCCCTAATCTACCGCTCCGGACACCGCCGCCACCTACATTATACTTATGAACCCCTAATCTGCCGCCCCCAACATCGCTGACACCTACATTTTATTTATTAACCCTCTACTCTTCTGCCCCCAATGTCGCTGCCACCTACCTACATTTATTAACCCCTAATCTGCCGCCCCCAATGTCGCCGCTACTATAATAAAGTTATTAACCCCTAAACCTAAGTCTAACCATAACCCTAACACCCCCTAACTTAAATATAAATACAATAAATCTAAATAAAATTACTACAATTAACTAAATTATTCCTATTTAAAAATACATACTTACCTATAAAATAAACCCTAAGCTAGCTACAATATAACTAATAGTTACATTGTAGCTAGCTTAGGGTTTATTTTTATTTTACAGGCAACTTTGTATTTATTTTAACTAGGTACAATAGTTATTAAATAGTTATTAACTATTTAATAACTACCTAGTTAAAATAAAGACAAATTTACCTGTAAAATAAAACCTAATCTAAATTACAATTACACCTAATACTACACTACAATTAAATTAATTACCTAAATTAAATACAATTAATTTCAATTAAATAAAATTATCTAAAGTACGAACCCCCCCCCCACTAAATTACAGAAAACAATAAAGAAATTACAAAACTAATTACACCTACTCTAATCCCCCTAACAAAATAAAAAAGCCCCCCAAAATAAAAAATCCCTACCCTACACTAAATTACAAATAGCCCTTAACAGGGCCTTTTGCGGGGCATTGCCCCAAAGTAATCAGCTCTTATACCTGTAAAAAATAATTACAATTCCCCCCCCCCCAACATTAAACCCACCACCCACACAGCCAACCCTACTCTAAAACCCACTAAATCCCCCTTAAAGAAAACCTAACACTAACCCCTTACTGGGAGACGTCTTCACCCAACCGGGCAGAAGTCTTCATCCAACTGGGCAGAAGTGGTCCTCCAGACGGGCAGAAGTCTTCATCCAGATGGCATCTTCTATCTTCATCCATCCGGCGCGGAGCGGGTCCATTTTCAAGACATCCGATGGGGAGCATCCTCTTCATCCGATGGCCGATGACTTAATGAAGATTCCTTTAAATGACGTCATCCAAGATGGCGTCCCTTCAATTCCGATTGGCTGATAGAATTCTATCAGCCAATCGGAATTAAGGTAGAAAAAATCCTATTGGCTGATTGGATCAGCCAATAGGATTGAACTGGCATTCTATTGGCTGATTGGAACAGCCAATAGAATGCCAGCTCAATCCTATTGGCTGATCCAATCAGCCAATAGGATTGAAGTTCAATCCTATTGGCTGATCCAATCAGCCAATAGGATTGAAGTTCAATCCTATTGGCTGATCCAATCAGCCAATAGGATTTTTTCTACCTTAATTCCGATTGGCTGATAGAATTCTATCAGCCAATCAGGATTAAAGGGAAGCCATCTTGGATGACATTATTTAAAGGAACTATAAGAAAAAGAAGCACAGAGGCGCCAACATGGCCTAGTAACGTCACGGCAGTCGGATACAAAACATCAGCAGGATAGGAAATATACTCACAAGCATAGCGCACCCAAATGGTGCTATTGTGGCAGCCTGGAACATCAAACAGTGGTCCAGCTCACTGGTGTCTCCAGCCAGATAGAGATGATCCTTGTCGAGGGCCTATCCTATGATGTCTATAAGGGCAAAAAAGGCACACACATAGCCCAGTAACGTTTGTACACCAGATAAAAAAGGATTCAAGGTTGTACTTACAGGAAACAAAGCACCACCAGGTGCAATATCAGCAGTACTGGGACCTCTCAGCCGCCCAGTGGACTGTGGAATCCAATTTGCAGGATGCAGAAAATCACCACTTTGGAAGATAGGACTAGCACACACACTCTGCCCCCAAACAGGAGCAGAATAATTGTGATAAAGCAAGTGTATATTTAAAAACTTTTATTTTAAAAACAGCGACATGTTTCTCAGCCACCACAGGCTGTTTCCTCAGGCTATGTTAAAATGTTAACAACACTTGCTTTATAAAGACAATAGAACACATAAAACTAAATTGGCTAATTAATTTCTAAAGTGTGAACACCTGTTGCACAGGTCAGCAGTTGGTAGGCATGGAAACCCCTATATACAAAGCTCTCATATGTAACAAAACCATTTTGAGCAAATCCCAAATAAGAATAGATATCTCTGTATTAACCTCCATACCATTGCCAAACCCAAAATAGACAATAGCAATAACCTTGTAACCCTTCAAATTAAGATTAAAAAATAAAAAATGGAGAACAGTAATATAACAATCACAATAAAAACATTTGTTATACACCTCAAAATAAAATAATCACAATATGTACAACAATATAATATACCCACATAAAAAACATAAGCAAGATACAGGTATTTTAATAGTCTCTATTCTACATATAATCACTTAATATGCCTGACCACATGTATGTTTTATATCACAATAGATCTATATTTTTCCTTTAGTATTATAGACCTTAATTGGTATTATATCTACATTGTACCCTCCTTTAAAGTGTGACATTTATTTCTCTTCCCTAACAAAAAAGCTCTCATATGTAACACAAACCATTTTGAGCAAATCTCAAATAAGAATAGATATCTCTGTATTAAGTATAAAAAAATTAAAAAATAAATAATAAATAAGTAATCACCTTATGTGCAAACCTATAACAAGTAATTAATACTAGATGTGTCAACATGAATATATAAATAAATTTACTAAGAGGGAATCTCAACCCAATATATAATTAAGCTTTTACATGCTACCGCATATTAGATAAAATGTAAAATGCAACTCTAGAGCACCTAAGCCATAGAAAGATTATTTCATTGTAAGACAGTTTAAACCTTTTGGGAAAGAAAAAAATGACACAATGACTAACTAATGTTAAACCCTATCTGTGATATCATATATGCAAAATGTATGTACCTATATTTAATATAAATGTACTAACAAGATATTTATAATATATAATAAAAATGATAAGCCAAGAATAAAGTGTGGAATGTAATCATAACCTAAAGCTATATCTAAATGACGTGCAGAAAGTATATATATAAATATGTGTGATCATTGGTCCAACATAAAGATACCCTTGTATCCTATAAATAAGTCATCTGATCATGGTAATCTTAATATTAAAGTGCTATACCGCTAATGTAAGTAGAAAATACATTTTTTTTTACACAGGCGAAATACTAAACAACCACTGTGTAGGATAATGCAAAAACAATCAGCAACCCCTATCTATGTGTGATGTGATATTGGTGTGAAAAAGTGTCAATGTGACCTAGCCTAATAGAGGCCAACAAAAGAGGAAAAATAATAATAATATAAAAAAAAAAATATTGGTATTCAGAATGCTGCCATATCAAGGTTCTCATTGAGCCCATCTGGTTGGAGAGTACCTAATCTTTTAATCCAAAATGTCTCTCTTCTCCTAAGGGTCATTAGAGCATTGGGACAAGATTTTGAAATCATTTCAATAGGTGTTATTTTGATAGGGTTCTTATCTTTTTTGTGATGAGATAAACAATGTCTGGAGATGCTGTGATATTTGGCTTTTTTCTTAATGTTATAGGAATGCTCTCCCCATCGTTTTTTTACCTTTCGGCAGGTGCGGCCTACATACTGGGCCCCACATTTACAGTCAAGGAGATATATCACAAAAGAAGTTTCACATGTCATGTGACTCTTAATTTTAAAAATTTCACCCGTATTCGAGGATCTAAAACTAGAAGTCCTATGACAAATATTGCTGCACATGCCACAGCGTTTCCTATAACATTTGGAGACTATATTCTTTTTAATTAAAGGCCCAACATTAAAGATGTTGGAGCCTACATTGTTGTTTACAAGGAATTTGTTTCTTACAACCTTACTGGGTGCTAGAACGGTCTTGAGCGTAGGTGCTCTTCTATATACCACTTTTGGTTTGGTCCCTATAATATTCCTCAGAGTGGAATCATCAGTGAGGATAGACCAGTGTTTATTAAGAATTTTATTAATTGCCATATGGTTTGAATTATATCTAGTGATAAATAACGGGGGATTTATTTATTTGAAGCCTATTTGATCTTTAGATTTTTTGTTTTTATTAATTTTAAAATAACTTGATCTATCCTCCTCCCTAACCCTATTGATCTCATGATTTATCAGATCTACCGGGTAGCCCTTTTCTAGGAATGTGTCTCCAATAACCCTTGCTTGGATATCATAGTCCTCTATTTGGGAACAATTCCTCCTTATTCTTCTAAATTGCCCATATGGGACATTTAGCTTCCAGCTCTTATAGTGATTGCTTTCATAGCGCAGAAAGCTGTTGCAGTCAACAGTCTTAAAAAAGGTTTTAGACCCCACTTTACCATCAGTAGTTTTACTCAGTACTAAGTCAAGAAAATCAATTTCTTGCCGCTGGATATTCTGAGTGAAAGATATACCAAAATTGTTGTGGTTAAGATGATCAATAAACTTAAGTATGTCCTCTTCAGACCCTTTGAATAAAAAAATAAGGTCATCTATATAGCGGCCATAGAACACCAGGTTCGCCGCGAATTGCGACTCGTAGATATAAATCTGCTCAAAGTTGCCCATGAACAAATTTGCGAAACTCGGGGCAAACCTGGTGCCCATGGCCGTGCCCTTAATTTGGAGGTAGCATTTACTCTGATAGAGAAAATAGTTATGCTCTAAAATGAATTTTATGAGTTGAAGGAGAAACTCAACTTGTTCAGTGGGCATATAAATATCTTGTACAAGGTAGGAACGTACAGCCCTATTGCCCAACTCGTGCTGGATGTTAGAGTACAGAGACCCCACATCGCAGGTGACCCACCAACAATCATCGTCCAAGACACATTCATTTAATTTAGTAATCAAATCGGATGAATCTCTTATGAAAGATGGTAGCGAGATTGCAAATTTCTGTATATCAGACACAGAGAGAAGTAAACCATCCTAATTTTAGGAGCAGAGACTCTACTTTTACTTCCAATACACATTTTAACAAACATGATAGGTCTCCACATATAAGAGCACCATCTTTTTCTAATGACAATAGGTCTCCACATGCAAGAGTACCTTTTTTTTCTAATGACAACAGATCATCAAATAGAGCATTGGGATACCAAGATACAGATCAGAGATCACAAGTGCCCAATTTTGTACATCAGAATAGATATCAGACACTACAAAATGCTGACAACGAACCGACCACTAGTACAAGTAGTTCTAATATGCCTTTTTTAGGGGGGGGGGGGCGGTTCAACCAGGAACCTCCGGTGTGGCACGGTCCTATGGGACCGGTATATCCTCAAAGACAAAAAAGACGACGCGTAAACGAGGAACCAGAAGGAAATCAATCACCCGCAAAAAAGAGAAATTAGAGATATACAAAAAAGGAATTTTTAATCTCTCATCGCATACTTTAAGCGATGATGAGATTATAGTACTAGGTAGGGGTCTGTCTTTCAGCCCTTCTAATAACTTTCACATCTACAAATTATTCGTGGATGTTAACAGTTATGTAAGGAAATTATCCCTGCAAAAATATTTTGCAGACAAAAAACTTAAAAATGATAATTTGAGACCCATAACTACTGATCATATGGATTCCCATTTGAGCGAGGGTTGTTTCACTTATGAACCCTGCATGCTCATGGAAGACCTCTTTGATGATTATATTCACACTAACCTAAGGCCTAAATCTAGCTTTATGCCTCCAAGGAATAATGGTAACCATATAGAGATTTTATCTAATCTTGTTATGGCAGATCTTGAAAAATTAGCAAAAAAACAGAAAAAATTGAGATATAAAAATAACCTTAACCATAAGGAAAGACAAGCCCTCAATAGTCTGATGAATAGATCTGATCTGGTCATCAGACAGGCGGACAAGGGTGGGGGAATAGTCCTGCAAAATATGCAGGACTATCTTACAGAGGCTGATCGGATCTTGAATGATAAGAAATATTACAAAATCCCCACTTTGGCATTTTTAGAATCATTACAAGAACTTCTACAGAATGGCTTGGACATGGGTATTTTAAACAAAAATGAAAGAGACTATTGTCTCCCTAAATACCCCTGTACTGCTTTTTACTACCATCTGCCAAAAGTGCACAAAGACCCATTCAGACCTCAGGGTAGACCTATTATTGCGGGTATAGGGAGTCTTACGGACTCTCTATCCGCTTATATCGACCATTTTTTACAGAAATTTGCAATCTCGCTACCATCTTTCATAAGAGATTCATCCGATTTGATTACTAAATTAAATGAATGTGTCTTGGACGATGATTGTTGGTGGGTCACCTGCGATGTGGGGTCTCTGTACTCTAACATCCAGCACGAGTTGGGCAATAGGGCTGTACGTTCCTACCTTGTACAAGATATTTATATGCCCACTGAACAAGTTGAGTTTCTCCTTCAACTCATAAAATTCATTTTAGAGCATAACTATTTTCTCTATCAGAGTAAATGCTACCTCCAAATTAAGGGCACGGCCATGGGCACCAGGTTTGCCCCGAGTTTCGCAAATTTGTTCATGGGCAACTTTGAGCAGATTTATATCTACGAGTCGCAATTCGCGGCGAACCTGGTGTTCTATGGCCGCTATATAGATGACCTTATTTTTTTATTCAAAGGGTCTGAAGAGGACATACTTAAGTTTATTGATCATCTTAACCACAACAATTTTGGTATATCTTTCACTCAGAATATCCAGCGGCAAGAAATTGATTTTCTTGACTTAGTACTGAGTAAAACTACTGATGGTAAAGTGGGGTCTAAAACCTTTTTTAAGACTGTTGACTGCAACAGCTTTCTGCGCTATGAAAGCAATCACTATAAGAGCTGGAAGCTAAATGTCCCATATGGGCAATTTAGAAGAATAAGGAGGAATTGTTCCCAAATAGAGGACTATGATATCCAAGCAAGGGTTATTGGAGACAGATTCCTAGAAAAGGGCTACCCGGTAGATCTGATTAATCATGAGATCAATAGGGTTAGGGAGGAGGATAGATCAAGTTATTTTAAAATTAATAAAAACAAAAAATCTAAAGATCAAATAGGCTTCAAATAAATAAATCCCCCGTTATTTATCACTAGATATAATTCAAACCATATGGCAATTAATAAAATTCTTAATAAACACTGGTCTATCCTCACTGATGATTCCACTCTGAGGAATATTATAGGGACCAAACCAAAAGTGGTATATAGAAGAGCACCTACGCTCAAGACCGTTCTAGCACCCAGTAAGATTGTAAGAAACAAATTCCTTGTAAACAACAATGTAGGCTCCAACATCTTTAATGTTGGGCCTTTAATTAAAAAGAATATAGTCTCCAAATGTTATAGGAAACGCTGTGGCATGTGCAGCAATATTTGTCATAGGACTTCTAGTTTTAGATCCTCGAATATGGGTGAAATTTTTAAAATTAAGAGTCACATGACATGTGAAACTTCTTTTGTGATATATCTCCTTGACTGTAAATGTGGGGCCCAGTATGTAGGCCGCACCTGCCGAAAGGTAAAAAAACGATGGGGAGAGCATTCCTATAACATTAAGAAAAAAGCCAAATCTCACAGCGTCTCCAGACATTGTTTATCTCATCACAAAAAAGATAAGAACCCTATCAAAATAACACCTATTGAAATGATTTCAAAATCTTGTCCCAATGCTCTAATGACCCTTAGGAGAAGAGAGACATTTTGGATTAAAAGATTAGGTACTCTCCAACCAGATGGGCTCAACGAGAACCTTGATATAGCAGCATTCTGAATACCAATATATATATATATATATATTTTCCTCTTTTGTTGGCCTCTATTAGGCTAGGTCACATTGACACTTTTTCACACCAATATCACATCACTCATAGATAGGGGTTGCTGATTGTTTTTGCATTATCCTACACAGTGGTTGTTTAGTATTTCACCTGTGTAAAAAATAAATAAATATATATTTTCTACTTACATTAGCGGTATAGCACTTTAACCCCTTAATGACCGGACCATTTTTCAATTTTCTTACCCTTAATGACAATGGCTATTTTTACATTTCTGCAGTGTTTGTGTTTAGCTGTAATTTTCCTCTTACTCATTTACTGTACCCATACATATTATATACCGTTTTTCTCGCCATTAAATGGACTTTCTAAGGATACCATTATTTTCATCATATCTTATAATTTCCTATAAAAAAAAATATAAAATATGAGGAAAAAATTGAAAAAAACACACTTTTTCTAACTTTGACCCCCAAAATCTGTTACACATCTACAATCACCAAAAAACACCTATGCTAAATAGTTTCTAAATTTTGTCCTGAGTTTAGAAATACCTAATGTTTACATGTTCTTTACTTTTTTTGCAAGTTATAGGGCCATAAATACAAGTAGCACTTTGCTATTTCCAAACAACTTTTTTTCAAAATTAGCGCTAGTTACATTGGAACCCTGATATCTGTCAGGAATACCTGAATATCCCTTGACATGTATATATTTTTTTTTAGAAGACAACCCAAAGTATTGATCTAGGCCCATTTTGGTATATTTCATGCCACCATTTCACCGCCAAATGTCATCAAATAAAAAAAAAGTTCACTTTTTCACAAATTTTGTCACAAACTTTAGGTTTCCCACTGAAATTATTTACAAACAGCTTCTGCAATTAAGGCACAAATGGTTGTAAATGCTTCTTTGGGATCCCCTTTGTTCAGAAATAGCAGACTTATATGGCTTTGTGGTTGCTTTTTGGTAAGTAGAAGGCCGCTAAATGCTGCTGCGCACCACACGTAAATTATGCCCAGCAGTTAAGGGGTTAAATTAGGTAGCTTGTAGGGAGCTTGCAGGGTTAATTTTAGCTTTAGGGTAGAGATCAGCCTCCCACCTGACACATCCCACCCCCTGATCCCTCCCAAACAGTTCTCTTCCCTCCCCCACCCCACAATTGTCCCCGCCATCTTAAGTACTGGCAGAAAGTCTGCCAGTACTAAATAAAAGGAGTTTTTATTTTTTTTAATAAAAAAAAATAAAATGTTTTAGCTGTGATGGACTCCTGCCTTAGCCCCAACCTCCATGATCCCCCCCCCCAGCAATCTAACCCTCTCCCCTACCTAATTGCCGCCATCTTGGGTACTGGCAGCTGTCTGCCAGTACCCAATTTGCCCCCCAAAAAAGTGTTTTTAATTATTTTTTATTACTAATTTATTTTTTTCTGTAGTGTAGCAGCCCCCCACAATACCCCAACCCCCTCCCCCTCCCAGATCCTCATATATATATATTTCCCCCCCTCTTCCCACTCATTGGTGTCAGTGTGGGTAGGTGATCGCGGGCGTGCGCGCGCCCCCGCGCGCTCCCGGCACCCGGCGTGCACATTGCACTAACAGGAGCCGGATGCCGGGTAGCGATGGGCCGCCCACCCGCCTCCCAGTTGCGCTCCCACCCACCAACGAACCGGCCGCATCGCTACCGGTGCAGAGAGGGCCACAGAGTGGCTCTCTCTGCATCGGATGCTTTCTAAGGGTATTGCAGGATGCCTCAATATCGAGGCATCACTGCAATACCCTGAGAGCTGCTGGAAGCGATTGCGATCGCTTCCAGCACTCTCTTAGACAAGTGACGTACCAGGTACGTCCATTGTCACTAACTGCAAGTTTTTGCAGGACGTACCTGGTACGTCACTTGTCATTAAGGGGTTAATATTAAGATTACCATGATCAGATGACTTATTTATAGGATACAAGGGTATCTTTATGTTGGACCAATGATCACACATATTTATATATATACTTTCTGCACGTCATTTAGATATAGCTTTAGGTTATGATTACATTCCACACTTTATTCTTGGCTTATCATTTTTATTATATATTATAAATATCTTGTTAGTACATTTATATTAAATATAGGTACATACATTTTGCATATATGATATCACAGATAGGGTTTAACATTAGTTAGTCATTGTAGTCATTGTGTCATTTTTTTCTTTCCCAAAAGGTTTAAACTGTCTTACAATGAAATAATCTTTCTATGGCTTAGGTGCTCTAGAGTTGCATTTTACATTTTATCTAATATGCGGTAGCATGTAAAAGCTTAATTATATATTGGGTTGAGATTCCCTCTTAGTAAATTTATTTATATATTCATGTTGACACATCTAGTATTAATTACTTGTTATAGGTTTGCACATAAGGCGATTACTTATTTATTATTTATTTTTTAATTTTTTTATACTTAATACAGAGATATCTATTCTTATTTGAGATTTGCTCAAAATGGTTTGTGATACATATGAGAGCTTTTTTGTTAGGGCAGAGAAATAAATGTCACACTTTAAAGGGGGGTACAATGTAGATATAATACCAATTAAGGTCTATAAAACTAAAGGAAAAATATAGATCTATTGTGATATAAAACATACATGTGGTCAGGCATATTAAGTGATTATATGTAGAATAGAGACTATTAAAATACCTGTATCTTGCTTATGTTTTTTATGTGGGTATATTATATTGTTGTACATATTGTGATTATTTTATTTTGAGGTGTATAACAAATGTTTTTATTGTGATTGTTATATTACTGTTCTCCATTTTTTATTTTTTAATCTTAATTTGAAGGGTTACAAGGTTATTGCTATTGTCTATTTTGGGTTTGGCAATGGTATGGAGGTTAATACAGAGATATCTATTCTTATTTGGGATTTGCTCAAAATGGTTTGTGTTATATATGAGAGCTTTGTATATAGGGGTTTCCATGCCTACCAGCTGCTGACTTGTGCAACAGGTGTTCACACTTTAGAAATTAATTAGCCTATCAGATTTAGTTTTATGTGTTTTCTATTGTCTTTATAAAGCAAGTGTTGTTAACATTTTAACATAGCCTGAGGAAACAGCCTGTGGTGGCTGAGAAACATGTCGCTGTTTTTAAAATAAAAGTTTTTAAATATACACTTGCTTTATCACAATTATTTTGCTCCTGTTTGGGGGCAGAGTGTGTGTGCTAGTCCTATCTTCCAAAGTGGTGATTTTCTGCATCCTGCAAATTGGATTCCACAGTCCACTGGGCGGCTGAGAGGTCCCAGTACTGCTGATATTGCACCTGGTGGTGCTTTGTTTCCTGTAAGTACAACCTTGAATCCTTTTTTATCTGGTGTACAAACGTTACTGGGCTATGTGTGTGCCTTTTTTGCCCTTATAGGCATCATAGGATAGGCCCTCGCCTAGGATCATCTCTATCTGGCTGGAGACACCAGTGAGCTGGACCACTGTTTGATGTTCCAGGCTGCCACAATAGCACCATTTGGGTGCGCTATGCTTGTGAATATATTTCCTATCCTGCTGATGTTTTGTATCCGACTGCCGTGACGTTACTAGGCCATGTTGGCGCCTCTGTGCTTCTTTTTCTTATAGATCACGCCACACCAGGATGACCGTCCTATGACAGAGAGCTGCCTTCTTTCTTTTGGATTATTCTTTGTGCGGACATTTTGTTATTTGATTATACCAATATCATCTGGGTCCACTTGTGAGCATATCATCTCTAATAATCTGATATAAGTGTGCTAGGTTTATTGTATATTCTCTTAATTATCTGTATATATTTGCTTACCTGTTTGCTGCTTATTGTTAGCGCCCCTAGGAGTGTGGTGTATGTTCTATATGCACCACCCTCCTTATATCTTTTGTTATCACATTATTTAAAGGAACCTTTGTTCAGTCGTCGGCCGTCGGATGAAGAGGATGCTCCGCGTCGGATGTCTTGAAGATGGACCCGCTCCGCGCCAGATGGATGAAGATAGAAGATGCCGTCTGGATGAAGACTTCTGCCCATCTGGAGGACCACTTCTGCCCGGTTGGATGAAGACTTCTGCCCGTCTGGAGGTCCACTTCTGCCCGGTTGGGTGAAGACGTCTCCCGGTAAGGTGATCTTCAATGGGTTAGTGTTTTTTTAAGGGGGGATTGGGTGGGTTTTAGAGTAGGGTTAGTTATGTGGGTGGTGGGTTTTAATGTTGGGGGGGAATTGTAATTTTTTTGTTACAGGTAAAAGAGCTGATTACTTTAGGGCAATGCTCCGCAAAAGGCCCTTTTGGGCTATTTGTAATTTAGTGTAGGGTAGGGCTTTTTTTTATTTTGGGAGGCTTTTTTATATTGTTAGGGGGATTAGAGTAGGTGTATTTAATTTAGGTCATTAATTTAATTATAGTGTAATGTTAGGTGTAATTGTAACTTAGGTTAGGTTTTATTTTACAGGTAAATTTGTCTTTATTTTAACTAGGTAGTTAGTAAATAGTTAATAACTATTTAATAACTATTGTACCTAGTTAAAATAAATACAAACTTGCCTGTAAAATAAAAATAAACCCTAAGCTAGCTACAATGTAACTATTAGTTATATTGTAGCTAGCTTATGGTTTATTTTATAGGTAAGTATTTAGTTTTAAATAGGAATAATTTAGTTAATTGTGTTAATTTTATTGAGATTTATTGTAATTATATTTAAGTTAGGGGGTGTTAGGGTTAGACTTAGGTTTAGGGGTTAATACATTTAATATATGGGCGGCGATGTTGGGGGAGGCAGATTAGGGGTTAATAAATGTAGGTAGGTGGCGGCGATGTAAAGGACGGCAGATTAGGGGTTAATAATATTTAACTAATGTTTGCGAGGAAGGAGTGCAGTGGTTTAGGGGTTAATATGTTTATTATAGTGGCAGCGATGTCCGGTTCGGCAAATTAGGGGTTAAAATATTTATTTTAGTGTTTGCGATGTGGGAGGGCCACCTATGTGAAGTTGGCACCCCATGTTTGTAAAAACTGAATTAAAATATACCATTCGTTTGTGCTGCGTTTGTACTGATTTGTGCCGCAAAAACCAACGTTTGTGCCGGTTTGGTTTAGGAGATATTGCACATTATTTTTTTATGAAACCCCGCCCACTTTGCACCCCATGTTATGCAATTTTAAAAACAAATATACCATTTGTTTGTGCTGCGTTTGTGCTGCAAAAACAAACGTTTGTGCCGGTTTGGTTTCGGAGATATAGCGTATTATATTTGCTGAAACTCCGCCCACTTTGCACCCCATGTTATGCAATTTTAAAAACAAATATACCATTTGTTTGTGCTGCGTTTGTGCTGATTTGTGCTGCAAAAACAAACGTTTGTGCTGTTTTGGTTTCGGATATATAGCGCATTATTTTTTATGAAACCCCGGCCACTTTGCACCCCATGTTATGCAATTTTAAAAACAAATATACCATTCGTTTGTGCTGCGTTTGTGCTGATTTGTGCCGCAAGAACTAACGTTTGTGCCGGTTCGGTTTAGGAGATATTGCGCATTATTTTTTTACGGTTTGGGCTTCTTCCATTCCATTACTCTTCAATAACCCCATGTATGCCGTATAAACCGGTATGTTACCATGTTAATTCTTTAATGCCCAGGGCCGGATTTACATTTCAGGCGCCCATAGGCACAGAGTGCACTATACAGAGTGCATCCCCCTTGTTTTCTGTTACCGGCGTCTTCCGTGGTGCCAATGAAACGCCTGCCTGTGCTGGACAGACTTTTAATGGGCAGCCTACACCGAGGTCCCTCTCTGCCCCCACGGAAGCTGCCGGTCATGGAAAAGAAGGAGGTGCGCTCTTAATAGTGTTCTATATAGAGCGCACCCTCCTTGTTGTTGCCGGTGTTCTGTTGAATTAATTGACAGAACACCAGCAATTAGGCACGGCTCCCCTCTATGGAGGGTGCCTGTAGGCACATGCCTACTCTGCCTCATTACAAATCTGGCCTTGTAAATGCCACATTAACCTCTCTGGTGCAATATTAACCCTCTTACATTTTACTTTCTGGTGCAGTGTTAAAGGGACAGTATACACCAATTTTCATATAACTGCATGTAATAGACACTATTATAAAGAATAATAAGCACAGATACTGATATAAAAATCCGGTATAAAACCATTTAAAAACTTACTTAGAAGCTTCCAGTTTAGCTCTGTTTAAAAGGTTACTGGAGCACCCATTGCAAGTGGGAATTATCAGACACTCCCCCTCCCCCTTCCTTTGCATATGAAAAGACCCTTTACACAAACAGAAGCAAGGTGGAGTAGGTATACTTCGGTATTCTCCTAAAACTTTGGGGTTTGGTTAGGAGTCTCAAAATAAGAGCAATGTTATTTAAGGATAAGCAAAAACTATCAGTTTTAAAAAAAAAACAAAAAAAAAACTTTATGGGCTATATAAATAGATCATCTACAAAACATTTATGCAAAGAAAAAATGTGTATAATGTCCCTTTAATCACTGGTGTTCTATATTTCCCTTAACACAACACGACACAAACGTTTGTTTTTGCGGCACAAATCAGCACAAACACAGCACAAACAATCAGTATATTTGTTTTTAAAATTGAATAACATGGGGTGCAAAGTGGACGGGGTTTCATAAAAAATAATGCGCTATATCTCCGAAACCAAAACAGCACAAATGTTCGTTTTTGCAGCACAAATCAGCACAAACTCAGCACAAACAAATGGTATATTTGTTTTTAAAATTGCATAACATGGGGTGCAAAGTGGGCGGAGTTTCAGCAAATATAATGCGCTATATCTCCGAAACCAAACCGGCACAAACATTCGTTTTTGTGGCACAAACCAGCACAAACGCAGCACAAAAAAATGGTATATTTGTTTTTAAAATTGCATAACATGGGGTGCAAAGTGGGCGGGGTTTCATAAAAAAATAATGTGCAATATCTCCTAAACCAAACCGGCACAAACGTTGGTTTTTGCGGCACAAATCAGCACAAACGCAGCACAAACGAATGGTATATTTTAATTCAGCTTTTACAAACATGGGGTGCCAACTTCACATAGGTGGGAGGGCCTCGGTTTAGGGGTTAATAGGTAGTTTTTGTTTGTTAGTGTACATTTTAGCACTTTAGTTAAGAGTTTTATGTTACGGCGTTGTAGTGTAAAACTCTTAACTACTGACTTTCAAATGCGGTACCAGGCTTGACAGGAGAGAGAGTACTGCTCACATTTGGTCAGACTCGTAATACCCGCGCTATGCAAGTCCCTTTGAAAATATAGGATACGCAATTGACGTAAGTGGATTTGCGGTATTTCCGAGTCTGGCCAATAAAAATGTGCGGTACACCTGTAACTTCAAGACTCGTAATACCAGCGGGTGTTAAAAAGCAGCGTTAGGACCTCTTAACGCTGCTTTTTAACCCTAACGCACAACTCGTAATCTAGGTCATTGTTATTAAACTGAGGGAGGGTCATACTTTCAATTGCCTAAACCTTCAACCACATGTTTTTCATGAAAAAAATACTTTATAATGTTTAACTATTCTAAATATTTGATAGAAAGCAAACCATGTGCAAAGCAACCATTCTGATTGAAATTGGCAGACAGACACATTCAAATAAATGAATGCTTTATAATGAAAATTAATTCTTCATTTGTCCTATCATCTAATATATATTATATACAGCTACTCAGTACAGCATGTACATTAAAAAAAACCCAGATGGTAGATAAACAATGTGCAAGGAGTGTTATTGCTCATTTTACAAGCGGGGAGTTAATTGTTACATTAAAAATATAGATTTCAACTTTTCAATGCCATCATACAAGTTTACAACAAATAGTGTCAAATAAAGTGCTTGAACCCATGTTTTCACATTCACCTTATAAACTATACAATAAGCATTGAAAATCATAAATATAAATTAAAGTTTAATGGTGGGAAAGAGAGAGAGAGAGAAACAAATATGTATTTACAATAAAAATTATATTATCCTGTAAGTGTAGAACATTTGAAATATGTAAATATACAGTGAACACACAAAAATACATAAATACATATGTAGACACATATATACACATATAAATACATATTTAAACATGTATATGTATGTATCTCTATGTTAAAGCCCTTTGCAGTCATTCTATGTTAAAGTCCTTTGCAGGCCTTTTTTCTAACACCTGAGACCGCCTATCTTTGAGTCTTTTAATGCAATTTTTTAAAATAATTTTTATTAGATACTGTTATTATGAGTATAACTTTACTGTACGATGTATTTTTGATATGTTTTGTGCAACTTTTAGTTGTGCGTAACAGTTAACCAGAGCTCTGAAGTCACAGTTACCCAACGCATTAAATTCAATTGCGCTTAAGCAAACGCGTTTACTTTCAATAAGTAATACGTGTGCTTCCTCTGACGCGCACAAAGAGCAGCGATATACCCCTTATCACTTGTGTGCAACAGTTAGTGATTCACTCCTGATCTAGCCCTTGATATGAGGTTTCTGCCCTGCTGATCCCTCCTTCCCTGCCCTACTGGGCAAAGCACCACCTAAACCACTTGTAATCTGGACTAAGGTGGTTATGTTCTAATGCATTGAGATTATTTTTTTAATCTGTGCAAGGTATTTTTATATCAGGTGTTAAGAGTTAAATTATTTATATGCTGTCAGTCAGTAAACTAAATAAAGTGTTTGCAAAAGAAGATACAGTATATTTTAGCCTTTTTATGCTTTGTATGCTTTTATGCATGTCTGAAACTTATAAAAAACCTGTTTTTGCCTCTATTATATCATACCTGGCAATTCTTACTTAAAGGGATAGTAAACCCCAAATGTTTATTTTATTATTCACATAGAACATACAATTTTAAACAACTTTTCAATTTAATTCTATTATCAAATTTTCTTCATTCTCTTGTTATCCATTGCTGAAGGGACAGCATTGCACTACTCACAGGAAGCTGACAATATCTATTTAGCCAATCACAAGAGACAAATTTGTTCAGGCACCAATTAGCAGCAACTCCCACTAGTGTATGATATGGGCGTATTCATTTTTTAACATGAGATACTAAGAGAACGAAGCACATTTGAAAATAGAAGTGAATGTAAGTGTCTTAAAATGACCTGCTCTATCTGACTCATGCACGTTTAATTTTGACTTTCCTATCGGTTTAAAAATCATAAATGTGTAATTAAAGATTAATATTTAGATAATAGCTTTTAATTTGTGTAAAAAATTTATGTATTTTGAACTTTATGCTTCTCTTATTATTAAAAAACGATTTGGTTTATTAATATGTGAAATGAGTATGTACAAGAACATTAATATTGAAAAAAAAAATACCCTTCCAATAGGCAAAAATGTGTTTTCAACAGGATGTCAAATTTGAAAAGTAAAAAAAAAATAGGTATAAATGGTTGGTAAGGTCAAAATTGAAATGTGATAAGTGCATTACCATTTTAAAGAGGTTCATGCAATATACTTCCATTAGCTAAAATATTTCTAGTAAAGTTTATTACTGTTTTAGCGGCATATATACATATGCTATGTGTGACTAGAAATTCAGGATTCAAACATTGGTAGTTATCAGCCAATCGGAATTAAGGTAGGAAAAATCCTATTGGCTGATGCTATCAGCCAATAGGATTGACCACGCATTCTATTGGCTGATTGGAACAGCCAATAGAATGTGAGGTCAATCCTATTGGCTGATTGGATCAGCCAAATGATTGAACTTCAATCTAATTGGCTGATTACATCAGCCAATAGGATTTTTCCTACCTTAATTCCGATTGCCTGATAGGATTCTATCAGCCAATCGGAATTCAAGGGACGCCACCTTGGATGACGTCATTTAAAGGAACCTTCATTCTTCGTTAGGACTTTGTTTGAAGAGAATGGCTCTGTGTCGGCTGGATTGAAGATGGACCCGCTCCGCTCCGGAAGGATGAAGATAGAAGATGCAGCCTGGATGAAGCCTTCTGCCATCTGGAGGACCTCTTCTGCCCCGATCGGATGAAGACTTCGACCCTCTGGAGGACCACTTGTGCTCGGCTTGGTGAAGACGGCTCAAGGTAGGGTGATCTTCAGGGGGTTAGTGTTAAGTTTTTTAAGGGGGGATTGGGTGGGTTTTAGAGTAGGGGTGTGTGGGTGGTGGGTTGTAATGTTGGGGGGTATTGTATTCTTTTTTTTACAGGTAAAAGAGCTGATTACTTTGGGGCAATGCCCTGCAAAAGGCCCTTTTAAGGGCTATTTGTAATTTAGTATAGGGTAGGGAAATTATATTTTGGGGGGCTTTTTTATTTTATTAGGGGGATTAGATTAGGTGTAATTAGTTTAAAATTCTTGTAATTCTTTTTTTTCTGTAATTTAGTGGGGTTTTTTTCATAATTTAGTTTATTGAATTTAATTGTAATTAATTGTAGGTAGTTTAGGTAATTAGTTTAATGATATTATTATGATAATTTAACTATTTAATAACTATTGTACCTAGTTAAAATAAATACAAAGTTGACTGTAAAATAAAAATAAATCATAAGCTAGCTACAATGTAACTATTAGTTATATTGTAGCTATCTTATGGTTTATTTTATAGGTAAGTATTTAGTTTTAAATAGGAATAATTTATTTAATTGTAGTTATTTTATTTAGATTTATTTAAATTATATTTAAATTAGGGGGTGTTAGGGTTAGGGTTAGGTTTAGGGGTTAATAACTTTATTATAGTGGCGGCGATGTTGGCGGCGGCAGATTAGGGGTTAATTTAATATAGTTGCGGCGACATTGGGGGGGGCAGATTAGGGGTTAATAACTATAATTTAGGTGTCGGCGATGTTGGGGGCAGCAGATTAGGGGTTTATAAGTATAATGTAGGTGGCGGCGGTGTCCGGAATAGCAGATTAGGGGTTAATAGTATAATGCAGGTAGGAACGATGTTGGGGGCGGCAGATTAGGGGTTAATAAGTGTAAGATTAGGGGTGTTTAGACTCGGGGTTCATGTTAGGGTGTTAGGTGTAGGCATAACTTTTATTTTCCCATAGGAAACAGTGGGGCTGCGTTAGGAGCTGAACGCTGCTTTTTTGCAGGTGTTAGGTTTTCTTTCAGCCCGCTCAGCCCCATTGTTTCCTATGGGGAAATCGTGCACAAGCACGTTCAGCCAGCTCACCGCTGACTTAAGCAACGCTGGTATCGAGGTGAGATGTGGAGCTAAATTTTGCTCAACGCTCATTTTTCTGAGGCTAATGCAGCCATTCAGAAAACTCCAATAGTAATGCCAGCGTTGTTTTAAGTGAGCGGTGAAACAAAAAGGCTCGTTAGCACCGCACGGCTCTACCGACAAAACTCGTGATCTTGACGAAAATTATCCTCCTATCACTCCTATCACTTGAAGCTTTTGTTTTTATGTGAGTTTTAATAAACCTTTGGCTAGGTTACGAGTTTGGCGTTAGGCTTAAAAAGCAGCTTTGGCCGGTCTTAACGCTGCTTTTTAACGCCCACTGGTATTACGAGTCTTGCAGGTACAGGCTCACTGCTCACTTTTTTTGGCCAGACTTGGAAATACCGCAATTCCACTTACATCAATTGCGTATCCTCTTTTTTCAATGGGACTTGCATAGTGCCAGTATTACGAGTCTGCCAAAAAGTGAGCGGTAGACCTTCTCCTGTCAAGACTGGTACCGCATTTTAAACTCAGTAGTTAAGAGTTTTATGGTACAACGCCGTAGCATAAAACTCTTAACTAAAGTGCTAAAAAGTACACTAACATCCATAAACTACCTATTAGCCCCTAAACCGATGCCCTCCCACATAGCAAACACTAAAATATATTTTTTAACCCCTAATCTGCCGAACCGGACATCACCGCCACTATAATAAATATATTAACCCCTAAACCGCTGCACTTCCGCATCGCAAACACTAGTTAAATATTATTAACCCCTAATCTGCTGTCCCTAAAATCGCCGACACCTACCTACATTTATTAACCCCTAATCTGCCGCCCACAACGTCACCGCCACTATATTAAAGTTATTAACCCCTAAATCTAAATCTAACCCTTACACCCCCTAACTTAAATATAATTTAAATAAATCTAAATAAAATTACTATTACAGTATTACCTAAATAATTCCTATTTAAAACTAAATACTTTCCTATAAAATAAACCCTAAGCTAGCTACAATATAACTAATAGTTACATTGTATCTATCTTAGGGTTTATTTTTATTTTACAGGCATGTTTGTATTTATTTTAACTAGGTAGAATAGTTATTAAATAGTTATTAACTATTTAATAACTACCTAGTTAAAATAAAGACAAATTTACCTGTAAAATAAAACCTAACCTAAGTTACAATTACACCTAACACTACACTATAATTAAATTAATTCCCTAAATTAAATACAAATAAATACAATGATCTAAAGTACAAAAAAACAAACACTAAATTACAGAAAATAATAAACAAATTACAAGATTTTTAAACTAATTACACCTAATCTAATCCCCCTAACAAAATAAAAAAGCCCCCCCAAAATAAAAAAAAACCCTACCCTACACTAAATTACAAATAGCCCTTAAAAGGTCCTTTTGCGGGGCATTGCCACAAAGTAATCAGCTCTTTTACCTGTAAAAAAAAGTACAAATCCCCCCCAACATTAAAACCCACCACCCACACAACCAACCCTACTCTAAAACCCACCCAATACCCCTTAAAAAAACCTAACACTAACCCTTTGAAGATCACCTTACCGGGAGAAGTCTTCACCCAACCGGGCCGAAGTCCTCAACGAAGCCGGAAGAAGTCTTCATCCAAGCCGGGCAAAGTGGTCCTCAGACGGGCAGAAGTCTTCATCCAGACGGCATCTTCTATCTTCATCCATCCTGCACGGAGCGGGTCCGTCTTCAAGACATCTGGCGTGGAGCATCCTCTTCCATTGAAGTCTTCTTACTAAATGACGGTTACTTTAAGTGACGTCATCCAAGATGGCGTCCCTTCAATTCCGATTGGCTGATAGAATTCTATCAGCCATTCAGAATTAAGGTAGAAAAAATCCTATTGGCTGATGCAATCAGCCAATAGGATTGAACTTCAATCCTATTGGCTGATCCAATCAGCTAATAGGATTGAGCTGGCATTCTATTGTCTGTTCCAATCAGCCAATAGAATGCCAACTCAATCATATTGGCTGATTGCAATCCTATTGGCTGATGTCTTGAAGATGGACCCGCTCCACGTCAGATAGATGAAGATAAAAGATGCCGTCTGGATGAAGACTTCTGCCTGTCTGGAGGATCACTTTGCCCGGCATGGATGAAGACTTCTCCCAACTACGTTGAGGACTTCGGCCCGGTTGGGTGAAGACTTCTCCCGGTAAGGTGATCTTCAAGGGGTTAGTTTTAGGTTTTTTAAGGGGGGATTGGGTAGGTTTTAGAGTAGGGTTGGTTGTGTGGCTGGTGGGTTTTAATATTGGGGGGGATTTGTACTTTTTTTACAGGTAAAAGAGCTGATTTACTTTGGGGCAATGCCCCGCAAAAGGCCCTTTTAAGGGCTATTTGTAATTTAGTGTAGGGTAGGGCTTTTTTTTTATTTTGAGGGGGCTTTTTTATTTTGTTAGGGGGATTAGATTAGGTCTAATTAGTTTAAAACCTTGTAATTTGTTTATTATTTTCTGTAATTTAGTGTATTTAATTTAGGGAATTAATTTAATTATAGTGTAGTGTTAGGTGTAATTTTAACTTAGGTTAGGTTTTATTTTACAGGTACTTTTGTATTTATTTTAGCTAGGTAGTTAGTAAATAGTTAATAACTATTTAGTAACTATTCTACCTAGTTAAAATAAATTCAAACTTGCCTGTAAAATAAAAATAAACCCTAAACTAGCTACAATGTAACTATTAGTTATATTGTAGCTAGCTTAGGGTTTATTTTATAGGTAAGTATTTAGTTTTAAATAGGAATTATTTAGGTAATAATAGTAATTTTATTTAGATTTATTTAAATTATATTTAGGTCAGGGGGTGTTAGGGTTAGGGTTAGACTTAGATTTAGGGGTAAATAACTTTAATATAGTGGCGGCGACGTTGGGGGCGGCAGATTAGGGGTTAAGAAGTGTAGGTAGGTTGTGGTGACATTGGGAGGGGCAGATTAGGGGTTAATAAATATAATGTAGGTGTCTGCGATGTTGGGGGCGGCAGATTAGGGGTTCATGAGTGTAATGTAAGTGGCGGCGGTGTCCAGAGCGGCAGATTAGGGGTTAATCAATATAATATAGGTGTCGGCGATGTCGGGGGTGTCAGATTAGGGGTTAATAAGTGTAAGATTAGGGCTGTTTAGACTCAGGGTTCATGTTAGGGTGTTAGGTGTAGACATAAATGTATTTTCCCCATAGGAATCAATGAGGCTGCGTTAGGAGCTAAATGCTGCTTTTTTGCAGGTGTTAAGTTTTTTTCAGCCGGCTCTCCCCCATTGATTCTTATGGGGAAATCGTGCACGAGCACGTTCAGCCAGCTCACCGCTAATGTAAGCAGCGCTGGTATTGAGGTGAGATGTGGAGCGAAATTTTGCTCTATGATAACTTTTTTGCAGTTTGTAAAAACCCGTAATACCAGCGCTGTCTGTAAGTGAGCGGTGAGCATAAACTGCTCGTTATCACCGCATAGCCTCTAACGCAAAACTCGTAATCTAGGTGCTTGTGTTTTACATAAGTCAAGTGTTAGCACCTTACTTTTATCCCTATCGCTCTTTGGGGCGAACTGCATTCAGTACTCCATCTGGGTACTGCATCTGGTGTTCCTGAGTGTTACCTGCTGCCTACACCCTGAGTTATTAGCCTGCTACCACAAGCACACAAGGGTGCTTCAGCTAAATGTGAGTATCCATTTGGCTTTCTATTCAGTGTGGGATTTGTTACATCTCTGATCTACACATGAGGTGCCTCTTTGTCTTTTGTATCCATGTCTAGAGCCTGATCGAGAGTGATCTGCAAGAAGGAGAGCAGCCCTGTATCTGGAAATTATGGACTAACCGTTTTGTGAGATAAGAATATCTCTGACCTGTCCTCTCATATATTGGACTTGTACTGTATTTTATGTTATTTATTTTATTTGTTTTAATTTGTTTTTTTACTTTCAGATGGTCATATATTCATTTACGTAGTAGAGAGCGCCCCCTAGCTTGGTTAATTTTATATTCAGTTTATTGGATTTTTTAGTTATTTAAATTGAGGGAGGCAGCTTAACTAATTTTTCTAGCATTATGTTGTCAGCCATAGAATGATCCTCCAGAAGGCTCTGACATAATAGCCCAGTCCAAGATTTACCTAGCCCTATTATAGACAAATCAATTGGTAGTCTATTTTCCTCTTTGGAAGAGTTAATTAAAACTGAACACAGGCACTGGTGGGATCTTGATACATTGAAAAAATATAAAGAGAAAAAATAAATTCCTAAAGGCCTGAGAGTGTTCAAAAATTGCTCTTTCAAAAATGATGACAAATTGTTGAAGGATTGTTTTTCTATATTGGATGACTGTTCCTTTAAGTTAATTGATCTCCTAATTACTCATAGGCAAAAACTAGTAGATGAGATTGCCATTGAGATTGAAACAGTACAAAAGGAGTTGCATAACTTTAAGGAACATGAAGATTATCTGAAATTGAATAATCACACTATCAAAATGACGGATAGTTTTCAGAAGGAAATAATCGAAAAGAAAAACTTAAAAATGGCTAGGGATGAGGAGGATTATGCCAAAGGCATTGTTTATAACTATAATAAGAAATACTCTATTATTGTGGTAGACAACAATGAACAGGATTGGGTAGTAGTACAACATAAGAACAAAAATAAAAATAGAGGACACAAGAGAAATACTCAAAATACTTTTGATTATAATCGCAATAATGAATCAAAGTATACAGTTAGCTCACATTCACATCAACACAGACAACAAAGTTGTCAATGATAATTATCAAGATACATATAGCAATGGTAATTGGAGAGTTAGGGATATTAACCCCAATGAAAATGGTTGGCGCAATATGAAATCATCCAACTGGGGGTATAATCGCCAACCCTATCAAATGAAGCAACAAACATATGGGCCTAATAGACCATTCAGTGGGGGTAACTCACATCATCAAAATCGTGAGTTCATAACACAGAATAGGTATCAGCCTTCGACAGAGAACTCTACATATAATAGACAGCCACCTCACTCTGAACATATATCTAACAACAGAGAGAGGAAAGACCAATCTACTTTCAAGGTTAGTGTAGACCAATGGTAGAATAACCAGACTTGCCTACCTCCTAATTGCACCTCTCACAATTGTGCAATTGATTTAAAAAGATTTAAAAGAAACAAGGGGTGGAGGCGGCGCCAAAAGAGGCGATCTAGCACAGTTATTATTAGACTATTTAGATTCGATACCTACCCAGGTTTTTAAAAAAATTTTTTTAAAGTGCTAGATCGCCTCTTTTGGCGCCGCCTCCACCCCTTGTTTCTTTTAGAGAGAGGAAAGACCCTCTACATCAAACTCTAACAATGGGAATAATTTTTTAGGGGAGAGACCATTAGCCCCCCTATGGAACAGGAACAGGCCCTCCACCCCTGCGAATTCCAAAAAAAGATCCTTCCCAATCGAGGAAGAAGAGGGAGAGGCAAAACCCTCAAAAAACAAATTACTGAAACTTAAAGAAGGAATTTTCAGTCCATCAAGTCATGAACTTTCGGACGATGGAGTGAGGGTTTTGGGGAGAGGTCTGTCTTATTGTCCCCCTAATAAGCCTGACATTTTTAGTTTATATGTAGATCTGAATGCTTTCACTAGAAAGCTGGCCTTACAAAGGTATTTTGTGGCCAAACAACTTCAAAAGCAAAAAAGAGAAGGTTCCCTAATTCTAACAGACTCAATGGATCCTAGAAGTCATGAACAAACCATTATCTTTTCAGAACAAATTGAAGTTACTAATGAACTTTTTGAAAAAATGGTACATATACCACTAGCTCCAAAATCCTTGTTTAATCCTCCTAAGGAAGACTATTCGTATGTTGATCTTTATCAGCAACTAGTACTTGATGATTTAAAAAAAACCTTAGCTAATAATAAAGTAAGAAATTCATTTAAGATTGGTAAAATAAAGAATCTATGGCCAAATGAACGAATGGCATTAGAAAACCTTATGTACGATCGGAACTTAGTGATACGCCAGACTGACAAATGTGGGGGAATAGTCCTGCAGAATTATGAAGACTATATACAAGAGGCTAATCGTATCTTATTAGATCATAAGTATTACATGAAATTAAATAATGACCCCACTCTGGCTTTTGGCAAGATTCTAAAAGGTATTATAGAACAATGTTTCGTAAAGGGAATTTTAAGCAAAAAAGAGAGAGCACATTTACTCCCAGATCATCCCAACATACCTTTCTATTACCACCTGCCTAAGGTTCATAAGGACCGTTTAAATCCACCAGGGAGGCCCATTATTGCGGGCATTAATAGCCTCACAAATCGGCTATCAGAGTATATTGATTTCTTTCTGAAAAAATATGTTGTTAATTTGACATCTTATATAAGGGATACAACAGATATATTAAATAAACTATCAGACATTCGAAAGAAAGACGAATGTTTTTGGATCATTTGATAATGGGGCCCTTTATTCCAATATTAATCATAAACTAGGAATAGAGGCCACACATACTTTTTTGGATAATGATATCTATTTACCCATTGTTCAACAGTATTTCATACTACAATTCATCTCTTTTATTTTATCTCACAATTATTTTCTTTCTGGGTGAGTTTTATTTGCAGATAAAGGGGATGGCCATGGGTACCAGGTTCGACCCCAGTTTTGCCAACTTGTTTATGGGAGTATTCGAAGATCAATATATCTATAACTCGAACTGGGGGGTGAACCTGGTATTCTATGGTCGCTACATAGACCACCTGTTATTTATTTGGGAGGGCTCCCTGGACACTGCGGTCCAATTAATAATAATACAATGGGTCTGTCATTCCCACACAATATACAGCCAGATAGAATGGAATATTTGGATGTGGTCCTGGAGTGGGGTCCTAATGGGGGTGTTTTCCACCTATTTCAAGAGTGTTGACACTAACAACTTTTTGCATTTTGAGAGCAATCATTTGAATAGTTGGAAGACAAACATCCCCTATAGCCAATTCAGAAGGATCCGTAGAAATTGTGGTACGATGGATCTCTATGAAAATCAATCCAGATCTTGATTGAAAGATTTAGAGAGAAGGGATACCCTAACCATTTAATTCTGGATAGTTTTAATAAGGCAAACAACTTGGATAGAACATCGATTTTAGCCCCAAGAGCCAAATTTAAAGATGACCAGGAAAATTCTTCTTTGCAGAAACCAGCATTCATTCCACAATTCAATACAGATCATAGACACATCAGGAAAATTATGAACACCCATTGGCCTATAATTCTCAAAGACCCTTACCTTAAGGGGATTTTGGAAAAAACCCTGAGACTAGTATTCAGACGGGCACCTACATTGAAACAAAAACTTGCACCTAGAAAGGTGGTAGTCTCTAAGAAAAATATTCACAATGGAACAAAGAAAAATCTAGGTATACATCAAGGCAAGTTGGGATCTTTTACGTGTAACAAACCTAGATGCCTGATGTGCAAATACATAACCCATGGGAACAAAACAATCACATGTAACACCACAGGAGAGGTAATCAACATCAAATAACATCTTAGCTGTAACTCAGACTTCGTTATATATGTTCTAACCTGTGAGTGCGGTTCACAATATTTGGGTCGCACATGTAGAAAGGTGCGAACCAGATGGAGTGAACATTTGCGCAACCTAAAAAAATGTTCCATGAAGCACAGTGTCTCCAGACATATCACAATCAAACATAATCGAAATTATAATACATTTAAAATGACCCCTTTGGAGAGTATTCCATGAACACTAGTTTACGCCAGAGGGAAACCTTTTGGATATATCGTTTCAAATCTTTGTTTCCCTCTGGCCTAAATGAAGTATTAGATTTGGCTGCTTTTTAGTTTTTGCACTATAGGTGAGGAGATGATAGCACATTTAGAGCTAAGTTATATTTATGTTGTTTATATGTTACTGTAATGATACAACATTGTGTATGTGTATTAATTTGTATTATTATACACACATTTATATCGTTAGAGAGAGTGATTATATAGTTTTCCATTTGTAGATATTTTCTATTATTGTTAGGGTATTAATAGTTCTGTTAGCAAACTATATCAATATTTGAGTTCTAGACAGAAACGGCAAGATTACAAGTTGTGCGTTAAGGTAAAAAAGCAGCGTTATCAGGTCCTAATGCTGCTTTTTTATGCCCGCTGCTATTACGAGTCTTGCAGGTATAGGTGTACCGCACACTCTTTTGGCTTTACCACAAATCAACTTACGTAAATTTTGTAAAGGCTTTTTCTATGGGACTTCCATAGCGCTGGTATTACAAGTTTTTCCTGGGAGGCCAAAAAGTGAGTGGTACAGACTATACCGACAAGATCCCTAAAGCATTTTAAAGTCAGTAGTTATGAGTTTTACGCTACAAAGCTGTAGCATAAAACTCATAACTAAAGTGCTAAAAAGTACTCTAACACCCATAAACTACCTATTAACCCCTTAACCAAGGCCCTCCTGCATCACAAACACTAAAGGAAAATTATTAACCCCTTATCTGCCGCTCCGGACATCGCCGCCACTAGAATAAACAAATTAACACCTAAACCGCCGTACTACCGCATCGCAAACACTAGTTAAATATTATTAATCCCTAATCTGCCGCCCCCAATGTCTCCGCCACTATTCTAAATTTATTAACCCTTTAAACCTAAGTCTAACCCTAACCCTAACCCTATCACCCCCTAACTTAAATATAATTTAAATAAATCTAAATACAAATTACTATCATTACCTAAATTATTCCTATTTAAAACTAAATACTTACCTATAAAATAAGCCCTAAGATAGCTAATAGTTATATTGTATCTAGCTTAGGTTTTATTTTATTTCACAGGCAAGTTTGTATTTATTTTAACTAGGTAGAATAGTTACTAAATAGTTATTAACTATTTAATAACTACGTAGCTAAAATAAATACAAATTTACCTGTAAAATAAAACCTAACCTAAATTACAATAACACCTAATACTACACTACAATTAAATAAATTCCCTACATTAAATACAATTGAATAAAATTAGCTAAATTACCAAAAACAAACAAACACTAAATTACAGAAAATAAAAACAAATCTTTAAACTAATTACACCTAATCTAATAGCCCTATCAAAATAAAAAAAGCCCACCCAAATAAGGGCCTTTTGCTGGGCATTGCCCCAAAGAAATCAGCTCTTTTACCTGTAAAACAAAAAATACAAACAACCACCCCAACAGTAAAACCCACCACCCACACAACCAACACCCCAAATAAAACCCTAACTAAAAAAACCTAAGCTGACATTGCCCTTAAAAGGGCATTTAGCTCTATTGCAGCCCAAAGCCCTAACCTAAAAAATAAACCTACCCAATATACCCTTAAAAAATTCTAACACTAACCCCCGAAGATTCACTTACCGGGAGAAGTCTTCATCCAAGCAGAAAGATATCCTCAACTAAGCCGGCAGAAGTGCTCCTCCAGACGGGCAGAAGTGGTCCTCCAGATGGGCAGAAGTGGTCCTCCAGACCGGCAGAAGTCTTCATCCAGATGGCATCTTCTATCTTCATCCTTCTGACGCGGAGCGGCTCCTTCTTCAAGACATCCGGCGTGGAACATCCTCTTCTTTCGATGGCTAACGACGAATGAAGGTTCCTTTAAATGACCTCATCCAAGATGGTGTCCCTTAGATTACAATTGGCTGATAGAATTCTATCAGCCAATCGGAATTAAGGCTGAAAAAATTCTATTGGCTGATGCAATCAGCCAATAGGGTTGAACTTGAATCCTATTGGCTGATGCAATCAGCCAATAGGATTGAGTTTGCATTCTATTGGCTGTTCCAATCAGCCAATAAAATGCAAGCTCAATCCTATTGGCTGATTACATCAGCCAATAGGATTTTTTGAACCTTAATTCCGATTGGCTCCTACTGAGCATGTGCAAGAGTTCACTGTGTATATCTATATTAATCTGTTATTGGCTGATGACTATCACATGATACATGGGGCCAGAAAATTGAAGTCAATTTAGAAATGTGTCATAAAAAACGATTGCTCATTTAAAATTCAGAGAAAGTGCTATTGCATTATCTTTTTTTTAAATTATTTTCATGTTGATTATGCAATCCAATTGTTTTTATTGGTCCTTTATGAAAAAGCTGAAGTGGCTCACTGGAAAAGCAGTGCTGAATTATCTTCATTCAAGGTAAAATATATGTCATAAATATTAGCTAAATGGGTCACAACTCGTTTCATATAATGGCTTCAAAGTAATAATAATAATAAAAAAACATAACCCATGTAATGTATTTTTCTTTAAAGAGATCTTGCATTGGCTGGAATTTAGCCCATTAAAACCCTATTGCCAAGAACATCAAATTAGTAAATTTTTCTTAACTGCCCACCAATGCCAGACCCCTCCCCTTTTTGCTATTCCACAAGCTTTCGAGCTTCATTCCTCTGATTAAGCAGCCACCCCCTCAATCTAAAAAATGTGCTCAGACTATCCAACCATCCCCCCCAACCACTGCCGATGTTGAGAAAACATTTACAAGACACTAGTAGCAAAAAATGTATTGCTCCAGCAAAGTACAGCAAATTGTTTATGTATTTCTTTTCTTTTTTTTATCCCTTTTGATCTCTTGCTAAAAAAAAAGTATTTTTTAAATATACAATTGCTATATGTTAATGTAAACACATTTACTATAATCTTGCAGACTTGAATAACTTATTTATGTTGCAGTTTTACCCAAAAGGAAATGTTTTCAGTTTCTACCCAAAAGAATTCATAACAAAGAGGTGTTTGCAGATTTGATCAGTTTGGATAATAATGACATGAATGTTTTCCTTCAGTTTGAGGAAGGTACGTGCAGTTTGTTGCTAGTTATAGTGAGGGCACAGTAGGTTGTGCATTCTCCTCTGTATCTAAAGTTCTCTCACTGACCATGGTAGGAATGTTCAGATGCTCAAACTGATATAACTACTGAACATACAACAGAACAAGGGTTGTTGTGTTAAAAAGGAACTTGACATAGTGATAACTTTTTTTCTTTCTATCAGATACCAGAATGAGTAACAAGCATGACAGTGTCAACAACCCTTCTGTACTGGCTGACTAAGCAGAACATTGCTTTCTATATATGTGGTTTTATAATCAGAAGGCATTAGCATAGATCACTGGTTTTACTATTAAAGACTAGATTACAAGTGGAGCGCTAAATTATCGATAATTTACCAGCCATTACAAGTGGCTGGTTATTGCTACTGCGAGCTTGTGGTAGCAAGTAGCACTCAGAAAACTAACCAGAGATCCGATCTCTGGTTAATTTTTATAAATGTCCCCCAATTGCCTTCAAAATAGAGGGCATTATAGTTTTAACTGAAAAAAATTCTAGCATTTATTTAAAAAAAAAAAAAAAAAACTGGCGGGAGGGGGATGTTAGAAACAAAACGGCACTGAAAAGTGCCTTTATATTGTGGTTTATGAGAACTGTGTGTTCCCCTAGACCGCAATGTAAATATATACTGTATGTATATGAATATAGACATATATATTTATGTGTTTATATGTGTATATACACATATTAACACATACATATATATGTGTATATTCATATACATATATATTTCAAAATGCTGTGCTACTTACCCGCTTCGCTGCGCAAGGTTCTGATGCCATCTCTGACGGCATCAGAACGAGGCTCCCATGTGAGTGCAATGCTTCCTAGCAATGTGAACGCGAGATCGTGTTCACATTTTGATTTAATACCAGCGAACATCATCAGTTTTAAACAACTTTCAAATTTACTTCTACTATTAAAGGGACACTGAACCCAATTTTGTTCTTTTGTGATTCAGATAGAGGATGAAATTGTAAGCAACTTTCTAATTTACTCCTATTATCAAATGTTCTTTATTCTCTTGGTATCTTTATTTGAAAAGCAAGAATGTAAGTTTAGATGCTGGCCCATTTTTGGTGAACAACCTGGGTTGGAGTATATTAGAAAGTTGCTTAAAATTACATGCTCAATCTAAATCACAAAAGAAAATTTTTTGGCTTCAGTGTCCCTTTAACTTTTCTTATTTGTCTTAGTATCTCAGGACTGTGCACATGTCTAGAGCACTATATGGCAGCAGTTTTACAAGATTGTTATCCATTTCCAAGAGCACTAGATGTCAGCGCTATTTCATGCCATGTAGTGCTCCAGATGCCTACCTAGGTATCTCTTCAACAAAGAATACCATAGGAACAAAGCAAATTTGATAATAGAAGTAAATTGAAAACTTTTTTGTAAATTGTATGCTCTTAATCACCAAGGAACATTTTTGGGTTTCATGTCCCATTTTTTTTAAAGCTCAGAATAGGTAGTTTTTATAGCCTAATAATAAATTGCTGATACTTTATTGCGAACTGAAGTCATCTGAAAATGTTGGTGTGAATGGTTTTATTATTTATTTATTCTTTAAGTTTTCAAAAATAACTTTATTTTAGGTTATCATTGCAGTAACAGAGAAAAAACAGATAATGATCCAGAGACATAATAGTAACATACATCTGTACATTTGTTGACTAGAAAACATGGCTTTCTTAACAATTTATAGTTATATAATGACAAAATACATTATTCTGCAGTCTCATAATCATTGTCTACTAAGATAAAGGTACTGCAACCTGCCTATCTGGTTTAAGTGCATAATCAGTAGGGTTAGGTTTGCGGCGAATGTCGCCATACCTAAATACACTAGCATGAAAATATTGGTGAGATATATAGACATAAACCCATTGTCTCGCTTTCATTTTACTCATTCTCAGAAAGGGGAAGAAGAAGGGACAGGATAGGTAAGAAATAGAGGTTAGGGGAGGGGGAGGAAAATGGGGAACAGGAGGGGGGGTTTCTCTTCTCTGTGCAAAGCTGAGTTGGGGGCACCCTTTATTTTTACAGTAGGGTGCCCTATCTGCAGCCATTCCTAAACTCCTAACAGAATTATTATTGTTTCTCAAAACCTATTCTCGTCTTTTCTCTAGATATGCCTCCCAGGGTTCCCAGATCTGGTTAAATTCTGCTGATGGTTTTCTAGCCCTAAAGACTTAGTCTTCCATGGACTTTACATAATTCAGGTACTCCACTACTCCCTGCCACTTGGGGGGGCTTGCCTTTTTCCAATTTCTAGCTATAAGCATTTTGACCGAAGTCAGAAGGTAGAGAGGTAGGGATCGCTTATGTCTGGGGAGTTTTTTAAGTCCCAGATGTAGAAGAGCCAAACCTGGGGAATTAACCTCTGGCAATCATAATGCCAAGCACACACTCCGGAGCCTGACCCAGAGTGGCTGGAGTCCAATGCACGACCACCAAACGTGGAGCGGGGTGCTCACCTCCCCAAAATCCCTCCAACACCCGGACGAGCAGTCAGGGAACAGAGTTTGAAGCTTAGTTGGGACAAGATGCCATCTGGTGATAATTTTAAAGTACAGTTCGTACATCGTCAGACAGTGCAGTGCTGACTTAGTAATCATGATGGTCTTAGTCCATTCCTGAGATGTGTACGTCAGTCTCAGTTCAGTCTCCCATGCAACCATGTGTCTCGTCTTTATAAGGACAGGTTCCCCTAAGAGACTTTTATAATGTGTCATAAGAGGTTTATATAATTGGAATTCAGCCTGCCACCTGTCCTCCCAAATAGTGGGGTTTCGAATCTTATCTGTTAAGAAACCCCATGCCTTCATGTAACATGAGGAACTCAAATCTCAGCTGAGGGGGAAGATCAAATCCTGTCACCATATCCTGAATGATTTTAAAAACTATTATGTCCTCCATGTGAGCTCATAACTAATGAACACAGAAGCTGATTGGTAGGTACAGTGTGCTCTATGGCAGTGATTTTTAACCTTTTTTTTGCCGTGGCACACTTTTTTACATTAAAAAATCCTGTGGCACACCACCATCCCAAAATTTTAAAAAAATCACACATTGTAGACTAATACAGCATATTTATATACACATACACACAAACACACACATACTGTATGTATTGTGCTGTTATGCCATGCCTCCTACAAACTACCCCTGCACTGGGAGTAAAAATTTAAAAAATATGTTACACGGTTGTCAGTCTGCCGTGGCACACCTGAGGATCTCTCACGGCACACTAGTGTGCCACGGCACACTGGTTGAAAAACACTGCTCTATGGAAATTGAAACAGCTTTGCTGCTGCTCATACGTTGTATATGCTTAGGTTGTACAAACAAGCTAATGTGTCCTACTGTATACTTATTAAAGAAATTGGTGCCAGGAAGAATAATTAACTTTCCAGGAAACTGTGTCTTCATCTACAGATGCAGCTCTACATACGCCCTTTACTTAAAGGGACACTCATGTCAAAATTAAGCTTTCATGATTCATTATAGAGCATGCAATTTTAAATAACATTCCAATTTACTTATATTAGCAAAATGTGCACAGTCTTTTTATATTTACACTTTTTGAGTCACCAGCTCCTACTGCACAAATTCACAGAATATACGTATATGCATTTGTGATTGGCTGATGACTGTCACATGATACAGGGGGAGTGGAAATAGATATAACTTTGAAAATTTTCAGAAAAAAAACTACTACTCATTTGAAGTTTAGACAAAGGGGCCGATTTATTATGCCCCGTATTGGCCGAAATACATCTGTTTCCACGCAAGCCTTCAGGCTTGCTGGAAAGAGGAGTTAAGAAGCAGCGGTCTTAAGACCACTGCTCCTTAACTCATACGCCTCCTCTGAGGCGGCGGACAGCAATCCGCCCGATCGTGTATGATCGGGTTGATTGACACCCCCTGCTAGTGGTCGATTAGCTGCAAATCTGCAGGGGGCAGCATAGCACAAGCAGTTCACCAGACAGCCTATGCTGTTGGCATTCAGCGTGGTCTGGCATACATGCTACAGTCTCTGGAGCACTACATGGCAGGAAATAGTGCTGCCATCTAGTTCTCTTGAAAATGTATAACATTCATGTAAAACTGCTGTCATATAGCACGTAAAGACATGTACAAGCTCCCTAATTTACATCTCTGGTTTTCAACAAAAGATACCAAGAGAATGAAAAATATTTGATAATAGAAGTAAATTAGAATGATGTTTAAAATTGCATGCTTTGGGACCGATTTAACATGCTGCGAATGAAGCAGTAGGCTCGCCAGAAACATAAGTTAAGAAGCAGCGGTCTTAAGACCACTGCTTCTTAACTTGTCTGCCACCTCTGAGGCGAAGGACAGCATTCATCCCGATCGAATAAGATCGGGATAACTGACTCCCCCCGATTGGTCGCAAATGTGCAGGGGGCGGCATTGCACAAGTATTTCACTAGAAATGCTTGTGCAATGATAAATGCAGACAGCATATGCTGTTGGCATTTATCAATGTCCGCCCGCACAATGTTAAATCGGCCCCTATATCTGAATCATGAAAGAAAAATTTGAAAGATTGAAACTTTATCATTGTGTCTGATTCTCAAATATTTCATTTATACTTAGACTGTATAAAGAATAATTATTTATGGATCTGGGAGATGTGTCTAAGGTTTATATAACCCCTTAATGACAATGGACGTACCTGGTACGTCCTCTGTGAAAATGAACGCTGGAAGCGATTGCTATCGCTTCCAGCTGCTCTCAGGGTATTGCAGTGATGCCTCGATATTGAGGCATCACTGCGATATTCTTTTTTACACACCGATGCAGAGAGGGCCAGCGATGGTGCTGACCGTTGGTGGGTGGGAGCCATTGCATGGAGGCGGGTGGGCGGCCCATCGCTGGCGAACTTCCGGCAAGTTAAAAAAACTGAAGCGGTGGGAGAGAGTGCTGGGAGAGGGTGGTGGGTGTCAGAGGAGGGGGGAATACTTTTTCCAAAGGGATCTGGGGGGGGGGGAGGGTATAGAGGGGGGCAGCTACACTACAGAAAAGGTATTTTTTATTTAAAAAAAGCCACATTTGTTTGCATAGTGGGTACTGGCAGACAGCTGCCAGTACCCAAATGGTGGAAAATAGTTAGTGGGGGGAGGGTTAGAGAGCTCTTTGGGGGGATCAGGGAGGATGGGGGCTAAGGCAGGATCGTACACAGCAGAATATATATATATTTTAAATTAACCCTTCAAGCGTCCTGCAAGCTACCTAATTAACCCCTTCACTGCTGGGCATAATACACGACACGTGTGGTGCGCAGTGGCATTTAGCGGCCTTTTAATTGGCAAAAAGTAATGCCAAAACCATAAATGTCTGCTATTTTTGAACAAAGGGGATCCCAGAGAAGCTTTTACAACTATTTGTGCCACAATTGCACAAGCTGTTTGTAAATAATTTCAGTGAGAAACCTAAACTTTGTGAAAAAGTTAACAATTTTTTTTTTATTTGATTGCATTTGGCTGTGAAATGGTGGCATGAAATATATGAAAATGGGCCTAGATCAATACTTTGGGTTGTCCACTAAAAGAATATATATACATGTGAAGGGCTATTCTATTGTAATTAACTATTGTTAATTTTGAAGAAAAAAAATGGTTTGGAAATAGCAAAGTGCTACTTGTACTTATTGCCCTATAACTTGCAAAAAAAGCAAAGCACATGTAAACATTGGGCATTTCTATACTCAGGACAACATTTAGAAACTATTTAACATGGGTGTTTTTTGGTGGTTGTAGATGTGTAATAGTAAATTATAAGATATGATACAAATAATAATATCTGTAGAAAGTCCATTTAATGCTGAGAAAAACGGTATATAATATGTGTGGATACAGTAAATGAGTAAGAGAAAATTACAGCTAAAGACTAAGGCCTAGATTTGGAGTTTGGCGGTAGATGGGCTGTTAACGCTCCGCGGGCTTTTTTCTGGCCGCACCATAAATTTAACTCTGGTATCGAGAGTTCAAACAAATGCTGCGTTAGGCTCCAAAAAAGGAGCGTAGAGCATTTTTGCCGCAAATGCAACTCTCGATACCAGAGTTGCTTACGGACGCGGCCAGCCTCAAAAACGTGCTCGTGCACGATATCCCCATAGGAAACAATGGGGCTGTTTGAGCTGAAAAAAAACCTAACACCTGCAAAAAAGCAGCGTTCAGCTCCTAACGCAGCCCCATTGTTTCCTATGGGGAAACACTTCCTACGTCTGCACCTAACACCCTAACATGTACCCCGAGTCTAAACACCCCTAACCTTACACTTATTAACCCCTAATCTGCCGCTCCCGCTATCGCTGACCCCTGCATATTTTTTTAACCCCTAATCTGCCGCTCCGTAAACCGCCGCAACCTACGTTATCCCTATGTACCCCTAATCTGCTGCCCTAACACCGCCGACCCCTATATTATATTTATTAACCCCTAATCTGCCCCCCACAACGTCGCCGACACCTGCCTACACTTATTAACCCCTAATCTGCCGAGCGGACCGCACTGCTACTATAATAAAGTTATTAACCCCTAACCCGCCTCACTAACCCTATCATAAATAGTATTAACCCCTAATCTGCCCTCCCTAACATCGCCGACACCTAACTTCAATTATTAACCCCTAATCTGACGACCGGAGCTCATCGCTACTATAATAAATGGATTAACCCCTAAAGCTAAGTCTAACCCTAACACTAACACCCCCCTAACTTAAATATAATTTACATCTAACGAAATAAATTAACTCTTATTAAATAACTTATTCCTATTTAAAGCTAAATACTTACCTGTAAAATAAACCCTAATATAGCTACAATATAAATTATAATTATATTATAGCTATTTTAGGATTTATATTTATTTTACAGGCAACTTTGTAATTATTTTAACCAGGTACAATAGCTATTAAATAGTTAAGAACTATTTAATAGTTACCTAGTTAAAATAATAACAAATTTACCTGTAAAATAAATCCTAACCTAAGATATAATTAAACCTAACACTACCCTATCAATAAATTAATTAAATAAACTACCTACAATTACCTACAATTAACCTAACACTACACTATCAATAAATTAATTAAACACAATTCCTACAAATAACTACAATTAAATAAACTAGCTAAAGTACAAAAAATAAAAAAGAACTAAGTTACAAAAAATAAAAAAATATTTACAAACATAAGAAAAATATTACAACAATTTTAAACTAATTACACCTACTCTAAGCCCCCTAATAAAATAACAAAGCCCCCCAAAATAAAAAATTCCCTACCCTATTCTAAATTAAAAAAGGTAAAAGCTCTTTTACCTTACCAGCCCTGAACAGGGCCCTTTGCGGGGCATGCCCCAAGAATTTCAGCTCTTTTGCCTGTAAAAAAAAACATACAATACCCCCCCCCCAACATTACAACCCACCACCCACATACCCCTAATCTAACCCAAACCCCCCTTAAATAAACCTAACACTAAGCCCCTGAAGATCTTCCTACCTTGTCTTCACCATCCAGGTTCACCGATCCGTCCTGAAGAGCTCCTCCGATGTCCTGATCCAAGCCCAAGCGGGGGGCTGAAGAGGTCCATGATCCGGTCAAAGTCTTCATCCAAGCGGGGCAGAAGAGGATCTTCCATCCGATTGAAGTCTTCATCCAGGCGGCATCTTCTATGGTCTTCTATCCGGAGCGAAGCGGCAGGATCCTGAAGACCTCCAGCGCGGAACATCCATCTGGCCCGACGACTGAACGACGAATGACTGTTCCTTTAAGGGATGTCATCCAAGATGGCGTCCCTCGAATTCCGATTGGCTGATAGGATTCTATCAGCCAATCGGAATTAAGGTAGGAATTTTCTGATTGGCTGATGGAATCAGCCAATCAGAATCAAGTTCAATCCGATTGGCTGATCCAATCAGCCTATCAGATTGAGCTCGCATTCTATTGGCTGATCGGAACAGCCAATAGAATGTGAGCTCAATCTGATTGGCTGATTGGAAGAAGACCATAGAAGATGCCGCCTGGATGAAGACTTCAATCGGATGGAAGATCCTCTTCTGCCCCGCTTGGATGAAGACTTTGACCGGATCATGGACCTCTTCAGCCCCCTGCTTGGGCTTGGATCAGGACATCGGAGGAGCTCTTCAGGACGGATCGGTGAACCTGGATGGTGAAGACAAGGTAGGAAGATCTTCAGGGGCTTAGTGTTAGGTTTATTTAAGGGGGGTTTGGGTTGTAAATATTTTTTTATTTTTTGTAACTTAGTTCTTTTTTATTTTTTGTACTTTAGCTAGTTTATTTAATTGTAGTTATTTGTAGGAATTGTGTTTAATTAATTTATTGATAGTGTAGTGTTAGGTTAATTGTAGGTAATTGTAGGTAGTTTATTTAATTAATTTATTGATAGGGTAGTGTTAGGTTTAATTATATCTTAGGTTAGGATTTATTTTACAGGTAAATTTGTTATTATTTTAACTAGGTAACTATTAAATAGTTATTAACTATTAAATAGCTATTGTACCTGGTTAAAATAATTACCAAGTTGCCTGTAAAATAAATATAAATCCTAAAATAGCTATAATATAATTATAATTTATATTGTAGCTATATTAGGATGTATTTTACAGGTAAGTATTTAGCTTTAAATAGGAATAATTTATTTAATAAGAGTTAATTTATTTCGTTAGATTTAAATTATATTTAATTTAGGGGGGTGTTAGTGTTAGGGTTAGACTTAGCTTTAGGGGTTAATCCATTTATTATAGTAGCGGTGAGCTCCGGTCGTCAGATTAGGGGTTAATAATTGAAGTTAGGTGTCGACGATGTTAGGGAGGGCAGATTAGGGGTTAATACTATTTATTATAGGGTTAGTGAGGCGGATTAGGGGTTAATAACTTTATTATAGTAGCGCTCAGGTCCGCTCGGCAGATTAGGGGTTAATAAGTGTAGGCAGGTGTCGGCGACGTTGAGGGGGGCAGATTAGGGGTTAATAAATATAATATAGGGGTCGGCGGTGTTAGGGGCAGCAGATTAGGGGTACATAAGGATAACGTAGGTGGCGGCGCTTTGTGGTCGGGAGATTAGGGGTTAATTATTGTAAGTAGCTGGCGGCGACGTTGTGGGGGGCAGGTTAGGGGTTAATAAATGTAATACAGGGGTCGGCAGGGTTAGGGGCAGCAGATTAGGGGTACATAAGTATAACGTAGGTGGCGGTCGGCAGATTAGGGGTTAAAAAAATGTAATCGAGTGTCGGCGATGTGGGGGGGCCTCGGTTTAGGGGTACATAGGTAGTTTATGGGTGTTAGTGTACTTTAGAGCACAGTAGTTAAGAGCTTTATGAACCGGCGTTAGCCCAGAAAGCTCTTAACTCCTGCTATTTTCCTGCGGCTGGAGTTTTGTCGTTAGAGCTCTAACGCTCACTTCAGAAACGACTCTAAATACCAGCGTTAGGAAGATCCCATTGAAAAGATAGGATACGCAATTGACGTAAGGGGATCTGCGGTATGGAAAAGTCGCGGCTGAAAAGTGAGCGTTAGACCCTTTAATCACTGACTCCAAATACCGGCGGTAGCCTAAAACCAGCGTTAGGAGCCTCTAACGCTGGTTTTCACGGCTAACGCCAAACTCCAAATCTAGGCCAAAGACAGCAGAAATGTAAAAATAGCCCTGGTCCCAAATGGTCAACAAATGGCATCTGATAAACCAGTGAGATTCTAAATATGAATGAATACAGATGCAATAAGTTATCCTATTACTATGTCATAGATAGTGGTCCATATTTTAAACATTGTTGAGATATGTGCCATGATAAAATAGAATATATATATTATATGATCAATAATTATAATATCTGTCATAATTTAATTGCTACAGAATTTTATTGCAGGTATACCTGGAATATAGAGCTATGCTCAAAATTGCAATGTAATGCCAGGATATTAAATGATATGGTTCCATGAAGAGTAAATAATTAAGAACATAATTACTTATTAATATGGCTATATGATTAATTACATCAGACTACTACTTACAAGCTGTTTATATGATATAAAATAATAGGAAGTATATTTATATATATATATATATATATATATATATATATATAATTAATTATATAGGTATCCCTGAAGAGATGAATACCCACAAGGTAATCGGTATCCCCATAAAAATGAATACCAAAAGTGGCGGAAAACCAGACACCCCAATTAAATAGTACACCCCAGGATATTAACGCTGAACAAGTTGAACCTCAAAGACAATCGTGTCAAAATAGAAACAACAGCTATGATTTTGAGGGATCCCAAGGATCCAGGAATCAATACCATGGGACATAAAAAAAAAAACGGTCTATGGGTAAAAATAGTTTATACAATCAAGTGTGCCAACTTAGTACCCGGGTAAATCAATTATGTGAACTATTTACTAATATGAGTCAAGCTTTGATGGCTCAGCAACCTAATAATACTTTTTTAGGAGTACAGCCAGTGGCCAGCAGCAGGCCACAGGCACAGTCATGAAAACTCAGGTATTAACTGAGATAGAGGGGAGAGATATACCAAATGAAATAATAAATGTCAATAATGGTACTAATCAAATTCTCTCCCTACAGTCCAGAAACAGAAGGCCTGACTGTGATGACAGGTATCCTCAGCCTGGAAGCACTAATGAATCTCTTCTTTTGCAGATGTCCCTAAACCTTATTCCCACAGATGCAGTTCACAGGAACCCCATTGTCCCTATTATAGAGGAAGTGACTGGTAAGAGTGAAAATTCTTCTGCATCAGGTAAAGTGGTTGATTCAGGTAACTCGTGGTGAAGCCCAGACATGTGTTATTATGCTAATTTTATGTTTGAAATGGTAGAAACTGCAGGGAAATATTATGTATCAGCTGAACTCCAGGATTCAGTTACCAACACTATCATGGGATTCATTGATACTGGATCTCAGGCAACTATTTTATCCCACAGGTACTACACACAGCTAAATGAGCTAACGCCCCACAAGCCTAAACTCAGGGAATTTGATGGTTTATTAATAGGTGTTGGGGGTGACTCTCTCAAAGTCTGGGGCATTGCATGGTTAAAACTAAAGCTGGGAAACAGGGTAATAAGACACCCTGTCATTATAGTGGATCTGCCAACTGATCGTTTAATAATTGGTATTGATCTTCTTAAGCGATTAAGTACCGAAATTGACTGGATAAATAATATTATTTGGTTACACATTAAAAGACCTATTAATTATGAGTGGTCCAGCATACCTCACATCAGACATAACTGTCATATGGTGGAAGAGAAGCCAGATGCTGTTGAAATTAATTTCAGGAATAGCTCTGCACCTAAAATAACTGTCCTACAAATAGATGATCAGACTCCCCTAAGTGGCTCTGATGGTCATACCATTAAAATTTCGCCTGGAAAGATAGCAAATATTTCCCTAGACGGCGATGTATTAACCATATCTCTCCACAAGGGGGATCCTAAATCCCTTAAGGAGGTTGATCATCTCAATTCATTGCAGAAATTGAGAAAATTAAGGATGATCTATTCATCCCTATACAAGTGCATGACCTTGGCAAATCCAAGTATGCCAAATTAATCTTAAAACAGGAAGCTAGCTACATAAACAAAGGCTTATTAGCGCAGATTGCTGAATCTAAAGTCATTAAATATCTTTCTCCTCAAGATCACTGGGCCCATGACCTAGATGATAACTCTGAAAGCTAGAACATTACAGCTAAATGTTTATTATCTGTCTCCATAGGTAATAAATCAGCAAAACACCTGTTTTTAGTTTAAAACAGTCCCCATAATCAAATATACATTGGCAATGATCTCTTGCATAGATATGCCATACAAATTGATTTGATTAACTCTTACCTATGGAGCAGGTTGAAAGGGGACCCTGAAATATTTCAGGATGAAAATGCAACCCGGAAATCAAACCAGCATATGCCATATTCTGTGAATATGCAGGTGTCTAGTGATATTGTAATCCCTGCTGGGGATAATACATTTCTCTTACCCTTATAGGTAAAAAGGGATCAAAAGATAAAAACTTCTGAAGCACTAATTTGCATCTCCCAGAGAATGCGAAATATGAGTATAACAATGACCCATACTCCTATGGTAAATATTGGAAATATCCCAATACATGTTATTATACATAATATGACCCCACAGGATATTACCTTATCCAAGGGAACTACCATAGGATATGCTCTAGAATCCAGTTATTATACTTTCGGATTCCAGAAAAATGGTACTTAATAACTGAAGAACAGTTAATAGAACAATCCTTTGCATCCATGCCAGAAGGATTATTTACAATTGAATCTATTTACCCTTTTAGCTTGGAGGAAGGCATCAGTAAAATTGAAGAAGTGTCCCTGGTATTTGATCAACTGATCAAAGAGCATGAATACCCCAATACCCAGAACCCTAGGGGTAATGTAAATTATAATCAAGGGGACCTCATCTCTAGGCTTGAATAATGTATGAGATAGGACAGCCTGAAAGCTTTCCAGGATTTCATAACACAGTCGAAGAGCAAATCTCCTTACCTAATGGCTGTTCCAGTGATGATGAACGCCAACAGCTATGAGAACTCCTGATGGAGTACAAGGATATTTTTGCTAGGGATTCTTATGACTGTGGGACTACTGACCTGCACATTGCAAGAATCTGAACAGATCACAATGCACCACCTGTATTTGTTAAACAATACAGACTCCCTTTAGCCTCATATGATTCTCTTGCAGAAATCATAAGGAACTTGGAAGAAAGGGGTATCATCAGACAGGTGCATAGCCCCTATAATAATCCCATTCTAGGTATTCTTAAATCCAATGGACAGTGGAGTTTCTGTGCTGACTTAAGACAGCTAAACAAATGAGTGTACATGTCTGGCTGGCCTGTACCATCTATTGACCAGTGTCTAGCGCAGATGCAGGGATCCAAAATATTCACTGCCATTGATTGTGCGCAGGGATACTGGACTATAAAGGTACACAAGGAAGACCAGTATAAGCTCGCATTCTCATTCCAAAAGGTCCAATATGCATTCACTCGGCTCCCGTTTGGATACATAAATTCAGGACATGAATTTGCTGTATTCATGCATAAAGCTATGCCTGATGCACTGAAAAGGGGGGCCTTATCTTATGTTGATGATATGTTAATCAAAAGCACAGACTTTAAAAAACACATCACAGAACTTAAACATGTCCTCAGCCAACTTAAAAGGGCAAGTGTCAAATTTTCCTACAAAAAGCTCAATGGTGCCGCACTTGTTTAAATTTCTTGGGACATGAAGTTACTTCTGAAGGGTTAAATCCTCATAAGAAAAAGGTGGAAGCTATAATCAATTCTAAGAACCCAACTAACTTAAAGGAATTAAGATCATTCCTGGGTATGACAAATTATTCTTGCAAATTTATTGATAATTATGCAGAATTAGCTAAACCACTGCTACATCTTCTAAAGAAGGATGTGAAATGGCACTGGAGTGAGGCTCAAGAGACAGCCATAAGAGAGCTGAAGAGAAAACTCACTCAAGCACCTTGCTTAGCTTACCCTGAAGGTGGTAAACCTTTCTACTTAGAGACTTAGAGATAGGTTACACAGATATAAACATGAGTGCTGTTTTACACCAAAAACATGATAATTTAAGCAAAGTCAATGCTTATGGGAGCAAAACTTTATCCCTAGTAGAAATAAAATTTAGTGATTACGAAAAAGCCCTCTTATCTACTGTATGGGCTCTACAAAATTTCCGCAGCTATATACAGGGCGAGAAAATTATTGTAGAAACGGCCCACCAGCCATTGCTATATTTGCAAAGTGAGAAAATATGAGAAGGGAACCTGACCAATAGCCGCATAACAGCTTGGACTCTTTCCTTTCAAGGCTGGCCTTTAGAAATTCGCTATAAGCAAAACAAAAATAATCCAGTCGCAGAGGGGCTTGTTTAGCTCCATGACTGTACTGCTAAGGATCATGGGGAAGAGTTATTAGAAGATGATTTCCTGGAGGAACAATTGCTTTCCCCATAAAAAATATACAATGAGGACCACTGTCAAACATTACCTTGGGTATATGTTGATGGTTGTTCTTACCATGTCACTATTGATAATGAGCGCAGATTAGTCAATGACATTGGTATAGCTTGGGCAAATGGATTCCCAAATATTTCTGTAGGATTCAACATTGGACCAAGATCCAGTCAAGTAACAGAACTCACCGTTATTTTAAAAACCATTGAAATGGCTATTGAACAAGGTATTCATGAATTTGTGATCATTACTGACTCAAATTATGTGCATGAAAGCTTTGTTGAATTCCTGCCAACTTGGAAAAGAAATGGCATGCAGAAAACCAACAACAAACCAGTCAAACATGGTAAGTTGTTCTGTGAGATTGATAATTTAGTGGTGTACAATGGTTGAACCATACACTGGAAAAAGAGCAAGGGTCATTCCAGAATTCAAGGTCCTGATAAGGAAGGAAATGATCTTGCAGATTCCTTATCCAAGCAAGGAGCCATAAATGGAGAGCTCCTCAATATTGACCACTTAATGGGTACAATTCAGTTAGAAGCCATTACCAGAAACCAGGCTAAACAACAAAATGAGCCTAACCTGGTACAATGGAGTCAGGATTCTCCTAGTGAGGACATGATCACTAGTCAAAGAGAAGACCCCATTATAGGTATTTTCTATAAACATATAGAAAATATTGAAAACAACCCCATCTCAAAAGAAGACTGTATTGGTAAGGAAAATCTAAGAATCTTAATGAAGTTCAAATCCCAATTCAAATTACCTGTGACCCCGAAACGTCACTGTTTTTCAATAATAAAATTGCTAAAAGATATTCTGGAGTGCTGTGGACTTCCCTCTTTCATTCCATTGCTTTGGGGATTTGGCAGTGTCCTCTGTTTGCACGAGCACCCACTTACAGTTAGTGCTGTACCCACTCTTTCTTTTTGCAATTCAAATTACAGGATGGGTTGTTGATTAGAACCTCCAAAACAGGTATCCAACAATGGGTGGTACCTACCCAGTTCAGAGGTCTCATGCTTCAACATGTCCATGATGCTCCCACATCTGGCCATCGTGGTGCCAAATTAACATATGAAATATTGTGTGACTACGCCTTTTGGCCGCACATGTTGAAGGAAGTTCAAACCTACTGTCAAGGTTGTTTAATCTGTCCACAGTTTCAACCCACTGCGCCATAGCACAGAGCGCCATTGCAGAAAAGGGGGATGGTAATGCAGTGGTCAGACATACAAATTGATTTTATTGGTCCAGTAACTAGATTATCAAGAGGTAACAGATACATGTTGACAGTAACATGCCTGTTCACTAAATGGGCATCAGTGCACCTAATAATAGTGCTGAAACATGCGCAGCATTGCTCATCAACCAAGTATTTTCCAGATTTCGTTTGCCCCAGTGAATCGAATCTGATCAGGGAACCCACTTCACTAGCGAAGTAATGACAAAAATTTGGAAAATACTAGGGGTTAAAAGAAAGCTCCATACAGCGTATAGAGCTGCCTCTAGTGGTGGTGTAGAGCGTTATAACTAGTCCATTGTGAAAATACTCAAAACGTTTGTGAGTGAAACAGGTAAGGACTGGGATGTAAAATTACCTCTAGTCCTAATGGTATTAAGAGCAATTCCAAGTAATGCTACTAAGATATCAACTTTTGAATTGATGGCTGGTAGAAGAATGGCTCTACCTCAACATTTACTGTACTGTACATCAGACCAGAACTTAATAAATGCTGCTACTACACATCAATATGTGGAAAACTTAAGAAAGCATCTGCAATATGCTTTTGCATTTGCTCAAAGTAACATAGAGAAGGTGGCAACTGCCGCTAAAACCTATTATGATCTTAATGATAAAGTTTATCTTTATAACTTTGGAAGAGATCAGGTTAAGGAGAAGAAGTTTCTTCCATCATGGAAAGGTCCCTTTGTCATTACTGACAAAATATCTCCAGTTACCTATAAAATTAGGATCCCTAAAAAGGATACTTTCCTTATGGATAAATGGGTACATAATAATCATCAGCGAGCATGCCATCCTAGGTCCCAACTCAAAGTCAAAGAGGGAAAATGAAAGGTAATTTCCCCAAATACACTAGAGAAGTGTTATAGTTTAATAAATAAATTAGATGTCTAGCTAAAAGAGCATAAATATGAGGATTCAAAAATAACAGACTCTCTTCATAGTAAACGCAAAAAATTGCAACCGCACTACACTCGTGGATAGGGACTGCTAGTTTGTACCTACATTCAATTTTACAGTGGGTACTAGCTGGAGTGCTTATGCAAGAATCAATGATTCAGAAAAGAGTGGAGTCAGAAATATTAGTCTCTGGCTCCAAGAGCAGATTGCATGTATTAGCACTTACTGTCCCCTACATTGCGTATCAGAAAACCTTGAAAAGGAAGAAAATGTGGGTGGAGCAGCGTGTGACTGTAATTAAAATCTAACTTTTATTTCAACACTTAAAAAAGGAAATAATAACATACATTTAAAAACACAAATTCGCGTAGAACTTAGAAATTGGGGTTGAATTGTACCCTTAATTTAGTATTGGGGTGAAGTAACGGAATGAAGGAGGGGTATCAATATTCAGATATTAAGATACTGAGATACGTTTATCTGCAGGGCTGATATATGTGTGGATTCTCTTATCTCTAACAACTACGTTACTGTATCAAATTATTGATGTGCATACGTATGGTATTGCTCTGGGTATTATATCTCTCTAATAGAACTAAATGGTGTACACCTTCTTTAATGAGCTTGTGTTTCTGATTGAGAAAAAATATGGTATCTTATTTGATTGAATTGATAAGAGAATCAACTTGTGTGATTTATGATTTGAGTGTTGTGTACACGTGCAGATGTGATTCTGCTGAATAAGCTGGATTTCGAGTATAGAGAAAGAATATACATGTATATCTGGCTACAACATGCTATAAGGGAAAAAGCCTTTAGATAGTGTTTAAACAGCAAATATTATCTTTATCGTAGTTGTTAGAGATAAGAGAATCCACACATATATCAGCCCTGCAGATAAACGTATCTCAGTATCTTAATATCTGAATATTGATACCCCTCCTTCATTCTTCATTTTCAAGGTTTTCTGATACGCAATGTAGGGGACAGTAAGTGCTAATACATGCAATCTGCTCTTGGAGCCAGAGACTAATATTTCTGACTCCACTCTTTTCTGAATCTCTTCATAGTAAGACTGTCTATGATGCATACTGTCAGTACACTCACCAATTACCACTGGATTTTAAATCAATTCCAATACATGTGTCCTACATATATTAAAATTAAAAGGGAGATTTTATGTCAGGGTATTGCTGAGTGGCATTGGATAAACTACATATGTATCACATAATTTAATATTTAATTTTAGCTAATATCTACTTTGATATAAATTGATTTGGCTAAAGCCACAGCAGACCACCCCCTCGCTGTTTAAGACATCTAAGAGTTCAAAAGAGAACATTTGTCTAAGATTATGTCACTTCAAATAAACTTTTGATCACTGTCCGACCCCTGGGGTGATGGTGACACAATTCTGTACTTTAGTTGAGAAACACAAGCAGAATATTGAGGATGTGGTAATTAACACAGGCATGTTGATAAACAAATGATTAATCACTGAGCTGCTCTGAGCCAACTAAATACACAGATATCCAGATGTTATGTCTTTATTAAATGACAAAGAAAGTCTTTTAAAACCTATCAGCTAGATTACGAGTTTTTGTCGGTAATGGTGTGCAATGCTAACGCACAGTTTTTCCTTACCGCTCACCTACTGTAACGCTGGTATTACGGGTATTTAGAAACCCGGCGTTAGCCGCAAAAAAGGGAGCGTAGAGCAGAATTTAGCTCCACATCTCACCTCAATACCAGCGCTGCTTACGGTAGCGGTAAGCTGGCAAAACATGCTCGTGCACGATTTCCCCATAGGAATCAATGGGGCAGATTCGGCTGAAAAAAAGTCTAACACCAGCAAAAAAGCAGCTTTCAGCTCCTAACGCAGCCCAATTGATTGCTATGGGGAAATAATTTTTATGTCTACACCTAACATCCTAACATGAACCCAGAATCTAAACACCCCTAATATTACATTTATTAACCCCTAATCTTCTGCCTCTGACATCGCCGACACCTGCATTATATTATTAACCCCTAATCTGCTGCTCCGTACACCGCCACCACCTACATTATACTTATGCTCCCCTAATCTGTCGCCCCCAACATTGCCAACACCTACATTATAGTTATTAACCCCTATTCTGCCATCCCCCAATGTCGTTGCAACCTACCTACAATTATTAACCCCTAATCTGCCGCCCCCAACGTCGCCGCCACTATAATAAAGTTATTAACCCCTAAACCTAAGTCTAACCCTAACACCCCTAACTTAAATATAATTTAAATAAATCTAAATAAAAATACTATTATTAAATAAATTATTCCTATTTAAAACTAAATACTTACCTATAAAATAAACCATAAGAAAGCTACAATATAACTAAAAGTTACATTGTAGCTCGCTTAGGGTTTATTTTTATTTTACAGGCAACTTTGTTTTTATTTTAACTAGGTACAATAGTTATTAAATAGTTATTAACTATTTAATAACTTCCTAGTTTAAATAAATACAAATATACCTGTAAAATAAATCCTAACCTAAGTTACAATTACACCTAACACTACACTATAATTAAATAAATTACCTAAATTAACTACAATTAATTACAATTAAACTAAATAAACTAAATTACGGAACCCCCCCCCCCCCCCACTAAATTACAGAAAATAATAAAATAATTACAAGTTTTTAAAACTAATTACACCTAATCTAATCCCCCTAATAAAATAAAAAAGCCCCCCAAAATAATAAAAATCCCTACCCTATACTAAATTACAAATAGCCCTTAAAAGGGCTTTTTGCAGGGCATTGCCCCAAAGTAATCAACTCTTTTACCTGTAAAAAAATAGACAATACCCCCCCAACATTAAAACCCACCACCCACACACCCAACCCTACTCTACAACCCACCCAATCCCCCTTAATAAAACCTAACACTACCCCCTTGAAGATCACCCTACCTTGAGACGTCTTCACCCAACTGGGCAGAAGTGGTCCTCCAGACAGTCCGAAGTCTTCATCCTATCCGGGCAGAAGAGGTCCTCCAGGCGGCCAGAAGTCTTCATCCAGACGGCATCTTCTATCTTCATCCATCCGGAGCGTGTCCATCTTCAAGACATCCGACGCGGAGCATCCTCTTCTTTCGACGGCGACTGGAACAATGACGGGTCCTTTAAATTACGTCATCCAAGATGGCGTCCCTTCAATTCCAATTGGCTGATAAAATTCTATCAGCCAATCGGAATTAAGGTAGAAAATATCCTATTGGCTGATCCAATCAGCCAATAGGATTGAAGTTCAATCCTATTGGCTGATTAGAGCAGCCAATAGGATTGAGCTCGCATACTATTGGCTGATTGGAACAGCCAATAGAATGCGAGCTCAATCCTATTGGCTGATTGGATCAGCAAATAGGATTTTTTCTACCTTAATTCTATCAGCCAATCGGAATTGAAGGGACGCCATCTTGGATGACGTCATTTAAAGGACCCGTCATTGTTCCAGTCGCCGTCGACAGACCCGCTCCGCTCTGGATGGATGAAGATAAAAGATGCCGCCTGGATGAAGACTTCTGGCCGTCTGGAGGACCTCTTCTGCCCGGATAGGATGAAGACTTCGGACCGTCTGGAGGACCACTTCTGCCCGGTTGGGTAAAGACGTCTCAAGGTAGGGTGATCTTCAAGGGGGTTGTGTTAGGTTTTATTAAGGGGGGATTGGGTGGGTTTTAGAGTAGGGTTGGGTGTGTGGGTGGTGGGTTTTAATGTTGGGGGGTATTGTCTTTTTTTTTTCAGGTAAAAGAGCTGATTACTTTGGGGCAATGCCCCGCAAAAAGCCCTTTTTAAGGGTTATTTGTAATTTTAGTATAGGGTAGGGATTTTTATTATTTTGGGGGGCTTTTTTATTTTATTAGGGGGATTAGATTAGGTGTAATTAGTTTAAAAAACTTGTAATTGTTTTATTATTTTCTGTAATTTAGTGGGGGGGGGTTTTCTCGTAATTTAGTTTATTTAATTTAATTGTAATTAATTGTAGTTAATTTAGTCAATTTATTTAATTATAGTGTAGTGTTAGGTGTAATTGTAACTTAGGTTAGGTTTTATTTTACAGGTATATTTGTCTTTATTTTAACTAGGTAGCTATTAAATAGTTAACTATTTAATAACTATTGTACCTAGTTAAAATAAATACAAACTTGCCTGTAAAATAAAAATAAACCCTAAGCTAGATACAAATGTAACTATTAGTTATATTGTAGATATTTTAGGGTTTATTTTATAGGTAAGTATTTAGTTTTAAATAGGAATAATTTATTTAATTCTAGTAATTTTATTTCGATTTATTTAAATAATATTTAAGTTAGGGGGGTGTTAGGGTTAGACTTAGATTTTGGGGTTAATACATTTAATATAGTGACGGCGATGTTGGGGTCGGCAGATTAGGGGTTAATAAATGTAGGTAGGTGTCGGCGATGTTAGGGACTACAGATTAGGGGTTAATAATATTTAACTAGTGTTTGCGGGGCAGGAGTGCGGCGGTTTAGGGGTTAATACATTTATTGAAGTGTCAGCGATATCGAGTTAGGCAGATTAGGGGTTAAAAAATTTAATATAGAGTTTGAGATGTGGGGGTTTAGGGGTTAATAGGTAGTTTATGGGTGTTAGTGTACTTTTTAGCACTTTAGTTAAGAGTTTTATGTTACGGCGTTAGCCCATAAAACTCTTAACTACTGACTTTTAAATGCGGTATCAGTCTTGACTGGAGAGGGTGTACCGCTCACTTTTTCCAAGACTCGTAATACCGGCGTTAGGAAAATCCCATTGAAAAGATAGGATACACAATTTACGTAAGTGGATTTGTGGTATGCTCGAGTCGTGGAAAAAAAGTGAGCGGAAACTAGAAACCACAGGGCCCAGGTGCAAGAATCTAAGAAGGCCCCCCCACCACTCCCCCCACCCCCCCCCCAAAAAAAGTGAATTTGATATATATCTTTTTTTATATATAATTAAAACACAGAAAAAAAATGTGAAACCCTGTGCCCACAGTCTGTTAGATTGGTCTGACCCCCTATTACTGTATATAGTGACACTGTTTAACCCACCAGTACTGTATATAGTGAGTCAGTGACACAGTCTGTAATCTGCCGGGGAGTTGGCTGGCCTGACCCTACCCGCCCCAGTACTTTATAAAGTGACCACAGTAGTCTGTGACATGGTTCAGCTCCCCCGTACTGTATAGACTGACACTGTTTACCCCCCGCCCCCCCCATGCTGTAGTAACAAGGTCTGTAATTTGCTGGTTCCACAAACATACACACACACATGCATAAATACACACACATTCACATACATACATACACACATACACACACACACACACACACACACATAAACACCAATGGGTAAAACAGAAACACTAACCCCTGTAGTCAGAGACACTAGTGAAGCATCATGTCACACTCACATGATATCAGTGCAGGTAGTGGCAGGTCAACCCCCTGTAGTTTCGCCCCTGGGTACACCTGTACCTGCCAGATTTGTAATACCAGTAGGCGTTAAAAAGCAGCGTTGGGACCTCTAAACGCTGCTTTTTAAGGCTAACGCAAGACTCGTAATCTAGGCGTATGTATTTTGAAAGCAAAAGATTAAAACTTTATCACTTGTGTCTGATTTTCAAATATTTCATTTATACTCAGACTGTATACATAATATATATTTATGGATCTGGGAGATGTGTCTAAGGTTTATATAATATATTAAATGAACGTATGACTTTATATTTAAAACAAATAACATCTTCTTGACAGCCACATTAATTGACTGTTAAAACCTATACATTTCCCAGTATCCAATAGAATCCGAGGGCAAATGAAGGGATAAGCATCCGGTTGGAGCGTATCCAAAATGTTCACTAATGATTACAAAATAGAGGAGGGGTTATCACTTGATAAACTCATGCGAGAGAAAGGAAAGGGGTCTTTGCTGCTAAATTTTGACTGATAACCTTGCTACCTTTTGGAACACAGTCACTATAAGTGAAACTGGGCAGACCTTCTTTTTGCATAATTGCAAATACTTCTCATATGAGGTGAACTGGATTTATCTGAAAAAGCTGAACTTCAAATTGTTTTTTTTGGTGATGTATATGATTGCTCTATATTTTTTATATTTTAAATCAAAGGTATTCTAAAGCTATAGTTATACTGCAGCTGATAATTTAAAGAGCATATTTGGGATTTTAAATTCATATCCATAGTCTGTGTAGTTTACAACTAGTCACATTCATGCTAAATAATTTTATTTGCTAGAAAAGAAATTGTACTTTATATTTATAAATCAATTTTACTATTGTGAAATTTCATATAAATTGGTTATTGTAGTTAAATTCCTCTGGTGTATTAAAGGGCCATTATACACTCATTTTTCTTTGCATAAATGTTTTGTAGATGATCTATTTATAAAGCCCATAAAGTTTGTTTTTTAAAAAAATGTATAATTTTGCTTACTTTTAAATAACATTGCTATGATTTTCAGACTCCTAACCAAGCCCCAAAGTTTTATTTGAATACCGTCAGCTACCTTCTCCAGCTTGCTCCTGTTTAGGGTCTTTTCATATGCAAAAGAAGGGGGAAGGGGGAGTGTCTTATTTCCCACTTGCAGTGGGCTTTCCAACTGCCTTTTCAACAGAGCTAAACTGAAAGCTTCGAAGTATGTTTTTAAACCATTTTATACTGGATTTTTTATCAGTATCTGTGCATCTTATTCTTTATAGTAGTGTCTATTACATGCAGTTATATGAAAATGAGTGTATACTGTCCCTTTAAGTTATTTGTAGCTATTGTGATATATTTTAAAACTTGTTCTATAGTAGCTAAATAAGAGGTTATTACAGCTCGTTCACAAATCTTGTCCATAGCGCGACAGATATTTTTACAATAGGTCGGTGGATGGACATTACTTCCAAATATTTAAAAAAAAACGGCAGAGCGGTAGGCGGTCAGTTAACATACAAGGGGGCTAAGATTTGGGATCAAATTAATAGACTAAAAAATTAATTATTTAAAAAGTGATGAATGAAACTTATGTTTAATACATCATGCAAATGTAAATTTAAAGTTTAAATTTCGGAGTATACTGTCCCTTTAATTTGAATTGTTTCGTATATATATTTTAATTGGAGGTTATTTTAAAAATAATAATAAATAAATAATAATTTTATAACCTGGTATATACCTACAATAAAAATATTGTTACGTAAATATATAACACGTTTGGAGGTTATTGCAAAGAAAATAATAAATAATATTGTAACCTAGTTATATCCAACAGTAGTTTCCCTTTAAGAGTGAAAACAGTTACATGAATTAGCACTCCTGCATAAATGACAAAAAGCTGTATTCTTTTTAGTATAAATGAGTGGGTGCTCAAACCTTCAGCACCCCCCCATACAAAGGCCCAAATGAATATACAAAAGTCACAAATGAAGGTAGCACTCCCAGATGGGAAACCTTTATTGGGAGAGCAATGTTTTGGGGCAACTTGCCCCTTTCTCAAGCTAACACAAAACGACAAATTAAAACTATTTATACATAACACATACACAGGGTGACCAATCCTCATGGTTTCATAGGGTCATGTGCTTAAATTCCATCATCATGACATCACCTAGCAATTAACATTTTCTCTACTTTAACCCTAGATGGCCTTTATGAAAAGATAGACCCTGAAAAAATATATGGTAAGCAGCACATTAAATGAGGGAATTCTAAATGGAAACTAATGCTATCTGCAAATAGTATATATCTAAACAAAACATGTGTCAATTTAAATCAGAGGCATGAGGTCAAACTCCCTATTTAGTCCCCTGGGGGCCATAGTGTCCAAGAGCTATATCCACTTAGCTTCCCTACATAGAAGGTCCCTAATCCTATCACCTCCCCTTAACCTCTTTTTGGCATGGTCTATGACCATAAACCTAAGTTAATTGGTTTGATGACCTTTTTCTAAAATATGCCTCCCTTAAAACATACAAATTCTTCTTTGGAATTTTGTACACCTTATCACTTATAGTGCTGAAAGTGGTAACAAATGACAATCTATTTGGATGTTGTTCCCTCTGTCTACCATTACTCTCACTGAGACTCTCCTGTATTAAGTAAAGTTCCTGTTTTTTATATACCCTTTTGATAAATTTCTTGAGCATTTGCCCTGATCTTTCCTGTCTCCTCTCAGAATTAGAAACAATTCTGTTCACCCGAATCATCTGTGATTTCAGGACACTGTGAAACACCCTAAGTGGATGAAAACTATCCATGTGTAACAGTGTATTGCGATCCGTAGGTTTTGTGTATAGATCAGTCTCTAACTTATTACCATTTCTGTACACTAAAGTGTCAAAGAACTCAATCTTCTCTTTATCAAATTTACTGCTAAATCTAAGGAAGGGGATATCCCTCTCAATATCTTCCCTCAGCTGCATTAATGTTTCTGGGGTGCCCCGCCACAGGATGAACAAGTCATCAATGTAGCAGAACCACCCCAGGCAGAATTCCTTGTAGAGACGATGAGGATACACAAGCTTCTCCTCAATTATATCCATCACTAAATAGGCATAGGATGGTTCAACATTGGACCCCATTGCTGTGCCATTCTTCTGCAAATAGAAATTATTCTCGAACATAAAGAAATTATTGTTAAGAACAAGGTCTAACAGTTCAGTCAGAAAGTCACATTGAATATCATTGTATTCCCCACTCTGTGCTAGGGCACCCCGTACACTGCCAGCTCTCACAGAGAGGGGGGGATGACAGTATACAGGGATGCCACATCCCAGGTGGACAATAACACATCCTCCAAATCATCATATTGTTGGATCTTATCAATAAAGTCTATAGTGTCCTTAATGTAAGACTTTCCTTTAGTCACCAGCGGAGAAAGAACCTTATCCAAAAATCAGGCAGTGGGACTTAACAGGGATCCATTCCCAGCCACAATGGGCCGTCCTGGAGGATCCACCAGACTCTTATTGATTTTCAGCATTACATAAAATACTGGAATCACCGGGTGTGAGGCTAGTAAAAACTCAGCTTGCTTATGACTTATGATATCCCTCTGCAGTCCCTTGTTAACTGTGTTTTTAAACACTCTCATGATTTTCCTGGAGGGATCCCTTTGTAATCTCTCATATGTAGCCCCATCATTAAGTTGTCGATGGACCTCAGCCCTGTATTTACCAGTATCCATAACGACAAGGCCACTGCCTTTATCGGCCGGCTTAATCGTGATAATTTTATCCTCCTGAAGAAATTTAAGGGCCTGTTGCTCCCTGTGAGAAAGATTTGTATTAACACCCTTTTTATTATCCTTATGGGAAAGATTTTTAAATTCATTCTCCACTAATTTAATGAAAGTCTCTGTCACGCTCGGCCGCTGGGAAGCTCTGGCAGTCCTCTCTGTGTGCTTGATTGACAGGTAGTCTGTGCCGCCCCTTCCTGATGATGTCACGACCAGGCTTTTTATTCCAGGCTTCCTGTTTCTTCAGTGCCCGTTTGTTTGTTCCTCTTTGTGGCTTCTGTGAGGAATTCGCTGTGGAAACTCTCTAACTGCTGATTTTCTGTTGCCAATCTCTTCAAGGACTGACTATGCTGGGTTAACCTTCAAACTTCCTGATTACCTGTTTCCAAACAATGCAAGTACTGTTTATTCTGTGAAACTCTCTAACTGCATGTTAACCTGCTGCCAAACTCTGCAAATACTGTTTATTCTGTGAAACTCTCAAACTGCATGTTAACCTGCTGCCAACTTTGCAAATACTGTTTATTCTGTGAAACTCTCAAACTGCATTTTAACCTACTGCCAAACTCTGCAAATACTGTTTATTCAGTGTAAACCTTCAAACTGCTTGATATCCTGTTGCCAATCTCAGCAAGTACTGATTAATCTGTGTTGACCTTCAAACTACCTGATATACTGTTGCCAGACTCTGCAGGTACTGACTATTCAGTATTAACACTCAAACTGCCTGATAACCTGTTGCAAACTCTGCAAGGACTGACTATTCAGTGTTAACCCTCAAACTGCCTGATTACCTGTTGCAAACTCTGCAAGGACTGTCTACACAGTGTTAACCCTCAAACTACCTGATAACAAATTACCTACTCCTGCATTATTAACTGTTTCTTGTTTTACCCTTCTTCTGTCTGAGTATAAGTGGACTATCCCTGCTCTCCTGATTCTGTGGAAGACATTTCCTGAAACCAGTTCCTTATTCAGAAGTCTATCTGGCTGATATCTTGAATTACTTTGGACACAGGCTAACCCTGCGCCATATCGTGAGTACATTGTTTTTTGGAGGTTGTCGTAGGGTCACGTCCTGGATTAAACTCAGAGTTCAAGGGTGTTGTTTAAGTTCGCCCTAGCATTTGGGTCTTCTTCTGGACATTTCCTAACCTGACAGTCTCCACTGCTGGATTATCTGTTGGGGATTAAAATTGCTTTCTTTACGTAATCCCAAATTGCCCACATCAAAATCAGTGTTCACTCATTCTTCAGAGGTTTGTGTAAATACCCTATCAGGGCTGTTGAAAAAAGCCTTAAGCCTAAGTAACCTGAAAAAATGCGTCAGGTCAACCAGTGTAGCAAATGAATCAGGGTACTCAGTGGGGCAAAAGGATAACACCCTTACTTAACAATGATACTTCATCTGCTGAAAGTTCTTTAATCGACAGATTAACAATATTTACCTCCTCCTCCTCTGGTTGGTCGTGCTCTTGTACCCATCCCTTCGCCTCCTTGTACTCCTCCGGGTCCACCGGCGTTGCCTCTTGGGGTTGCTGAACCCCCCCCTCTAAAAAAGAGGATGTCGATGTAGCATCTATACCTTGAGTCACGCCAGACACCACATTATCAGACCCTGTGGAGGATCCCATGTCCGAGCCAGCATTCCGTCTGGAACCTGTGTAAGGCCTGCGGGCAAAGGTATTACCCGGTCATTTCCTGCCTTGATTCCAGCGGTATACATTTCCGATCATGTAATCCTGTTCCTTGCGCTGGAACTTCCGGCGCTTGCGTTCTTCCACTTCCTGTTTGAAAGCTCTGGTCACCTCCTTGATGTTGTGTACTGCCTTCTCGTATTCCTCCTAACTTGCAGTATCACAGAGTTTGTCCTGTTGTACAGCTATCACAAATTCCAGGGTATTGAGCTCCAAATTTGAAAATTCTATATTTAGAATCATAATGCCCATCAAGCTCTTATTCAGGATTTGTTGATATTTCATGCAAAACTCTGGGTTTTCTGCAAAGAAGGTTGGCTGGAGGGGGGATCGCATTCCTCTCCATATCCTTTTAACACGATAATACTCTGCCATGGTGAAGGAGTGGAGTTGAAGGTTAACCTGCCTTTTCATAAGTCGCTCCAATCCTCTTTTTTGAATTTCCTTATCAGGGGCTGTCAGGAACTCTCTGGGTCCCACTGTGAGGGTAGCAGTCTGTGCTGCTTCCTCAATTTCACTCGACATGATAAAAAAGGTAGATCCCACGTTCAATGGACAAACTTAGTTGCTAGCGGTGCTAAAATCCACGAGGGCACAATATATGAAAACAGTTACATGAATTAGCACTCCTGCATAAATGACAAAAAGCTGTATTCTTCTTAGTTTAAATGAGTGGGTGCTCAAACTTTCAGGCCCCCCCCATACAAAGGCCCAAATGAATATCCAAAAGTCACAAATGAAGGTAGCACTCCCAGATGGTAAACATTTATTGGAAGAGCAAGGTTTCGGGGGAAACTTGCCCCTTTCTCAAGCTAACACAAAATGACAAATTAAAACAATTTATACATAACACATACACAGGGTGACCAGTGTTCCCTCTAAGGTCAATTTTGTGAGCGGTCCAGCAGTGAAACAGTTAACTAGAGCAATTAGCAAACACTACACAATTCAGACTGCAAGGTGTGGTTCCATTTTTAACTGTTTCACTGCTGGGTCGCACACAAAACTGGCCTTAGCGGGAACAGAGAGGGTGACCAATCCTCATGGTTTCATAGGGTCATGTGCTTAAATTACATCATCTAATTCTGAGAGGAGACAGGAAAGATCAGGGCAAATGCTCAAGAAATTTATCAAAATAGGATATAAAAAACAGGAACTTGACTTAATACAGGAGAGTCTCAGTGAGAGTAATGGTAGATGGAGGGAACAACATCCAAATAGAATGTCATTTGTCACCACTTTCAGCACTATGAGTGATAAGGTTTACAAAATTCTAAAGAAGAATTGGTATGTTTTAAAGGAGGCATGCCCCAATATCAAGGAATTTGAGCATTTCCCTCAAGCTGCCTATAGGAAGGGTAATACCACTGGTAGGAAATTAGTATGGGCCTGCCAGACAGGGACTAGTGAGGGCACTACCCAGCGGTTTCTGGGCAAACCCCGGAATGGCATATTTCCATGTTTGGGGTGTGCACAGTGTAATAGCGTGATTAAAGGTGGTGAGATTTCACACCCCCATACAGGAAAGCAATATAAAATACCAGGCTATTTCACTTGCAATTCCACATATGTGGTTTATGCCCTAAAATGTCCCTGCGGTTTGTTATATATAGGGGGAAACTACCCAAAAAGTCAAGGATTGTGTGTGCTAACACAAATCTAACATCAGAAATGATAAAATGGCCCATCTCTATGTTCCCTCCCATTTTTTAGAAAAAGGTCATCAGACCAATCAACTTAGGTGTATGGTCATAGACTTCTATATAGGGAAGCTAAGCGGATATGGCTCTTGGACACTATGGCCCCCAGGGGACTAAATTGGGAATTTTACCTCATGCCTTTGATTTAAATTGACACATGTTTTGTTTATATATATATACTATTTGCAGATAGCATTAGTTTCTATTTAGAATTCCCTAATTTAATGTGCTGCTTCCCATATATTTTTTCAGGGTGTATCCTTTCATTCAGGCTATCTAGGCTTAAAGTAGAGAAAATGTTAATTGTTAGGTGATGTCATGATGATGTAATTTAAGCAAATGACCCTATGAAACAGTGAGGATTGGCCACCCTGTGTATGTGTTATGTATAAATTGTTTTAATTTGTCATTTTGTGTTAGCTTGAGAAAGGGGCAAGTTGCCCCAAAATGTTGCTCTTCCAATAAAGGTTTACAATCTGGGAGTGCTACCTTCATTTGTGACTTTTAGATTTTCCTTTTAAGAGTGCCCATCATTTATATGCATGGTAAATAGGACACAACCATGTCAGAGCATGACCAAGGCAATACCAACACGTGTCTTAATGTTACACTGGGTATTTATCACCAGAAATCATGAGTGAGATTCTCAACCCTGATGTGGAGTTAGGGCATTAAAGGGGTATGGAGGATTGGTTTTGGGGTTGGGGGAAAGGGGATATTGGGTTATATTTAGGTGTGGCCCCAGTTTTCTTCGGAGATAAATTATACAGACAGCAGGAAAGTATACAGTAAAGTAAAAAACTGGGTAGCACACACACACACATATATATATATATATATATATATATATATATATATATATATATATATTTTAAGTCCATGAAAAGAGTGAGAAAATCCAGGTTATAACTTACTCATTCTGGATCATGTTCCCCAGGTTTAAAGTATGTTCTCACCACCCTACCTCCCTCTTGTGGATCCAACTTCAGCTTTGACAGAAGCATTGTGACAATGTTATTATTGTAATTTATTTTTTGAGCAGCAACATATTCTGCAGCTTTAAAAGCTTGCATTCAGGGAGAGCAGACATCTTATCTTCTCTCTATGGCCACAATGTTCATAACATCGACGGTCCATCTGAATGTTCAAAGAAAAGAGGCATGTCAGCGAGCGGCAATGTTGCTCCAATAGAAGTCAATGGTCGGTTGACGTCACCGCCTACATCTCCGAAATTCGAGCTCGTCTGCATTTTACTACAGGGGGGATATTCAAAGTGTTCTTACATAGTGCAAATAGTGCGTTCACTGAAACTAAAATTAGTTTCAGTTTAGGAACACTTCAAATATTGTTGTGGGGATCTACATTTATTTAAACCTACCCGAACTAGCTCAGGCGATGTTTGTGTTGGCAGCTGATACAAACATGGCCGCTACCCTCCTCGCAACCTGCATTTCGCTGCTTTGAACATATCGATCTTGTGTCAAAGTGTCCAAAGCAAGGTGCAGGCTACTCCCACTAGCACGCCTCACTAACTCCCCCTGAATGCCTATTTCTATGTCACAGCTAAGCTACACTCCCCCTACTCCACCTCGCAACCTCTCACCGACCACCTAAACCTCACGGCTAACCTACATTCCCTCTGCACCGCCCAGCTAACTCCCCCTGACTACCTACAGCTACGTCACACCTAACACACACCTCCGAAACGCCCAGTTAAGTCCCTAATACCGCCTACACTAACGTCATGTATTAACAACACTCCCATCTAACTGCCTAATGTCAAAAAATAAGTATAATAAACTATACTATAAATAATATACCTTATTAGAATAGGGGGATATTTATCAAAGGTATGTCGGACTTGATCCAACAGTGCGGATCAGGTCCGACATACCTCACTGAATGCGGAGAGTAATACGCTCTCCATATTCAGCATTGCACCAGCAGCTCTTGTGAGCTGCTGGTGCAATGCCACCCCCTGCAGACTTGAGGCCAGCAGGGGGTGTCAATCAACTCGATCATACTCGATCGGGTTGAATTCCGGCGATCTCTGTCCGCCTGCTCAGAGCAGACGGACTGCGTTATGGAGCAGCGGTCTATAGACCGCTGCTTCATAACTGCTGTTTCTGGCGAGTCTTCAGACTCTCCAGAAACACAGCCCCTCAAGCTCCATCCGGAGCTTGATAAATGGGCCTCGAAAAGTAGGGCTCCCCAAAGAGAGCTGAAAAACAGAAGATGCAGATGCGGTTTAATAGGCCGTCAAAGTCCGCCAAATGCGAAGAAGGGCCCCCGGGACCTTGGAGGATGGACGAGGATGAGCCCCACCGGTGATGAAGATTGTGGAGTGGAGGCGGCAGAAGAGGCGGCTGAAGTCCACCTCCACTGCCACGAAGATGGGCCGTGGAGCTTGGATGAAGATTGGCCTGTGACGGATCAAGAGGAGCTGGAGTCCTCATCAGATGTGAGTAACCCTTGTGGGGTTAGTTAGGGTTTTTTTGGGGTGGGTTTTATATTTTTTAGAATAGGCTTTGTTATTTTTAATTTTATTTCCAAGCCTAGGTTTTTGCAGATAGATTTTTTTTTTTTATTGTGGTGGCTTACTTTAATGTAGGTTGGGGGTTTTGTACCTTTTTTTATTTTTCTTCAGCAAAATATCTGAGGGCAATCATTTTAGAGTTAGGGTTTAGCTTTTTTTATTTTGGGGGGCTTTTTATTTTATGTGGTATGTAGATTAGTGTTAGGTATAACTATTTTTTATTTAGGATAATATTGTTTATTATATTTTGTAACTTAGATTTTTTTTAATTTTGTGTAACTTAGTAGGGTTAGTTTACTCCTTATATACATACCAACCTGCTTTGGATCAAACAATATTGGGCCATGTGGCGCATCTGTCTTCTCTTGTTTTAGTTTAGAGGGGGTTAGGTGTTAGAGTAGGGTTAGATTTGTTTGGGTTTTTTCATTTTTTATTTTTTTAAGTTAGATTTTTTTTTTATTAGATTTTTTTAAGTTAGCACTTGCGTGGAGTTCATGGCGGTGCTGGAGTTAATAGCACTTGTGGTGGGTTGAAGGCGGCATAGGGGGTTAATAGTTAGCACTTGCGGTGGATTAATGGCAGCATAGGTAGTTAATAGTTAGCACTTGCGGTGAGTTGATGGCGGCATAGGAGGTTATTAGTTAGAACTTGCGTTGGGTTCATGGGCGGAGCAGAGGTTAATAGATAGAACTTGCAGTGGATATGTGACAGCTTAGAGGTTAATAGTTAGCGATTTACAGTGGGTATGTGGCAGTTTAGATGTTTATTAGTTTAGTGTTAGTGTGCGATCGTGGGGTGCTTCAGTTTAGGGGTATTAGGAGTAGCGATTAGGCAGACGCCAGTTATAATCCAGGAATCGTTTACTATACATCACCAATATGTTCAGCGATGCTGGGAGTTGCTTAGGCCAGCATTAATATTGCGATGGCACGATTGTGTTTTACATATAATATTGTGATCGTGATGATGTGATTGTGTTTCAAAATATTATAAGTAAAACACAAGTGCGCAATCGCAATATTATGATATATGAATAATGTGAACCCACAATGACATTCATAAAATAAGTAATAAAACACGTCTAAGGACACAATACAAGATTTTTAAATCACACCTAAAGTTTACATACATATTCTAACATTATACTATACAATACATATACATTAAACAATGCTTATACATACTTGATATACCACAACCCCAGCTCCTATAGTTTTAATAGGACGTTTTTTCCCTGTTTTTATTAACAAAGTAGATTGCAGACATGACACATATATAGGTGTTCTGAGGAAGTTTTATTGGTGTTCCATGGGAGTAACTTGCATTTTAATGGGGAAACATCAACGTGGGTTTCTAATATTCTAATATTCAAAACACTGTCCTCTATTTTAGCTATAAATTTTCAGCTATATCAGTTTCGCTTGCTTTTCAGTGGTTATATTTTCCAGTGTGACAAATCTAGTGAATGCAATCCCCATCATATTCCATTGGAGACACATTGCCACTCGTCAGCACAGCGAGGTTCAGCCTACTTTTTTTGGAATATATCGCCAGACTGATGTACTTCAAGCCTGCCGAACCCAAACAAGCAAGTTTTGAATATTGGGGCCAGTGTGATTTCTTTTTTTATATTATTAAACTCTTTATGCATGAATTACATATGCTTTTTTTAAAAAAAATTCACCTAGATTGCGAGTTTTGCATAAAAATTTGCAATATTGCACTCTCCATAGCGCTGCCATTAAGAGTTACTGAAAAGCCTCCTTGTTCTGTGCGGTATGGTGCATTAAGTTCCATACTGCACAAAAGCCAAGGTCTAATTTTACGTGCACGTAAACTCTCAGTCAATAGAATGTTCAAATCAGCCAATAGGGTTTCAGTAGCTCTCATCCTATTGGCTGTTTTGAATTTGAAGAATTAAATCAGCCAATAGGAATGCAAGGTACGCCATTTTAAAACGGGTACCTTGCATTCAACTTCAGTGTACAGCGGTGATCGTATAAAGAGGACGCAGGATGTCATCGCCGTCCAGGATAGCTCCGCTCTGCGCCACCAGGATAAAGATAGAAGACGTTCCCGTGATGGATGAAGGTTTCTTCTCGCCGCCTGGATGGAGATGGATGTCCGGACTTCAGGAACCATGAGTAGATTTATTGGGTTGGTGTTTTTTTTATTTTTTTGGGTGGACTTATTTTTTAGATTAGGGATGGGCACCATAAAAGAGCTGAATGCCCTTTAAAGGGCAGTACGAGAGCTGAATGCCCCTTTAAGGGGAATGCACATACAAATGCCCCTTTAGGAGCAATGGGTAGCTTAGGTTTTTTTTAGACTTAGGTTTTTTATTTTGGGAGGTTGGGTGGTGGGTTTTACTGTTGGGGGGACTTTGTATTTTTTTCTAGGTAAAGGAGCTGTTTAACTTAGGGCAATGCCTTACAAAAGGCCCTTTTAAGGGCTTTTGGTAGTTTATTGTAGGTTAGCAGTGTTTTTATTTTGGTTGGGCTTTTTTTTTATAGGGCTATTAGATTAGGTGTAATTTGTTTTATTTTTGATAATTTCGTTTATTGTTTTTTGTAATCTTAGAGTTTTTTATTTTTTCATAATCTAGTGTTTATTATTTTTTGTAATATTAGATTTTTTATTTTTTTTCGTAGAATTATGTTTTTTTTTATTTTAAATTTAGGTTTTTAATTTTTAGTTTATTTGTTTTATTAGAATAGTTATGTTAGATTAATTTATAGTTTAATGTTAGTTCTTTTTTATTTGACAAGTAAATTTTTATTTATGTAAAGATAGTTATATTGTAACTTTAATTTAAACTTAAGGGGGTGTTAGGTTTAGGGGTTAATAGTTAAATTTAGTGTTTTTCGATGTGGGGGGGCGACGGTTTAGGGGTTAATTGGTTTGGTTTAGTAGTTACGATGTGGGGGGCTGGAGGTTTAGGGGTTAATGGGTTTCGTTTATTAGTTACAATGTGGGGGGCTGGTGGTTTTGGGGTTAATACTTTATTATAGTCTTGGCGATGTGGGAGGCTGGCGGTTTAGGGGTTAATAGGTTTATTTAGTGTCGGAAATGTTGGGGGGCGGCAGACTAGGGGTTAATAGGTTTATTTAATAGTTGCGATGTGGGTGGGCAGCAGATTAGGGGTTAAGAAGTTTAATATAGTGTTTGCGATGCTGGAGGGCGGCAGTTTAGGGGTTAATAGGTAGTTTATGGGTGTTAGTGTACTTTGTAACATTTTAATTATGAGTTTTGTGAAACATTTTTTGTTTTGCAAAATCCATAACTACTGCTATTAGATCGCGGATTGGCTCGTGTCGGTATAGGCTGTAACGCAAGCATTTTAGCCGGACCACACAAGCTGTAATACGGCGCAAGGGAAAATAATGATGTTTGAGTGCAGAATGGATGTTGCGTTACAGGCTAAAATGTTTGCGGTATAGCCTATACCGCCGTGACTCGTAATATGCGTTCCCGACCATTCCACGCGCAGTGGCCAATTTTTCAGCGGTATAGCTGTACCGCAAAACTCGTAATCTAGCCAATTGATTGCTGGGACATGCATTTTTGTGGTTTTCACAACTGAATTGAGATGCAATTTACACCCTTGGACAAATGCCAGCTTTGCGAACAATACCTGTTCTCTATGACTTAATTCCCCAACAAATGTCACTCCAGGAAATAAAGTGTATAATTATCAATTTAATGCAAAATTTAACAGGTAACAAAAGTTTTTATTATGCACATCAACATCTTAATAACAGTTCACTGACAACTAGAATACATGCAAAATTTGTTTGCTGCATGTGTGAGTCTATATATACTGTATATATATATATATATATATATATATATATATTATATTTTATATATATATATATATATTATATATATATTATGTATTTATTATTATTTATCTGTAGAATGCCAACAGATTTTGCAGTGCTATAAAAATAGGTATCTGCCTTCCAGAAGATTTTGGAGTGTGTCTTTAGAAATTTGTGCCCATTCAGCCAAAAGAGCATTTGTGAGGTCATACTGAACAAGAAGGTCTGGCTTGCTATTCGCATTCCAATTCCTCCCTAAGTTTTTCATTGGGGTTGAGATTAGGGCTCTGTGCAGGCCACTTTGCAGGACACTGTGCAGGACACTGTGCAGGACACTGTGCAGGACACTGTGCAGGACACTGTGCAGGACACTGTGCAGGACACAGCAAACTTGTCAAACTATATCTTCATGGACATCGATTTTTTTCTAAGGACAACAGTCATGCTGTAAAAGGAAAGGACCTTCCCCTAACTGTTGTTCAAAGTTGAAATTACCTAATTGTCTAAAATGTCTTTTTATCCTGTAGCATTAAGATGACCCTTCACTGGAACTAAGGGACCTATCCCAAACCCTGAGAAACAACCCAAGACATAATCCTTGCTCCACCAATCTTTACAGTTGGTGCTGTGAATGCCAGTACACTGGTGGTGTGCTTTACAACAATCTAGCCAACACTTGGCATTGCACATGTTGATGTAAGGCTTGTGTACAGCTGATTGGCCATAGAAACCTATTTAATAAACTCCCGACACACAGTTCTTGTGCTGATATTGCTTACAGAGGAAGTTTAAACTTTGTAGTGCATGATGCAAGAGATGCTAGGCAATTTTTACTTACTACGCGCTTTGGCACTTGGCAGTCCCAGTCTGTGAATTTGCATGGTCTATCACTTTGTGGATTGGTTGTTGGTCTTAGACGCAATCACTTCACCATAAGAACACTTACATTTCATTGGTGCAGATCTAGTAGAGCAGAAATTTCATCAACTAGTGGCAGAGGTGGCATCCTATGATAGTGCTACATAGTCACTGAGCTCTTCCTTACAACCCAGTGCACTGCCAATGTTTATTTATGGAGAATTTATAGTCATGTGCTATATTTTATGCACCTGCTACCAAAATGTGTGGCTCAATAATTAGTAGGGGTCTCCAGATATTTTTTGACTTATAGTGTATAATAAATAAAATAAAATAGACAAAGAGGTAGGGTTGCCACTAAGATGGTATTTTTTTTAAAGTTCAAGTCATTTTAGAAAATAAAAAATAAATATAGAAATGAAGGTTCTATTATTACTATTATTATCAGATATTTGTAGAGCGCCAACAGATTCCGCAGTGCTATGAACATAGGTAGTATACAAAATATCATTAACAGGCGTCAAGTGGGTACGGGGCCCTGCCGAGAGTTGCACTGTTGTAGTCCGCTCTTATGAATGTGAACTACAAACAGCTGGGCTTGTAGGCTTACATGCTATGGGGTTTAAGGGGATAGCAGTGGAGATAGGAAGGTTAGTGTAGGTTGTATGCATTTCTGAATAGTAGCGTCTTCAGGGAGAGCTTGAAGATTTCAAAACTAGGGGAGAGTATTGTGGAGCGAGGCAGAGAGTTCCATAAGATGGGAGCTAGTCTGAAAAAAATCTTGTAAATAGGAATGTGAGGAGGTAACAAGAGAGGAGGAGAGTAGGAAATCATGAGCAGAGCAGTGCAGTTCTTTGTGTGTCAGAGGGAGAATGTTGTGTTTAGTCCTGGAGGTAAGAGGAAGCCAGTGAAGGGATTGGCTGAGAGGTGCAGCAGATGAAGAGCGACTTGTAAGGAAGATGAGCCTGGAAGAGGCGTTCATTATGGATTGTAAAGGAGCTAGGCAGCAGCTAGGGAGACCAGAGAGGATGGAGTTGCAGTAGTCAAGGCGGGAAAGGATGAGAGAGTGGATTAAAATCTTGGTTGTGTCTTGTGTAAGTAAATGTCTAATTTTAGAGATGTTTTTAAGGTGGAAGCGGCAGGCTTTAGCGAAGGACTGAATGTGAGCAGTGAAAGTTAGATCTCAGTCAAGTGTGACCCCAAGACATCGGGCATGTGGGGTTGGGGTAATAATGGAGTTATCAACAGTTATAGAGAAACTGGGGTGGAGATTTTGGAAGAAGGGGGGAAATTAGCTCAGTTTTGGAGAGATTTAGCTTTAGGTAGTGAGAGGACATCCACAATGAAATATGAGAGAGACAGTTAGTGACAGGGGTTAGCAAGGAAGGAGATAGTTCTGGTGCAGAGAGGTAGATTTGGGTGTCATCGGCATACAAATGATAATGAAACCTGTGGGACTTTATTAAGGAACCTAATGAGGACGTGTAGATTGAGAAGAGAAGGGGACCGAGGACAGAGCTTTTGGGGTACCCCAACAGAAAGAGGTAACGGGGCAGAGGATGCCCCATAGAAGGCTACACTAAAGGTAAGGTTAGACAGATAGGAAAAGAACTACAAGAGAGCTGCTGAAGGATGAAGGGTTTGGAGCAAAAGAGGGTGGTCGACAGTATCATAGGCTGCAGACAGATCAAGGAGGATAAGTAGAGAAAAGTGGCCTTTGGATTTTGCTGTAAGTAGGTCGTTGGTAACCTTAACAATTGCTGTCTCTGTGGAGTGTAGGGGACCAAATCCAGATTGCAGTGGGTCAAGGAGGGAGTTTAATGTAAGGAAATGGGATAGACGTGCATATACTAGCTTTTTAAGAAGCTTTGAAGCAAGAGGGAGTAGGTTGGATCAAGAGAAGGTTTTTTGAGGATAGGTGTGACCAGTGCATTTTTAAGAGATGAGGGAAATATACCAGTGCTGAGGGAGAGATTGAAGATGTGTGTGAGTATAGGGGTAAGGGTAGAAGAGAGGGAGGGGAATAGCTGTGAGGGGATGGGGTCAAGGGGACAGGTAGTGAGGTGAGAGGATAGTATAAGGGCAGAAACTTCTTCCTCTGTAACAGGGGCAAAAGAGCTAAATTCTTGGCTATGGGGGTTTTGGATGATTGTGAGCTTTTGGGGGGTGGGGGTGGGAAACGGTTAGTATGTTGTGAGACAATTTCATTTCTGATGGAGTAGATTTTGTTTTTGAAGTAGCTGGCAAAATCTTGAGCTGAGAGAGAAGTTGTAGTGGGAGGTGGGGACGGGTGGAGAAGAGTATTGAATGTGGAGAACAGACGTTTTGCGTTTGAAGAAAGAGTAGAGATAAGAGAAGAGAAATAATGCTGTTTATATAGATTAAGGGCAGAATAGTAAGAGTTCAAGATGAACTTATAGTGAAGAAAGTCAGATGAACTCTGAGATTTCCTCCAGTGTCGCTCAGCAGTACGGGAACATCTGCGAAGGTACCGTGTCAGAGGAATATACCAGGGCTGAGGATGAGTGTATGATTTCCGAGCTATGGTAGGTGGGGCCAGATTGTCAAGGACCGATGTAAGGGTGGAGTTGTAGTGGCAGATAGATTCATCAGGGCAGGAAAAAGAGCGGAAGGAAGAGAAGACAGGTTTGAGAGAGCTAGTGAGCTGTTGCTGATCTATTGACTTGATTCTTCTGTGAAGTTTGGTGTGAGGGGTAGAAGGATGGAGAGTTGTAGGGAGGGAAGTGATGTTACAAGTGAGGAGGTGATGGTCAGAAAGAGGAAAAGGGGAGTTTGTGAAGTTTGAGATAGTGCATCGATCTTTGTGAGTGTGAGTCAGTCCACTGAATGTGAGCAGTGAAAGTTAGATCTCAGTCAAGTGTGACCCCAAGACATCGGGCATGTGGGGTTGGGGTAATAATGGAGTTATCAACAGTTATAGAGAAACTGGGGTGGAGATTTTGGAAGAAGGGGGGAAATTAGCTCAGTTTTGGAGAGATTTAGCTTTAGGTAGTGAGAGGACATCCACAATGAAATATGAGAGAGACAGTTAGTGACAGGGGTTAGCAAGGAAGGAGATAGTTCTGGTGCAGAGAGGTAGATTTGGGTGTCATCGGCATACAAATGATAATGAAACCTGTGGGACTTTATTAAGGAACCTAATGAGGACGTGTAGATTGAGAAGAGAAGGGGACCGAGGACAGAGCTTTTGGGGTACCCCAACAGAAAGAGGTAACGGGGCAGAGGATGCCCCATAGAAGGCTACACTAAAGGTAAGGTTAGACAGATAGGAAAAGAACTACAAGAGAGCTGCTGAAGGATGAAGGGTTTGGAGCAAAAGAGGGTGGTCGACAGTATCATAGGCTGCAGACAGATCAAGGAGGATAAGTAGAGAAAAGTGGCCTTTGGATTTTGCTGTAAGTAGGTCGTTGGTAACCTTAACAATTGCTGTCTCTGTGGAGTGTAGGGGACCAAATCCAGATTGCAGTGGGTCAAGGAGGGAGTTTAATGTAAGGAAATGGGATAGACGTGCATATACTAGCTTTTTAAGAAGCTTTGAAGCAAGAGGGAGTAGGTTGGATCAAGAGAAGGTTTTTTGAGGATAGGTGTGACCAGTGCATTTTTAAGAGATGAGGGAAATATACCAGTGCTGAGGGAGAGATTGAAGATGTGTGTGAGTATAGGGGTAAGGGTAGAAGAGAGGGAGGGGAATAGCTGTGAGGGGATGGGGTCAAGGGGACAGGTAGTGAGGTGAGAGGATAGTATAAGGGCAGAAACTTCTTCCTCTGTAACAGGGGCAAAAGAGCTAAATTCTTGGCTATGGGGGTTTTGGATGATTGTGAGCTTTTGGGGGGTGGGGGTGGGAAACGGTTAGTATGTTGTGAGACAATTTCATTTCTGATGGAGTAGATTTTGTTTTTGAAGTAGCTGGCAAAATCTTGAGCTGAGAGAGAAGTTGTAGTGGGAGGTGGGGACGGGTGGAGAAGAGTATTGAATGTGGAGAACAGACGTTTTGCGTTTGAAGAAAGAGTAGAGATAAGAGAAGAGAAATAATGCTGTTTATATAGATTAAGGGCAGAATAGTAAGAGTTCAAGATGAACTTATAGTGAAGAAAGTCAGATGAACTCTGAGATTTCCTCCAGTGTCGCTCAGCAGTACGGGAACATCTGCGAAGGTACCGTGTCAGAGGAATATACCAGGGCTGAGGATGAGTGTATGATTTCCGAGCTATGGTAGGTGGGGCCAGATTGTCAAGGACCGATGTAAGGGTGGAGTTGTAGTGGCAGATAGATTCATCAGGGCAGGAAAAAGAGGGGAAGGAAGAGAAGACAGGTTTGAGAGAGCTAGTGAGCTGTTGCTGATCTATTGACTTGATTCTTCTGTGAAGTTTGGTGTGAGGGGTAGAAGGATGGAGAGTTGTAGGGAGGGAAGTGATGTTACAAGTGAGGAGGTGATGGTCAGAAAGAGGAAAAGGGGAGTTTGTGAAGTTTGAGATAGTGCATCGATCTTTGTGAGTGTGAGTCAGTCCATTGTGACAGGCCAAAAGAGGAAGTGAGTTGCAGAAGCTGTTTTGCAGAGGGGGCAGTGGGATTATCAACAGGGAGGTTGAAGTCACCAAGAATGAGGGTAGGGGTATCTGAGGAAAGGAAATAAGGTAGCCTGGCAGCAAAGTGATCTAGAAATAGAGTTGAGGAGCCAGGGGGGCGGTATATGACTGTGGGCCAGGGGGGCTGTATAGAGAGTGGAGAGAATAAGCGAATCATGTGTGTTTCGATTGAAGAAAATGTGAAGGAAAAGAAGGGCTGTATTTGTTGAAAGGTGCAATGAGAGGAAAGTAAAATACCAACACCACCTCCTTGTCTATTATCAGACCTAGGATTGTGGCTGAAGTGGAGACCCCCATGTGACAGTGCGGCAGAGGAAGCTGTATCTCAAGAGAGAGCCAGGTTTCTGTGAGAGCCAGAAGATGGAGAGAGTTTGAGATAAAGAGGTCATGGATAGAAGTGAGCTTGTTGCAAATAGACCATGTGTATAAGTGAAGGGGGCGGTGGCTTTAGATGCAAAAGGAATAAGAATAAGGTTTCCAGGGGGGGCGGAGCCGACCATGGACTGAAATGGCCGCAAAACAGTGAAGCTCCGCTAGATTACAGACACAGTCTGGGGATAAGCCTTTTTATTTGTTATTTTACTGCACGCAAAAAAGCATAAACATGAGAAATAATCTTGCTGAGATGCGCTAAAAACAAAGCAGACTGCAAAAGGCAATAAAACAGCTCTCATAAAGAAGACGGGAAAAGAAGCGCCAAACTCCGCCATTACTACGATACTAACTGAAAGCAGACCATAAGACAGAAAGATCCCAGAGAAGGAAAGACCGAAAATCTGCAGCGGTCCGCGACAAAGAGATCACAGATTGGAGTGACATTTAATCGGATGAGAGGACTTACATGAAATTAGACGGCCGGAACTATACCCGGATTTGTAAGTAAAAATCCTCTTGCAAACTACACAAACACATGTGGAGCGCTACACGCAATAAAGCTTAAATTAAGGAGATTCCGGCTCAAGCTTTCTAATAAAGTTTGACTTACCGAAAGCCGGGCAGAGACCCGCATACTTAATACACGGCTATCACCTTATCCTGCAGCGAATAACAGCAGCAGTGGGAGAAAGGGGAATAAGGCCACTACCTAAAGTACACTTACTAAGCACAGAAACAAAAGCACAAGTAACTGGAGGCCCACGGAGTGGAATATATCAGTGGAGACAAGATCAGCAAGTTTTTACTGACACTATAACCACACTTTCTATCTGTGATCCACACTACAGGCATCTTGCTTCAATAATTAAATACCAAACTACAATCAGTCCTCAGGGTCCCCATATTGGCAGCACCTTGCAGAAACAACGTGGGTCACTAAAATGGCTTCAAAGAGGGCTTCCAAGGGGGAGAAAACCCCAAAAAGCAATCCAAGCAAAATGAATATGTTTTTCAAAGCAACTCACACACCAATGGCAGAAGATGAGGACTCCTTGCAGACCTTAGAGGACACAGATAGTCACCAAGACTCAGCATTAGATATACCACTCACAAAAGCTGACCTCAGAGATCTCCCCACGAAGGAAGATTTTTCCACATTCATTCACCAGGTGGGTCGCATGATCAAAGACGGGCTGGCAGAGGTTAAAAAGGAGGTCAACGAATTAGGCAACAGGATGGAATACCTAGAAGAACAATCTGAATCTCAGACATCTGACATTGACCTCCTGAACAGAAAAGTATTGGCCCAGGAATCCCAAATATCTTTCTTACAAGAGAAGCTGGAGGATCTGGACAATAGGGGGAGGAGGCAGAACATTAGAATTAGAGGCTTACCAGAAAAAATTGCTCAAGAAAAATTGCCCTCCTCCCTCCAAGATTTGTTCAGAACTGTTCTAAAAGAACCTGATCTCACAGAAATCCCTCTGGACCGTGCCCATAGAGCACTAAGACCACAGCCTAAAGATACAGATCCCCCAAGAGACGTCATCATAAAATTCCATAAATTTACTGACAAAGAGAGGATAATGAAAGCAACAAGGCAGCAACAACTAATAACATACCAAGGGCATCAACTACAACTCTACTCGGATCTCAGCCCACTCACGCTACAAAACAGAAAGGAAAATCGATTTCTAACCCAACACCTTCAGGATAATGGGATCTCCTATAGGTGGGGTTTCCCATTTAGCATAAAAGTGCTGAAGAATAATCGAATTCATGTTTACAAATCTATGGAAGATCTAGAACCCTTCTGCTCCCAACTTGGTATTCCACAACCCTCCCTACCATCATTGCGAGAGGAGAAGAACACAGAGGAAGTAGGACCACAGCAGCAAAGGCCCCGATGGCAAAAAGTCCAAAGAAAAAGGATGAGAGAATCGGCAACATCTGGATCACCACCTACTTCAACCGCAGAAAATAAATGACCGGGGCTCTCCTGATCGGAAACAGACTATAACTTATCCTAGAAAGAGGCTGTTTGTCTCTGGACTCTATCAGACAAACAGAATATGCAGAGGTCTCGAGAGACTCTAAGGGCAAAAGATGGGAAGGACAGTTGTATAGACTTAACAATACCGTTATGTCCCACTGTATACTAAGTCGCATAATAATTTACTGATAAAGGTATGGAGGGGGGAGAGAGAGGAAGAGGGAGGGAAGGGAAAAAAAACAAAACACACACAAAAAAAAAAAAATGTATTGTGATAATTATAAACAATAGCAAAGGTTAAGCTAAGTAACCCCAACTGTGTCTGGACCGAGTCAGGTCTGTAAATTCCCCTAATTTACTTGAATCCATTCCCCATAGATATTGGGAGAATGGAACATGTTTTCTTAGTTAAATTATGGTTAATAATGTTGTTTTGTTTATTTCAAAAGTTTTTACAGGTTGTATTATTTGGTTGGTCGGAGGTGTATCGGGAGAAATACCCGGATGTTCCACAGTCATCTAGAGAAATCTTCCATCTAGTAACAGATGAATTAGACTCAGGTAACACGCTACACTGCACTAAACGGGAGGGGGCTGGTCAACACACACAATGGCTCACAATATAAAACTTACTTCGCAGAACTGCAAAGGCCTAAACTCCCCAAACAAGAGATCTATAGCTTTAGCTTGGTTTAGAAAACAACAGGGATCAATAGTGTATTTACAGGAAACCCATTTCGCCAAACAAAGAATGCCCAAATTATATTCTAAAATTTATACCCAACAACACTTCAGCTCAAACGCTAATAAGAAGAATGGAGTGGGCATATTAATAAGCAGGGAACTCCCATTTCAAATTCTAGAACAACATTCAGATGAAGAGGGCAGATTCCTAATACTGGTGGGAAATCTTTACAATAGCCCCATAACACTAATGAATTTATATGCGCCCAACACGCGACAGCTACGGTTTTTTAACAAAGCACTAAATAAATTAAGAGAAGTACAGAAAGGGATGGTATTAGTAGGGGGAGACCTCAACATGACTCTACACCCACACATTGACAGCTCTACAGGCAAAAGTCCTCTGACTCAAAAACAAAGGACATACATCACTCAAACACTAGACACACTGATGTTGATAGATGTGTGGAGATTGCACCATTCTAGAACAAGAAGTTACACCTTCTATTCACATCCTGGGCGTTCTTACTCGAGAATAGATTATTGGCTGGTAGACCATAATAACATCGCTAAAGCCACCGACACAGAGATCCTCCCGATCTCGTGGTCGGATCATGCCTCGATCACCTTGGACATTGTGTGGTCATCGATCCCCCATCGCCAAACCCACTATACTACATAACCCAGTTGTTAAAAATCAAATAGAGACTAATATTAAAGATTTCTTCCTGCACAATTCACCAACAGCTACAAACGGTTTGAATAACTGGTTAGCACAGAAAGCTACAATCAGAGGTGAGCTTATTAAACAAAAAGCACTACTAAGAAAACAATATAACACAGAATACGATAAATTACTCTCTAATTTGCACACCTTAGAACAGAAACCACACAATCTGTTAGTAAAGCCAGGGAGGCCTTCCGAAGGCTTCTACAAAAAAACGCAATAAAGAAAGCATTCTACTTAAAAAAAATGTATTTCCACAACAATAACAAAGCAGGCACTTGGTTAGCAAAAGCCCTTTCTCAAAAGGCCTTCCAGGCCCATATTTTTAATATAGATAACGATAAGGGACAGTCTGAGATAGACCCCAAAAATATAGCAAATACATTTGGTCAATATTACTCCAAATTATACAACATCACAAACCAAAAAGCTACAGACAACCCAGATGGCCTTAGAAACTACTTAGACTCAATAGACACTCCGAAAATAACACTGCAAGAGGCAGATATTTTAGACGCTCCATTGACACTGAAAGAGGTACTAGACGCCATAGATACTTTGCCTAATAATAAAAGCCCCGGCCCAGATGGCTATTCCAATGACTATTATAAAATATACAAATCTACCATAGCACCTCATTTGCTACAAGCATTTCAATACATAGATGAAACAGGGCATTTTCCAATGGAGTGTCTGGAGACCTATGTCTCTGTGATACCCAAGCCAGGCAAGCCAGCCAATTTACCCAGCAGCTATAGACCTATTTCCCTGCTCAACACCGACCTAAAGCTGTTCGCAAAGATTATAGCAGAACGTATCAACAAGATATTACCCCAAATCATACATCTCGATCAGGCAGGTTTTGTCCCTGGAAGAGAAGCGAGAGACAACACCATCCGGACACTACAATTAATAGACTACGCTAAGGTACATAGAGTCGGGATGGTGGTTGTCTCCGCTGACGCTGAAAAAGCGTTTGATCGCTTAAATTGGAAATTTTTACAAGCTGTTCTGGACAAAGCAGGATTTGGAGAAATCACTATAAACAGAATCTTTAGCTTATATCGCAACCCATCGGCCAAAGTAAAAGTCAATAACATTTTATCAGAGGCTTTCCATATACACAACGGTACCCGTCAAGGCTGCCCTCTATCCCCTCTTTTGTTTGTTCTGAGTATGGAGATATTGGCCCAGAGAATTAGGCAGAATAGAAAGATATCAGGTATCAAAATAGGGCAAGAAGACTACAAACTGACGCTCTATGCAGACGACGTACTACTCACCCTAGCCAACCCAGTCGAATCCATACCCGAAGTACTAAAAGAATTCAGAGAGTTTGGATCATTTTCAAACTTCTCATTAAATGATCAAAAGTCTGAGATTCTGAATATATCCCTCCCAAAAGCTAAATACTCTGAAATACTAAAGAGTTGCCCATTTAGCCCTCAAAAAAAAGCCATTAAATATTTAGGTATTTATTTATCACCCAAACCCACGGCACTGCTTGAACGAAACTACCAGAACTTATACAAAGATCTGAAAAAAGAGCTAGGTAGGTGGAGCGATAAAACAATCTCCTGGTGGGGGCGTATTCAGGCAGTGAAGATGACAGTGCTACCCAGAATTTTATACGTTCTTCAAGCTGTGCCAATCCCCCTGACTAGTTCTTACCGTAATATGCTCCAAAAACTAATAAATGAGTTTGTTTGGGGAAAGGTTAAACCCAGAATCCTTAAAAACACAATGTATCGATCTACTCAGACTGGAGGCCTAGGACTTCCTAATATAGAGACATACTACAAAGCAAAATGCCTACAAAGGATTTTGGATTGGCACCGTAGTGTAGAAAGTAAGGCCTGGGTAGCACTAGACTCACAAATTCTGAGGTCTCCATCCCCAGGAGTGCTGTGCTGGGTAGAAAAGAAAAGTAGACCACCATGGATCGGATCTTATCCGCTTCTCCAGCATGTTTTCGAAATATGGGATAGTCTACTATCCAAAGACCAGAAAATCTCATCACTAAGATCCCCTATGTCCCCAGTGTCGCCCAACGCAGAATTACACGGAGGGTTAGAACAGAAACTGAATAAACAGTTGGACTGGGAGATAGGGTACACAGCTCCTATATATACATTTTTACAAGGCAACAAACTCAGACCGAAAACGGACCTAGGAAATATATTAGGGGGAGCCTTCACAAAGTGGTTGAAGTACCACCAGCTTGACCACTACCTAGCCACATCGGTAGACAAAAACCAAATGACGAGACAACCCACAGCTTTCGAGCAACTATGCCTACAGGACCGGTCATTAAGACACACATTAGCATGGGCGAAAAAGGTTCTAATCACCACAGATAAAACAGACACCCCATTATATGTTAATCGTTGGCACAAGGAATTAGGCAGGGAATTAACTGAAATAGAGTGGAAGCACATATTTCACAACACAAAAACATCATCAGCCTCCACCAAATTCCTAGAATTAAACTTCAAGATCCTGACTAGATGGTACCTTACCCCGGCTAGGCTCAAAACAATATACCCAGCAGCATCAGACATGTGCTGGAGAGGCTGCAGTAGTAGAGGCACCATGACCCATATATGGTGGGCATGTACCCGCATACAACCCTTCTGGCAGCAGGTGGGAGAATATGTTAAATCCATAGGCAATCAACAGAACAATTATAAAATCCAACTCCCCACAGCTTTATTAAATTTGCTCCCAAAATGTAAATGTAAAATACGGAGGAAATTAATCCAGCTAGCATTAAATACGGCAAGGTCCCTAATAGTAGCCAACTGGAAGTCACCAGTAGTCCCCACACATCAGGCATGGGAATCACTCATGGGACACACAATACAGCTTGAGGAATACGGCTACTTCACCCGAAAAGACATGGATACATACCATAACATACAGTTCTACTGGGAATCACGTATGCACACACAAGATAACACATACCCATCTGGTCCTGTGGGATCAGACAAGGCTGAACTAGGATAGGATATATATGAACGGATAAGACCGGGGCTCCGGATCCACTTTGTGACCAACCACAGTTCTATTGTTTTCCGTTACTGTTTTAAATAAGACTTATTGATAGCAGGATAATATGCATTGTAAAATATGGATGACAAACAAATGTCAGGGGCGATAACCAACGCGCTTCATGTAAAACCTTATTTCCTTTTGTTTGATCTCGCTCCTGGTCTAATGTGATTTGTACTACATTGTTATGTAATGCTTTTTCTCATCCAATAAACAATTTTTCAAAAAAAAAAAGAATAAGGTTTCCAGAGTTTTGTTTTTGAAGTTTATTGAAGGTCACATGTGGGTGTGCAGGGCAAGGAAGTTGTGGGGGACCAGGATTAGGGAGATGTCACAGCAACTAGTACGAGCAAGAGGGAGAGTGAAATGACATGAGATGCAAATTTGCAGTAATGTTTTTGTGATGAGGTGCAAGGGGGAGAGAGAGTCTTTAGGAATGTGTGAAGTTCATGAATACAAAAGCAAGGTGAGGTTAAAAGAGATGGGCTAATGAACAGTGCAGGTGGTGAGGGGGAAGGAGTAATAGAGTAAAGTAGTTTGTTAAAGAGACAAAAGGTGTCAAAGATTAATATAAAGATATTGGACATGTTTACAAAATAGTCAAACAGTGGGTAAAATACAGTATTACAACAGAACTTGCCTTATCCTTGTCCAATCCTTGTTCAATTCTTGTATAATTCTTTGTGCCTCACTTATAAATGTTCACTTAAGAGATGAGAACAGATGATCATACAATACTGCTATCTAAGCCTGCAATGCTAACCCTGCATCATGGCAAAACTTATTCTAAGTATGTTAGAATCTAATTATAAACAAATGATCATTTAAAATTAGTCCCAGCAGTTTTTTTCATGCTGTAAAATTATTTATGCAAACTTGTGCTAGTTAGCATGGCCTGTATTATTTCCATGAAAGGTAGAATCCCTACCAAGAGGTCACTATACAGAAATGTATATTTGTAGTTAGTAAGCATTTAATCTACATTATTGTTATGTAGTAAAGAGGCTCTGAATTTTGGAATCATGCTGGTTCATTATATGTGTATTTATATTAATTAGGGTCCAAAAAGCTTTTAGTGGGGATTGAACCTGGGAAACTCAGTATAGGGGTAAGGTGCATTATCTCTTAAGCTCTTACTACCTTTTAATTTCTTTAACAGTTTCCCTTTAATAATAATGTTGCATAGAGAAAAAGATATGGTGCAAAATGACCAGCATTTTGTTGACACCTGTGTGCATGTCAGGGTTTTTTCACTGCTGTGTTTGCCATGTGCTGCTGGCAGCCATTTTACTCACCTCTCTTGCTGACTCTGGTGCATACTGCGTGATGCTGCTCATTTCCTGCACTTCCTTTTATGGCCAGACTGGTGTACATCATCCGTGTGAGACAGGATGCAGTCTCAGAATTGTGATGTCATCACTTATTATTTAAAGGGCATCTGTTCAGTATACTTTACCCTTACGTTGTCTGAGACCTGTTTGTGAGAGCTCCTGTGTATTACCTGGCTGTCTGACGTTCCTCCTGGTTCCTGATCCAAGGCTTGTTCCTGACTCTGCTGTTCTCCTTGTTCCTGTTTCCAGCTCGTCTGACTACTCGCTTTGGCTCCTGACTCGGCTCGTCTGACTACCAGCTCTGGTTTTGATTCCTGGCTTCTTATTTGACTTGTGGACTTTTTAATATTTTTTTGCTTTTAATAAAGGTGTGATTATTTTTGCACTTCTCGTCTCAGTCTGATTCCTGGCACCCTGACATTACGCAAGGGCCATGAATCCTGATGGTGCTAATAATCCACCTTTACCTGCCATAATTACCAGGATGGATGAACATTATCACCACTTGGATCAATTTGCACTAGCCCTGCAAACTCTGCTGACTCACACTGCACATTTGGACCAAAGTGTTCCACAAGTTATGGCTGCTCCTGTTTGCGCTGCTGTACCTAGTCCTACCAGGAGCATGTCCGGTTCTGCACCTCTACCTCAGCGATATGGAGGTGATCCTAAACAGTGCAGAGGGTTTTTGAACCAGGTGGGCATTTACTTTGAGATGTTACCTCAGGCATTTCCCTCTGACAGAGCTAAGGTGGGATTTCTCATCTTGTTACTCTCTGACACAGCTCTTGCCTGGACTAATCCCTTGTGGGAGACTAATAAACCTGTGATTTCAAATTACCCTGAATTTGTGGCCTCCTTTCGAAAGGTATTTGATGTTCCGGCTCGCTCCTCCTCTGCTGCTAAACGACTCATGTCCATTCAGCAAGGTACAAGATCTGTTGCTCAGTATGCCATTAAGTTCCTTATGCCGCAGAGGTAGGTTGGAACAATGAAGCCCTTGTTGCCGCCTTCTTTCATGGGCTCTCTGATGCGATTAAAGACGAAGTTGCTGCCAGAGATTTATCAGAAGATCTCGAGGCACTGGTGTCTTTTTTGATCCTAATTGACATCAGACTAAGTGAGAGGCCCTCTTTCAAGGAGCGCTTGCGGAAGCCTCCTGTTCCGTTGTCTCCTATGTGTTCGTTCCCACCCATGCCTCCCTCTCCTCCCATGCCTCCTGGTTCCGGGTCACCAGGTACTGCTGAGCCGATGCAGTTGGGATTCACACGTCTCTCCGCAGCAGAGAGGGCCTTTAGGAGGAGGGAGGGGCTCTGCCTCTATTGTGGGTTACAGGGCCACCTTTTGAATTCTTGTCCTACACGGCCGGGAAACGCTCACACCTAAGGTCCTGTCGGGGGCAGACCTTGGGTGGTTTATCCTCGTCCCCGGAACCGCTAAAGGAGAAACCTTTGGTCACGGTTGTCCTTTCCTGGGTGGACTCCTCCATAGTCACCCAGGCTCTTGTTGACTCCGGAGCTGCAAGCTATTTCATTGACAGTGCTTTTGTATCAAATCACTCCATTCCTGTTTTGCCTCGGTCCGTTCCGCTTGCTATTGAGGCCATTGATGGTAGGCCCCTTCAGCCCGCACTCGTTACTCACGAAACTGCTCCGTTATCCATGGCTGTTGGGGCTCTCCATTTTGAAACCCTCCAGTTCCAGGTGATAAACTCTCCACATTTTCCGGTTATTCTGGGTTATCCCTGGCTCCAATAGCACAATCCCAGTCTCGACTTGTCTTCGGAAACCAGTTAAAGTTTTGTGCACGTCTTCAGTATCTCAATTGCCAGAGGAGTACCAAGAGTTCCTAGACGTTTTTTTCCAAGGTGTGTACGTTGCCTCCTCACCAGTCTTCCGATTGTGCCATAGACCTGCAACCCGGAGCCATTCCTCCTAGGGCAGGGTTTACCCTCTGTCTGTTTTGCGGAGAATTGTGCTATGGTTGAGTATGTTGCCGATGCTCTGTCGTGGGGGATCATCTGCAAATCCTGCTCTCCTGCAGGGGCTGACTTCTTCTTTGTGAAGAAAAAGGGTGGCGAGTTAAGACCATGCATCGATGATAGGGGTCTTAATCGTCTTACCATTAAGAATGCTTACCCTATTCCGCTCATTACGGAACTCTTTGACCGCCTCAAGGGAGCTACGGTCTTTACTAAACTTGATTTGAGAGGAGCGTACAATCTCGTTAGGATCAAGGAGGGCCACGAATGGAAAACAGCATTTAAAACCAGGAGCAGGCATTATGAGTATCTTGTAATGCCCTTTGGCCTATGTAATGCTCCTGCTGTTTTTCAGGAATTTATTAATGATGTCCTACAAGATATGTTGCAACAGTGTGTTGTGGTATACTTAGACGACATCCTCATACACTCACCGACACTTGAGGCTCATTGTTCTGATGATACACGGGTTCTTCAGAGACTACGTGAGAATGGCCTGTTTTGTAAACTTGAGAAATGTGAGTTCCATCAGACTCAAGTAACCTTCCTAGGTTATGTTATCTCCGTTTCAGGGTTCTCATGGATCCTGACAAGTTATCTGCAGTTCTGCAGTGGCCTCGCCCAGTTGGTCTTCGGTATATTCAACGTTTTTTGGGTTTCGCCAATTACTATAGAAATTTTATTAAAAACTTTTCTTCCTTGGTCAAACCTATCACAGACATGACCCATAAAGAGAATGATCCACTCCATTGGTCACCTACTGCCATTAAGGCCTTTGATAGTCTTAAGACTGCCTTTGCTGCCGCTCCAGTTCTGGCTCATTCTAACCCTGTCCTGCCTTTCGTTCTTGAGGTTGATGTGTCTGAGACTGGAGTAGGTGCCCTCTTGTCTCAACGTCCTACGCCTGACGGTTCCTTGCACTGAAATTGTCTCCAGTGGAGTGCAATTATGAAATTGGCGACAGGGAATTACTGGCCATAGTTTTGGCAGTCAAGGAATGGAGGCATCTTCTCGAGGGTACTAGCATGCCAGTGCTTATTCTTACTGACCACAAGATTTTAACTTATCTATCTGAAGCAAAACATTTGTCGCCTCGACAGGCCAGATGGGCGCTATTTTTGTCTCGGTTTAATTATGTGGTCTCCTACCTGCCTGGTAATAAGAATGTTAGGGCTGATGCCCTCTCTCCACAATTTTTGCTTCTGTCCAAGGAGGAGTCTGTACCTACTCCAGTTATACCTCCTGACCATATTTTGGCTACCATACGTACTAATTTGACTTCTCCCTTGGGGGAGGAGATCCTGGCTGCACAAACCAATGCACCTCCTGAGAAACCTAGTGGTAAGTGTTTTGTTCCTGAGAATCTTCGAGCTAAACTTTTGCACACTTACAACTATCCTAAAGCTGCAGGTCACCCAGGCAAGAACCAAATGATTTGGTCTGTCACTCGACAATTCTGGTGGCTAGCTCTTCATTCTGATGTTGCTGCGTATGTTGCCTCCTGCTCAGTTTGTGCACAGAATAAGACTCCTCAACGTCTTCCTGTGGGTCTTCTTCAACCTATTGCTAATGGTGAGCTTCCTTGGACACATCTTTCCATGGACTTCATTGTCGAGCTCCCTGTTTCCAATGCAATACTGTTATCCTTATGGTGGTTGACCGTTTTTCTAAAATGTCACATTGCATTCCCTTGAAGAAGTTGCCTACCGCTCAGGAGCTTGCTTCAATTTTTGCCTGGGAGTTCTTCCATTTACATGGGCTACCCAAGGAGATAGTTTCGGACCGGGGTAGCCAGTTTGTCTCCAGATTTTGGCGTTCCTTTTGTGCTCAAATGGGGATCCAGCTTTCCTTCTCCTCGGCATATCACCCTCAATCCAATGGGGCTGCGGAACGGTCTAATCAAGCTCTGGAACAGTTCCTCCTTTGCTATGTCTCAGATCACCACAATAATTGGTCTGAACTGTTAACTTGGGCAGAGTTTGCTTGTAATAGTGCTATTAATGCTTCCTCCAAGTTATCCCCATTAATGGCGAATTATGGGTTTCAACCATCCTTGTTGCCCGATTCATTCATGTCTCAGGGTATTCCGGCTTTGGAGGAGCATCTCCGGCAACTCCGTTCCACGTGGGTGCAGATTCAGGATTGTCTTCATCGTTCTATGCAGCGCCAAAAGTTCCAGGCTGATCGTAGGCGTCTGCCCGCGCCTTCCTACCAGGTAGGTGAGAGAGTTTGGCTGTCCTCCCGCAACTTGAACCTTCGTGTGCCTTCCAATAAACTGGCTCCCCGTTATGTTGGTCCTTTTCAAATACTCCGACGGGTCAATCCTGTGGCCTACACTCTTGACCTTCCTCCTGCAATGCGCATCTCCAATGTTTTTCATCTCTTCCTCTTGAAACCATTGGTTTGTAAACGGTTTACCACTGTGTTACCTCATCCCCATCCTATCTTTGTTGACAACCATGAGGAGTATGAGGTCAGCAGCATTATTGACTCTCGTATGTCCAGGGGCCGCATACAGTATTTGGTTCACTGGAGGGGCTATGATCCGGAGGAGCGTTCATGAGTTCCCTCTTCTGATGTTCATGCTCCCGCCCTCCTCCATGCCTTCCATGCCCGTTTCCCCAATAAGCCTTTTGTCCTCCTGCGGGCGAGGGGTTGTTGAGGTGAGGGTACTGTCAGGGTTTTTTCACTGCTGTGTTTGCCATGTGCTGCTGGCAGCCATTTTGCTCCCCTCTCTTCACTCTGGTGAATACTGTGTGATGCTGCTCATTTCCTGCACTTCCTTTTATGGCCAGACTGGTGTACATCATCAGTGTGAGACAGGATGCAGTCTCAGAATTGTAATGTCATCACTTATAATTTAAAGGGCCTCTGTTCAGTATGCTTTGCCTGTGTATTACCTGGCTGTCTGATGTCCCTCCTGGTTCCTGATCCCTGGCTTGTTCCTGACTCTGCTGTTCTCCTTGCTCCTGATTCTGGCTCGTCTGACTACTCGCTTTGGCTCCTGACTCGGCTCGTCTGACTACCAGCTCTGGTTTTGATTCCTGGCTTGTTATTTGACTTGTGGACTTTTTATTATTTTTTGCTATTATTAAAGGTGTGATTATTTTTGCACTTCTCGTCTCAGTCTGATTCCTGGCACCCTGACAGTGCAGTTTTCAGAGGTAAAAACAAGCAAACTAGCCTTTTTTTAACAGAAAACTTGCTTAGCAAGTATTCTGGGGCTATATAGCCCTAAAATGTTTTTTAATGGACTGTCCTTTAAAAAAATAAAAATAAAATTCCATTCTAAAGAATAATGCCCTTTAAAAGATGACTAAACTTACCTGTACAATTATTCCCAAAGGCTCAGCTGCTTGCGGTGATCTGCCCTTCCCTCTTAGTGTACACCTGTAGTTTAGGATTGGCTTCAGGCAAATTCAGTGTTGCAATAATATGGGAATGTGCAAAGCTCACATAAAATACTAAGATGCAGTTATATAGGTAGATACATAGATTAAATTGTCCCTATGTGTTTAAACTTTAGGGGATTAGGTTCCTTAAAGGGATAGTTAACACCAAAAATGTTAATGTTTAAAAAGATATCTAATCATTTTATTTACCATTCCCCACTTTTGCATAACCAACACTGTTATAGAAATATACTTTTTACTTCTGTGATTACCTTGTATCTAAGCCTCTGCAGGCGGTCTCCTTATCTCAGATCTTTTAACAGACTTGCATTTCAGGCAATTAGTGCTGGCTCTTAAATAACTCCAGGTGTTTAAGCACAATCAGCTAGATTACGAGTTGTGCGTTTCGTCTTTTAACGCTGAAAATATGGCATTTTCAGCGTTAAAAAAGCACCACAGCCATTAAGAGTGTTGTCGGTATAGCTGTACCGCAAGCCTTTTAGCCTGTAACGCAACGTCAGTCCTGCACTCATAAAAATTATGTTTTTTCATGGGATTCCCATAGCGCTGCCACTACGAGTTTTGCGGTGAGGCTAAAAAACCTGCGTTACAGCCTAAAACAACGATCCGTAACGCCATCTAAAAGCAGTAGTTATGAGTTTTACGCTACAAATCTGTAACATAAAACTCATAACTAAACTGCTACAAAGTACACTAAACACCCATAAACTACCTATGAACCCCTAATACGAGGCCCTCCCACATCGCAAACACTATATTAAATGTATTAACCCCTAATCTGCCGCTCCTGATATTGCCGCCACTTAAAAAAATATTAACCCCTATTCCATTGCTCCCCGACATCGTCACCACTATAATAAATGTATTAACCCCTAAACCGCCGCCCTCCCGCATCGCAAACACTATTTAAATATAATTAACCCCTAATCTGCCATCCACCCACATCGACCCCACTATACTAAAGTTATTAAGCCCTACACCGCCGCCACTATAATAAACCTATTAACCCGTAAACCACAAGCCCCCCACAACGAAATATACTAAAGTAAACTATTAACCCCTAAAACGAAAGCCCCCACATCACAATAAACTAAATTAAACTAGTATCCCATAAACCTAACGCCCCCTAACTTTAAATTAAAATTACAATTTCCCTATCTTAAATAAAATTAAGTTTAACTAACTAACAATTAAACTAATATAATTATTAAATTAAAATTAAACTAACTACCAATTAAATAAAACTAAACTACACATTAAAAAAAAATCCTAATTACGAAATATAACAAAACGAAAATGATCCAAAATAAATAAGAATTACACCTAATCTAATAGCCCTATCAAAATTAAAAAGCCCACCCAAAATAAAAAAAACTTAGCCTACAATAAACTACCAATAGCCCTTAAAAGGGCCTTTTGTAGGGCATTGCCCTAAGTTAAACAGCTTTTTTACCTGTAAAAAAAAAAAAATACAAAGACACCCCCAACAGTAAAACCCACCACCCAACCAACCCCCTAAAATAAAAACCTAACTTTAAAATAAAACTAAGCTACCCATTGCCCTGAAAAGGGCATTTTGGGTGGGCATTGCCCTTAAAAGGGCATTTAGCTCTTTTACAAGCCCAAACCCTAAACTAAAAAAAAAAAACCAATAAAAAAACCCTTAAAAAAACCTATCACCAACCCCCGAAGATCAGCGAATAGAATGAGAGCTGCTTAAATCCTATTTGCTGATTTGAACAGCCAATAGAATTTTAGCAGCTCTAATTCCTATTGGCTGATTCAAATTTTTCAGCCAATAGTAATACAAGGGGCGCCATCATGAATCGCGTACCTTGCATTGAAGATTCAGTGTACGGCGGCGACCGTATGAAGAGGATGCTCCACACTGGGTGTCTTCAGGATGGACCCGCTCCGCGCCGCCGGGATCAATATAGAAGATGCCGCCTGGATGAAGATTGAAGAGGCTGTCTGGATGAAGACTGCTCGCCGCTTAGATGAGGACTTCGCTGGGATGAAGTCCTCATCTAAGCGCTTCTCGCTGCCTGGATGAATATTGTTCAAGCAGGACTTCAAACACCAGAAGTGGATCGTCGGGGGCTAGTGTTAGACTTTTTTTAAGGTTTTTTTGGGTGGGTTTTTATTTTAGATTAGGGTTTGGGCTTGTAAAAGAGCTAAATGCCCTTTTTCAGGGCAATGCCTGTCCAAATGTCCTTTTCAGGGCAATGGATAGCTTAGGTTTTTTTAGATATTTTTTTTTATTTTGTGGGTTTGGGGGGGGGGGTGGAGGTTTGTAATGTTAGTGGGGGTTTGTAATTTTTTTTTCAGAAAAAGAACTGATATCTTTAGGGCAATGTCCTATTGTTCTTTATTTATTAGAATTTTGTTTATTCTAGATTAGGTTTTTTATTTTGGGGTGTTTTTTTTAAATGGGTATTTGAATAGGAATCATTTTTATTATTTTTGATAATTTGTTTGTTATTTTGTGTAATGTATTTTTTTCGTTTTGGGTGGGTTTTTATTTTTAGATCAGGGCTTGGGCAGCAAAAGAGCTGCCCTTGGTAGTTTTGGGGTGGGGTGTTGTATACTTTTAGAGGGTGTTTGTTTTCTTTTGTAGCAAAAGAGCTGTTAACTTTAGGGCAGTGCCCTACAAAAGGCCTTTTTAAGGGCCCTTGGTAGTTTATTCTAGATTAGGCTTTTTATTTTGTGGTGTTTTTTTTTAAAGGGTATTAGAATAGGAATCATTTTTATTTTTTGGATATATTTTTTGTTTTTTTGTAAAGGTTTTTTTTATTTTTTGTGATTTAAGTGTTTTTTTTATTTATTTTTTAATTTTAGGTTTTAGTGTAAGGTATCTTAGGATTTATTTCACAGGTAAGTTTGAATTTATTTTAACTAGGTAGTTAATAAATAGTTAATAACTATTTACTAACTAGTCTACCTAGTTAAAATAAATACAAACTTACCTGTGAAATAAAAATAAAAGCTAAGCTAGGTACAATATAACTATTAGTTATATTGTTTCTAGCTTAGGTTTTATTTCACAGGAAAGTATGTATTTAGTTTTAAATAGCAATTATTTAGGCCTAGATTTGGAGTTCGGCGGTAGCCGTCAAAACCAGCGTTAGAGGCTCCTAACGCTGGTTTTGGCCGCCCGCTGGTATTTGGAGTCAGTCATTAAAGGGTCTAACGCTCACTTTTCAGCCGCGACTTTTCCATACCGCAGATCCCCTTACGTCAATTGCGTATCCTATCTTTTCAATGGGATCTTCCTAACGCTGGTATTTAGAGTCGTTTCTGAAGTGAGCGTTAGAGCTCTAACGACAAAATTCCAGCCGCCTGAAAATAGCAGGAGTTAAGAGCTTTCTGGCTAACGCCGGTTCATAAAGCTCTTAACTACTGTACCCTAAAGTACACTAACACCCATAAACTACCTATGTACCCCTAAACCGAGCTCCCCCCACATCGCCGCCACTCGATTAAAATTTTTAACCCCTAATCTGCCGACCGCCACCTACGTTATACTTATGTACCCCTAATCTGATGCCCCTAACCCCGCCGACCCCTGTATTACATTTATTAACCCCTAACCTGCCCCCCACAACGTCGCCGCCAGCTACTTAAAATAATTAACCCCTAATCTTCCGACCGCAAAGCGCCGCCACCTACGTTATCCCTATGTACCCCTAATCTGCTACCCCTAACACCGCCGACCCCTATATTATATTTATTAACCCCTAATCTGCCCCCCACAACGTCGCCGACACCTGCCTACACTTATTAACCCCTAATCTGCCGAGCGGACCTGAGCGCTACTATAATAAAGTTATTAACCCCTAACCCGCCTCACTAACCCTATCATAAATAGTATTAACCCCTAATCTGCCCTCCCTAACATCGCCGACACCTAACTTCAATTATTAACCCCTAATCTTCCGAGCGGAGCTCACCGCTATTCTAATAAATTGATTAACCCCTAAAGCTAAGTCTAACCCTAACACTAACACCCCCCTAACTTAAATATAATTTACATCTAACGAAATTAATTAACTCTTATTAAATAAATGATTCCTATTTAAAGCTAAATACTTACCTGTAAAATAAACCCTAATATAGCTACAATATAAATTATAATTACATTGTAGCTATTTTAGGATTAATATTTATTTTACAGGCAACTTTGTAATTATTTTAACCAGGTACAATAGCTATTAAATAGTTAAGAACTATTTAATAGCTACCTAGTTAAAATAATAACAAATTTACCTGTAAAATAAATCCTAACCTAAGTTACAAATAAACCTAACACTACACTATCAATAAATGAATTAAATAAACTACCTACAATTACCTACAATTAACCTAACACTACACTATCAATAAATTAATTAAACACAATTGCTACAAATAAATACAATTAAATAAACTAGCTAAAGTACAAAAAATAAAAAAGAACTAAGTTACAAAAAATAAAAAAATATTTACAAACATAAGAAAAATATTACAACAATTTTAAACTAATTACACCTACTCTAAGCCCCCTAATAAAATAACAAAGCCCCCCAAAATAAAAAATTCCCTACCCTATTCTAAATTAAAAAAGTTACAAGCTCTTTTACCTTACCAGCCCTGAACAGGGCCCTTTGCGGGGCATGCCCCAAGAATTTCAGCTCTTTTGCCTGTAAAAGAATAAATACAATACCCCCCCCCAACATTACAACCCACCACCCACATACCCCTAATCTAACCCAAACCCCCCATAAATAAACCTAACACTAAGCCCCGGAAGATCTTCCTACCTTGTCTTCACCATACCAGGTTCACCGATCCGTCCTGGCTCCAACATCTTCATCCAACCCAAGCGGGGGTTGGCGATCCATCATCCGGTGCTGAAGAGGTCCAGAAGAGGCTCCAAAGTCTTCCTCCTATCCGGCAAGAAGAGGACATCCGGACCGGCAAACATCTTCTCCAAGCGGCATCTTCGATCTTCTTCCATCCGGTGCGGAGCAGGTCCATCTTGAAGCAGGCGACGCGGATCCATCCTCTTCTTCCATTGTCTCCCGACTAATGACGGTTCCTTTAAGGGACGTCATCCAAGATGGCGTCCCTCGAATTCCGATTGGCTGATAGGATTCTATCAGCCAATCGGAATTAAGGTAGGAATTTTCTGATTGGCTGATGGAATCAGCCAATCAGAATCAAGTTCAATCCGATTGGCTGATCCAATCAGCCAATCAGATTGAGCTCGCATTCTATTGGCTGATCGGAACAGCCAATAGAATGCGAGCTCAATCTGATTGGCTGATTGGATCAGCCAATCGGATTGAACTTGATTCTGATTGGCTGATTCCATCAGCCAATCAGAAAATTCCTACCTTAATTCCGATTGGCTGATAGAATCCTATCAGCCAATCGGAATTCGAGGGATGCCATCTTGGATGACGTCCCTTAAAGGAACCGTCATTAGTCGGGAGACAACGGAAGAAGAGGATGGATCCGCGTCGCCTGCTTCAAGATGGACCCGCTCCGCACCGGATGGAAGAAGATCGAAGATGCCGCTTGGAGAAGATGTTTGCCTTTCCGGATGTCCTCTTCTTGCCGGATAGGAGGAAGACTTTGGAGCCTCTTCTGGACCTCTTCAGCACCGGATGATGGATCGCCAACCCCCGCTTGGGTTGGATGAAGATGTTGGAGCCACGACGGATCGGTGAACCTGGTATGGTGAAGACAAGGTAGGAAGATCTTCAGGGGCTTAGTGTTAGGTTTATTTAAGGGGGGTTTGGGTTAGATTAGGGGTATGTGGGTGGTGGGTTGTAATGTTGGGGGGGGTATTGTATTTATTCTTTTACAGGCAAAAGAGCTGAAATTCTTGGGGCATGCCCCACAAAGGGCCCTGTTCAGGGCTGGTAAGGTAAAAGAGCTTGTAACTTTTTTAATTTAGAATAGGGTAGGGAATTTTTTATTTTGGGGGGCTTTGTTATTTTATTAGGGGGCTTAGAGTAGGTGTAATTAGTTTAAAATTGTTGTAATATTTTTCTTATGTTTGTAAATATTTTTTTATTTTTTGTAACTTAGTTCTTTTTTATTTTTTGTACTTTAGCTAGTTTATTTAATTGTATTTATTTGTAGCAATTGTGTTTAATTAATTTATTGATAGCGTAGTGTTAGGTTAATTGTAGGTAATTGTAGGTAGTTTATTTAATTATTTTATTGATAGGGTAGTGTTAGGTTTAATTATATCTTAGGTTAGGATTTATTTTACAGGTAAATTTGTTATTATTTTAACTAGGTAGCTATTAAATAGTTCTTAACTATTTAATAGCTATTGTACCTAGTTAAAATAATTACAAAGTTGCCTGTAAAATAAATATTAATCCTAAAATAGCTACAATGTAATTATAATTTATATTGTAGCTATATTAGGGTTTATTTTACAGGTAAGTATTTAGCTTTAAATAGGAATCATTTATTTAATAAGAGTTAATTAATTTCGTTAGATGTAAATTATATTTAAGTTATGGGGGTGTTAGTGTTAGGGTTAGACTTAGCGTTAGGGGTTAATACATTTATTAGAATAGCGGTGAGCTCCGCTCGGAAGATTAGGGGTTAATAATTGAAGGTAGGTGTTGGCGATGTTAGGGAGGGCAGATTAGGGGTTAATACTATTTATGATAGGGTTAGTGAGGCGGATTAGGGGTTAATAACTTTATTATAGTAGCGCTCAGGTCCGCTCGGCAGATTAGGGGTTAATAAGTGTAGGCAGGTGTCGGCGACGTTGAGGGGGGCAGATTAGGGGTTAATAAATATAATATAGGGGTCGGCGATGTTAGGGGTAGCAGATTAGGGGTACATAAGTATAACGTAGCTTGCGGCGGTTTACGGAGCGGCAGATTAGGGGTTAAAAAAAATATGCAGGTGTCAGCGATAGCGGGGGCGGCAGATTAGGGGTTAATAAGTGTAAGGCTAGGGGTGTTTAGACTCGGGGTGCATGTTAGAGTGTTAGGTGCAGACGTAGGAAGTGTTTCCCCATAGGAAACAATGGGGCTGCGTTAGGAGCTGAACGCTGCTTTTTTGCAGGTGTTAGGTTTTTTTTTCAGCTCAAACAGCCCCATTGTTTCCTATGGGGGAATCGTGCACGAGCACGTTTTTGAGTCTGGCCGCGTCCATAAGCACCACTGGTATCGAGAGTTGCATTTGCGGTAAAAATGCTCTACGCTCCTTTTTTGGAGCCTAACGCAGCATTTGTTTGAACTCTCGATACCAGAGTTCATTTTATGGTGCGGCCAGAAAAAAACCCGCGGAGCGTTAACAGCCCTTTTACCGCCAAACTCCAAATCTAGGCCTTAAGTTAATAATTGTAACTTTAATTTAGCTCTATTGTAATTATGTTAAAGTTAGGGGGTGTTAGGGTTAGGCTTATGGCTAGGTTTAGGGCTAGGGTTAGGTTTAGGGGTAGGTGTAGGGGTTAATAGTTTAATTTTGATTTTTACAATGTGGGGGCTGGCGGTTTAGGGGTTAATAGATTTATTTAGTGATAGGGATGTGGGAGGCCAGAGGTTTAGGGGTTAATAGCTTTATTTAGTTGCGATGATGTCTGGGAGCGGCGGAATAGGGGTTAATAGATGTATTATAGTGTGGGCCATGTTGGGTTGCGGGGGAATAGGGGTTAATAACTTTAGTATAGTGGCGGCAATATCGGGAGCGACAGATTAGAGGTTAATAGTTTTGTTTAGGTGGTGGTGATATTGGGGGTGGCAGATTAGGGGTTAATAACATTATGTAGGTGCCGGCAATGTTGGTGGGGTATTTAGACTCAGGGTTTATGTTAGGGTGATAGGTTTAAATGTTAGTTTTTTTCCCCATAGACATCAATGAGGCTGCGTTATGGAGCTTTTCTTTCCGCGATCACAGGTGTTTTTCAGACACCTTCTCCCCATTGATGTCTATGGGGAAAGTGTGCACAAGCACGTCAAAACAGTGCTTGTTTTTTGTGCGGTATGGAGCTTAAAAGTACCATATTGCACGCACAAGCTGAGTTTTTAAAAACTTGTAATGGCTGCGCTATAGGGGGTTAAATAACGCAACTTTTCTTGCATTCTCTAATTTCCCTATAGCGTGCATAACTCGTAATCTATCTGAATGTTATTTATATAAAACACATGAACTAACATCCTCTAGCTGTGAAAAACTGTTAAATGCTTGCAATGTCGGCATTGAACATTGCACAAGCAGCTCTGGTAAACTGCTTGTGCAATGCCGACCCCTGCACATTCGCGTCCAATTGGCTGCTAGCAGGGGGTGTCAATCATCCCGATTGTATAGGATTGTGCGGATTGCAGACCGCAGCCTCAGAGGCAGCAGACCAGTTAAGGAGCAGCAGTCTTAAGACTGCTGCTTCATAACTGCTGTTTCTGGTGATCCTGAAGGCTCGCACGGAAACAGGGGCATCAGGGGCCATTCGTCCCTTGATAAATCGGCCCCATTGAGTCTTTGGCCATTTCCTGCCACTTCCACCTTAAAAAGATCTCTAAAATTTGACACTTCCTTACACAAGAAACAACTAAGATTTTAATCCACTCTCTCATCCTTTACCCCCTACTGACTACTGCAACTCTATCCTCTCTGGTCTCCCCAGCTGCTATCTAGCTCCTTTAAATCCATAATAAATGCCTCTGCAAGACTCAACTTCCTTACACGTCGCTCTTCATCTGCTGCACCTCTCTGCCAATCTCTTTACTGGCTTCCTCTTGCCTCCAGGATTAAACACAAAATCCTGACTTACAAGGCCCTCAACTGCACTGCTCCCCCTATATCTTAGACCTTGTCTCCAGATACTCTCCCTCCTGTCGCCTTCGCTCTGCTCACAACCTCCTCCTCTCCTCCTCTCTTGTTACCTCTTCTCATTCCTGTCTACAGGACTTCTCCAGACTGGCTCCCATCTTGTGGAACTCTCTGACTCACTTCACAAGACTCTCCAATAGTTTTGAAAGTTTCAAACGCTCCTTAAAGACTCTACTGTGCAGGGATGCATACAACCTACACTAACCTTTCCTAACCTAACCCCAGTTCATCTCCTCCTTTGCTATCCCCTTGACCCCCTTAGCATGTAAGCCTATGAGCCCAGCTGTTTGTAGATCACCTTCATAAGAGCTGACTACAACAGCGCAACTCTCGGCAGGGCCCTCTACCCACTTGATCCCTTTAAATGTTACCTTGCATAGCATGTCTAGTAGTATGTATAGTGCTGCAGAACTGATAATAATAACATTAGTGGATAAACTTCTTTTTTTTTTCTAAAATACCTGAGTTTTAAAAAAACATGGAGGGAACTTGCTCTGTGTGGAGTTAGCCTCCATATTTTTGTCCTGTCAGGGGTATTTTATTAGGGATTGTTCTTTTTTTGTATATCTATGTAAAATTGTAGCATCCCTTCTATTTCTTCAGTAAATAAAACAAAACAAATGTGCCCTTTAAATTGAAAAATTATAGACATTATATAAACTTATTAATAAATGTACAGACTACTACAATATTTTCATTATTTAAAAAGATAATGCCTTTACTACCCATTTTCTAGCTCTGCACAACCAACATTGTTATTAATATACTTTATAACCTTTGAACCTTTTCACAGCAAGACACTGCTAATTCATGTGTGCCATATAGATAACATTGTGCTCACTCCCATGTAGTGTATTGCTTAAGAAAACTGAACACATTTAACATTACACTACTGGGAGCAAGCTGCTGATTGGTGGCTGTACGTACAGTATATGACTTTTCATTGGCTCACCCATTCTGTTAAGCTAGCTCCCTCCCAGTAATACATTGCTGGCCCTTCAACATAGGATACCAAGAGAATGAATAATATAGGTGAATCCAAAGTTGTTTAAAATTGTACACTCTGAAAACATTAAAGAAAAATATTTAGTTTCATGTCCCCTTAAGAACACTTTTTTTTATTGACCTTGAGTTCCTGATGAATTGGCTTTTTGTAAAATATTATTATTATTATCGTTTATTTATAAAGCGGCAACATATTATGCTCCATTTTCTCACATAAATAAAGTAAAATACAAATTTCTAAAAAAAAATTTTTTTTAAAAATCAACTTTATTGATTGCCAAAACAAAATACAACATCTTGGGAGGCGCAGCTCCAACGCTTATAACCAATAAGTTGACATTTTTATGATTTTTATGATTTTTATGATTTACCCCCTACATAGAGAAAAAGAAAAAAAAAACTACAAAATGTATAAATTTTAATTATATTTAAACAAAATAGCATGGTTGCAGGAATACACTAAAATCCCAATCACCTTCTTTACTCATCTTCTTGGTTCTTGCACAATATATAGGATCACTGGGTATGTAATAAATGTGCAGATTTAGGGCAATGACACCTTGAGGTTTGGTGCCACAGAAATAAAAAGTTGTGCTCAAATAAATCTGGGGGGGGGGGGCAGGGCGTGTTGGACAGCTTGGAATTACATGTTGGTGCAAGTCTCAATTTTTTTTTAATGTAGTTAAATTAAATTGACAAGTTAAATATATACATGTATACAAAATGCATTTTATATATATACCTTCTGCTGCCAACAATGGTTCAGATTACAAGTGGAGCTCTATTTAACGCTCCCGCTAGAGTGTTAAAGGACCAGTCAACACTGCAGATTTGCATAATCAACAAATGCAAGATAACAAGACAATGCAATAGCACTTAGTCTGAACTTCTAATGAGTAGTAGATTTTTTTTCTGACAATTTTAAGTTATGTCTACTTCCACTCCCCCTGTACCATGTGACAGCCATCAGCCAATCACAAATGCATACACGTACCATGTGACAGCAATCAGCCATTCACAAATGCATACACACTTATTCTTGCACATGCTCAGTAGGAGCTGGTGACTCAAAAAGTTTAAATATAAAAAGACTGTGCACATTTTGTTAATGGAAGTAAATTAGAAAGTTGTTTAAAATTGCATGTTCTATCTGAATAATAAAAGTTTAATTTTGATTGAGTGTTCCTTTAAAGGAATAGAAAGGTCAAAAATGAAATGTGCATGGCTGGCTTTTCAATGTAAAAAACAACAACATATTTTTGCCATATATTTCAATAGAAAAAAAGCTTCTAGTACAAGTTATGACTGTTTTTCAGTGGCATACGCACATATCCTGCTAGGGCTTGTGCACCAGTATTCAAACACCACACCTTATAGAGAGACAGGGGGGCTTGTATGACACAAATAAGTCTTCGCAGAAGCAATACACATCACTGCCAGCTCTCTGAACTTGAATACCGGTGCACAAGCCCTCACAGGATATGTGTATATGCCCCAGAAAAACTGTCATAACTTTTACTAGAAGTATTTTTGCTAATGGAAGTATATTGCAAAAATGCTTCTATTTTAAATTGAAATGCATTTATTCACATTTAAATTTTGACCTTTCTATCCCTTTAACTGCGCTAGAAGTAAGCTTTTTGCACATCAGTTTGCGTTTGTATTATGAGTTGAAAGTAAACTGCGAAGGGGTAAGTCGCGCAGTGATGGGCAGCAAATATAAATGTATATGCTTATATATATATTAATATGTTAATATGTGTATATACAGACATTAACACATAAATATATAGGTATATAAGCATATACATTTATATTTACAGAGAAAACACAGTTCCCATAGACCGCAATGTAAAGGCACACCAGACACTTTTAACTCCATAAAACTGCTTCATGCGGTTTAAAAATAAAATAAAGATGCTATTTTTCTATTTTTTTTTATTTAAACAGAGCCTCACACTAAAGTTTGGGGCCAATTGTAGCACATTTTGAAAATTAAAGGGACACTAAACCCAAAAGAATTCTTTAATGATTCAGATAGAGAACACAATTTTAAACAACATTGCAATTTACTTCTATTATCTAATTTGCTTCATTCTTTAGATATCCTTTGTTAAAGAAATAGCAATGCACATGGGTGAGCCAATCATGCGAGGCATCTATGTGCAGCCACCAATCAGCAGCTACAAAAGCCTATCTAGATATGCTTTTCAGCAAAGGATATCTACAGAATGCAGCAAATTAGAAAATAGAAGTAAATTAGAAAGTTGTTTAAAATTGCATGCTCTTTCTAAATCATGAAAGAATAAAAAAAATTGTGTTTAAATGTCCCTTTAACCAAAGGTCTGACCACTGGTTAATTTTTGGAGCGCTAATTGCTACCGCAAGCTTGTGGTAGCAGTAACAAGCCACTTGTAATGGCTGGTTATTTATCGTGCGTCTACAAATGGGCAACTTTTCCTGTTTGCGGGCGCGTGATAAATTAGCACTCGCCTTGTAATCTGGCCCTATATGATTAAAACATGGTAATCTTATTTGCATTGGCTGCCATATTTAATGTATTTTATTATAGCTATCTCCAGCTTTCTATGAGAGGTTTCTTGAATGTCACAGGGACTGTTCCTTTTTTAGAAAATTTCCTGATGGCACTCCCTGCAAAGGTTGGAAAGGTTTTTCATGTCCCATCCAGCAAATTTTAGATAATCAGACCCTTAATGGCCGATTTATCAAGGGCCGAATGGCTCCTCATGCCCCTGCTTCCGCCCAAGCCTTCAGGTTCGCTGGAATCAGCCGTTATGAGCCTGAAGACTTGCAAGGAAACAGGGGCATCTGGGGCTGATTAGCTAAAATTTGCTGGATGGGACATGAAAAATCTTTCTAACCTTTGCATGGACTGCCATCAGGAAATTTTCTAAAAATGGAACAGTTTCCTTAACTGGTCCGCTGCCTCTGAGGCTGTGGACATCAATCCACCCAATCCTATACGATCGGGTTGATTGACACCCCCTGCTAGCAGCCAATTGGCCGCGAATCTGCAGGGGGCGGCATTGCACAAGCAGCTCCCCAGAACTGCTTTTGCAATGTTAAAGCGATGTCTGTCGGACATGATACGCTACAGCGTAACATGTCGGACAGACATTGATAAATTGGCCCCTTAGTCTGAGTAAAGCATTTGATTCCAAAAAGCTTGCTTTATTGTTTTCCATTGATTTTAGTCACTTCAGTGTTCCTTTAAATATATAAATAATTTAAAACTTCTAAAAATAACGACCACAACAGGATTTGGAGGGCAATTATTTAAGTGTTTAGTCACAGAACTTACCCACAAACGTTTTCAACTAAATGCTACTTTGTATTTTACTAATGTATCCTATTATTTTATTAAACACCATACCCTTCCTGTGGAAGAGAACATATGGGAAATATCACAATTGTAATGTCACAAATCAAGAATTAAGCATAATTATGGTATTAGGGCTGAATAGTTCAATTATTATTTTAAGACTTTAGAAAGGAAACATATTTAATTGCATGTTTTCTGTAAAAACAGGTTATACTGTCATATGTGTCTTTAGGTTATGCATGAGTCTTATGTCCCTTTAGGTTATGCATGAGTCGTGTGTGTCTTTAGGTTATGAGTCATATGTCTCTTTAGGTTATGTATGATTCTTACGTCTCTTTAGGTTTTAGATTTTTTAGATTATATATATATATATAATTATTATTTTTTTTATTAAATACAAAAATCTAAATAATGTGGTTAACACAGAAATAAATCTAAAATGAAAAAATGTGTAAGTAAAACCACACACACATAGTAATAATAATACAGACCAACCAGTATGTAGGAATATATTCAAAGTGAAAAGAGTCTTTAATGGAAATAATCACATAAATACAAATAATTTAAACATTGTTTTCCAAAAGGAAGAAAAACATAATTGCATAATACTGTGTAAATCTTCACATAGTTTAGCTGCTGATGGGATGTTTAGAAGCTGATGGGATGTTTAGAAGCTGATGGGATGATTAGCTGCTGATGGGATGTTTAGCTGCTGATGGGATGTTTAGCTGCTGATGGGATGATTAGCTGCTGATGGGATGATTAGCTGCTGATGGGATGTTTAGCTGCTGATGGCCAGGGATGATTAGCTGCTGATGGGATGTTTAGCTGCTGATGGGATGTTTAGCTGCTGATGAGATGATTTGCAAGCTGATGAGATGTTTAGAAGCTGATGGGATGTTTAGAAGCTGATGGGATGTTTAGAAGCTGATGGGATGTTTAGCTGCTGATGGGATGTTTAGAAGCTGATGGGATGTTTAGAAGCTGATGGGATGTTTAGAAGCTGATGGGATGTTTAGCTGCTGATGGGATGATTAGCTGCTGATGGGATGATTAGCTGCTTATGGGATGTTTAGCTGCTGATGGGATGATTAGCTGCTGATGGGATGATTAGCTGCTGATGGGATGTTTAGCTGCTGATGGGATGATTAGCTGCTGATGGGATGTTTAGCTGCTGATGGGATGTTTAGCTGCTGATGGGCTGATTAGCTGCTGATGGGATGATTAGCTTTTGAAGGGATGTTTAGCTGCTAATAGGATGTTTAGCTGCTGATGGGATGTTTAGCTGCTGATGGGATGTTTAGCTGCTAAATGGGTGTTTAGCTGCTGATGGCATGCTTAGCTGCTGATGGGATGATTAGCTGCTGATGGGATGATTAGCTGCTGATTGTTTAGTTGATATTTATTTATTTATGGGGCAATAAATACAAGTAGCACTTTGCTATTTCCAAACCACTTTTTTTCAAAATTAGCGCTAGTTACTTTGGAACCCTGATATCTGTCAGGAATACCTGAATATCCCTTGACATGTATATATTTTGTTTTAGAAGACATCCCAAAGTATTGATCTAGGCCCATTTTGGTATATTTCATGCCACCATTTCACCGCCAAATGCAATAAAAAAAAAAAAAAGTTCACTTTTTCACAAATTATGTCACAAACTTTAGGTTTCCCACTGAAATTATTTACTAACAGCTTCTGCAATTATGGCACAAATGGTTGTAAATGCTTCTCTGGGATCCCCTTTTTCAGAAATAACAGACTTATATGGCTTTGTGGTTGCTTTTTGGTAATTAGAAGGCCGCTAAATGCTGCTGCGCACCACACGTGTTTTATGCCCAGGAGTGAAGGGGTTAATTAGGTAGCTTGTAGGGAGCTTGTAGGGTTAATTTTAGCTTTAGTGTAGTGTAGTAGACAACCCCAAGTATTGATCTAGGCCCATTTTGGTATATTTTATGCCACCATTTCACCGCCAAATGCGAGCAAATAAAAAAAACTTTACATTTTTCACAATTTTAGGTTTCTCACTGAAATTATTTACAAACAGCTTGTGCTATTATGGCAGAAATTGTTGTAAAAGCTTCTCTGGGATCCCCTTTGTTCAGAAATAGCAGAATTATATGGCTTTGGTGTTCCTTTTGGTAATTAGAAGGCCGCTAAATGCTGCTGCGCACCACACGTGAATTATGCCCAGCAGTGAAGGGGTTAAATTAGGTAGCTTGTAGGGAGCTTGCAGGGTTAATTTTAGAGATCAGCCTCCCACCTGACACATCCCACCCCCTGATCCCTCCCAAACAGCTCTCTTCCCTCCCCCACCCCACAATTGTTCCTGCCATCTTAAGTACTGGCAGAAAGTCTGCCAGTACTAAATAAAAGTTTTTTTATTTTTTTAAAATAAAAATAATAAAATATTTTAGTTGTGATGGACCCCTGCCTTAGCACCAACCTCCCTGACCCCCAATCCAGCTCTCTAACCCTCTCCCCTACCTAATTACCGCCATCTTGGGTACTGGCAGCTGTCTGCCAGTACCCAGTTTGGCCCCACAAACCAAAGTATTTTAATTTTATTTATTTTTATTTATAACTTTTATTTTTATTTTTTATTATTTCTGTAGTGTAGCAGCCCCCCACAATACCCCCACCCCCTCCCAGATTTTTTTATATGTAAAAAAAACCCCAAAAACTTTTTTTCCCCTTCCTTCATTGGTGTCAGTGTGGCTAATGTGTGCACGTGCACGCGCGCCCCTGTGCACGCCCCCCGTGCACACGCACCCCCTCCTGCACGCGCACACACGCTCCCTCCTCCCACCCGGACAACGGTACCATCGGCACCATCGCTACCTTTGCAGAGAGGGCCACAGAGTGGCTCTCTCTGCATCAGAGGCTTGTAAAGGGTATTGCAGGATGCCTCCATATCGAGGCATCACTGCAATACCCTCAGAGCTCCTGGAAGCGATTGTGATCCCTTCCAGCACTCTGTTAGACAACTGACGTACCAGGTACGTCTATTGTCATTAACAGTTAGTTTTTGCATGACGTACCTGGTACGTCAGTTATCATTAAGGGGTTAAACTTAGTTTGATGATGATACAATCTATTTAATTAGGTTTATAATGCTGTTTCGCATTTAAAGTCTTCATTTCAAAGCTTTAAAAATAATGTATTAGGTGTTACTTATGTCAATTTTGAGAGGGGCCTGGAACCAAACTCCCTCACTTCCCATTGACTTACATTATAAACTGGGTTTCAATTTACAATGGTATCGATTTACAACCATTCCTTCAGGAACCTAACCCCGGCCTAAACTGAGGGCTACCTGTTATATATAAAACAAGGAAGGGGACTGCACTCTAAGACCGGACCGGATAAACATCCCATGACCCTGCAACATGCTCAGCCCTGGGTGCTCACTGGCACTCACAGGAAGCTGTGCTGTCCTCAGAGTCACAGGCAGTTATTCCCAGACAGGTCTGGGTGCAAGAACCATAGGGAAGAGACACAGGGGGGGGGGGCACAGGGGAGGGGGGGAGAGAGACACGGGGGAGAGAGACACAGGGTGAAAGAAAGACACAGGGGGGGAGAAAGACACAGGGGGGAGCGGGAAGAGAGACATAGGGGAAGGGGAGAGAGACACAGGGGAAGGGGAGAGAAACACAGGGGAAGGGGAGAGAGACACAGGGGAAGGGGGGAGAGACACAGGGGAGGGGGGAAGGGGGGAGAGACACAGGGGAGGGGGGGAATTGGGGAGAGACACAGGGGAGGGGGGGAGACACTGGGGAGAGGGAAAGGGGGAGAGACACAGGGGAGGGGGGGAGAGAGACACGGGGGAGAGAGACACAGGGGGGAAGAAAGACACAGGGGGAGGTGGAAGAGATACACAGGGGAAGGGGAGAGAGACACAGGGGAAGGGGAGAGAGACACAGGGGAAGGGGAGAGAGACACAGGGGAAGGGGAGAGAGACACAGGGGAAGGGGAGAGAGACACAGGGGAAGGGGGGAGAGACACAGGGGAAGGGGAGAGAGACACAGGGGAAGGGGGGGGAGACACAGGGGAAGGGGGGAGAGACACAGGGGAGGGGGGGAGAGACACAGGGGAGGGGGGGAAGAGAGACACGAGGGGAAGAGAGACACGGAGGGAGAGAGAAGAGAGACACAGGGGAGGGGGGGAAGAGAGACACAGGGGAGGGAGAGGAGGAGGGGAAGAGAGACACAGGGGAGGGGGGGGAGAGAGACACAGGGGAGGGAGAGGAGGAGGGGAAGAGAGACACAGGGGAGGGGGGGGGAGAGAGGGGGAGGGGAGGGGGCGAAGAGACACCCTGTAGGCTATACACATCAAAACAGGCCTTAAAGCCCTGGACTGGGTAATTTATGTACAGTGCAGCTGGGCATGATAAGTTATAAATTATATATATATATATATATATATATATATATATATATATATATATATATATATATATACACACACACACACACACACAACATAATTTGTGGTGTGTACCTTTATATTTGAAATAAATAAATTAAAAGCACAACTAAAGTACACATATGTACAAATGTATATATATATATATATATATATATATATATATATATATATAAATCGGTGTAGAAGAAGGGCATTCTCAGGATTTGTGTAGAGAAAAAATATTTTCTTTATTCTTAGATATGCTCTGTGATGCTCTGTGATGCATATAGATATATAGTACTTGTATGGTTTGTATCACACTATCCCTGTTAGTCTCTGGCCATCTTTGTTATTGTTGTTATTTGTATTGCAGCATAGTACTTTCTTTTGTAGTTCTGTCTTGTAGGTCCTTGGTTTGTTCTTTGGGTATCCTTTGTTGAAAGCTGGAAGATTCCCTTTTCAGACTGCATAGTCACATATTGGTGACGGTGATATAGGTTGTTTGTGCCATGTTGTGTGTTGTTCCATTTGTTTTTTGTTTCTAGTATTTGTCTATATGTATGTCTTTCAGATTATACCTGTCCTGATGAAGGCCCAACTGAGGGCCGAAACGTCGACCATGTATTAATGATCTAAGAATAAAGAAAATATTTTTTCTTAAAAATAATAATTAAATTAATGAATTGTTATGTAATGCTGCATGCTGGGGGCGGAGTTAGCTGCCGAACTGTGAGGTTGCATCACGCATCTACAAGGAGTTCCATGACTTAACCTCTTATTTGGAATTGGAAGTTAAAGACTTTTTGGACTTGTCTTTAACCCTATTTTACCTAAATATTGTGAGTTACTCATTTTTATTTTTAAACAATAGACCATGATAAGAATATGATTGTATCATATAAATATAAGTCTTTAAATGGCTAACGGCTTCTATTGGCGCCTCAAAAGTGCACTGTGATCTTAGTCAGGGTCTAAGATCACAGTGCACTTTTGAGGCGTCGATAGAAGCCGGTAGCCATTTATAGACTTATATTTATATGATACAATCGTATTCTTATAGGTTCACAGTACATAGGTTGTATTACGTAGCCTGATATCCGTTAGTTATTGTGAAACAGGTATAGCTAAATCTAATCTACAAAATGACCAGTACCTGAAAACCTAGTATCCTCACTGCTATTGCAAACAAAGGGGTTAATTGCATTGGGGGTTTGGGGTGCATGGCTGTTTAGGGGACATGATTGAGATTTGAGAATGAGTTTAAGGGTTTTGGATCATGATAATTAAGGGGTGAATTGTTTTTAAGGAGCTATTGCACTGGGGGTCTCAAGTTTAATGGCTTTATTTTAGTGCACTGCATAGGATTTAGACTTCATTCTTTTACCTAGTGATTTAGCACATATTCTCCAAATGTTAATAGTGGGGGATAAGCCAGCCAGAAGCTACGCTTTCCTGCAGAATATGTAGGTCTGCTCTTATTTGGACTCTCATACATGCTTTGTAAATGCGTGCCCCCTCGTGGAAAAAAAATGCCCCCCCATTTCATTCGTTCTGGAGCCGACCCTGGTTATACAATAAAAAATATATACCATTTAGGATACTAAACCCATATTTTTTTTCTTTCATGATTCAGATAGAACATGAAATTTTAAGCAACTTTCTAATTTACTCCTATTATCAATTTTTCTTTGTTCTCTTAGTATCTGTATTTGAAAAATAGGAATGTAATCTTAGAAGCTAGCCCATTATTGGTTCAGCACCTGGGTAGCGCTTGCTGATTAGTGGCTAAATTTAGTCACCAATCAGCAAGCACTACCAAGGTGCTGAACCAAACATGGGCTAGCTTCTAAGCTTACATTCCTGCTTTTTTAAATAAAGATACCAAGAGGACGGAAAAAAAAAATTGATAATAGGAATAAATTAGAAAGTTGCTTAAAATTGCATGCTTTATCTGAATCATGAAAGAAAAAAAAATTAGGTTTAGTATCCCTTTAAGTAGACTTCGTGGTATCTCCCTAATTAACTGCCGAATGCATTTTTTTAGATTAGGGATTTTCTTATTTTTTAACTAAAGAGCTGATTGCAATTTTAAGGGCCATACAAATGTCCTTTTAGGGGCAATGGGTAGCTTAGTTTTTTTTTTTTAGACTTAGGTTTTTTTTTTTAGGGGGTTTGTTGGGTGGGGGTTTTACTGTTAGGGGGTACTTTGTAATGTAAAAGAGCTGTTTAACTTCGGGCAATGCCCTACAAAAGGCCCTTTTAAGGAATATTGGTAGTTTATTGTTAAATAGGGGTGTTTTTATTTTGTTTTTATAGGGGTATTAGATTAGCTTTAATTTGTATTATTATTGATAATTTTGTTTATTATTTTTTGTAATCTTAGATTTTTTTATTTTTCGTAATTTTAGTGGGGGATTTTTTTTACTTTTTCATTGTTTTAGGATTTTCTAATTTTGTAACTTAGGTTTTTTTATTTTTCGTTTATTTTAGTTTTTTAAAATAGTAATGTTAGGTTAATTTATAGTTTAAGCTTGTTTTTTTTTATTTCACAGGTAAGTTTTTATTTATTTTAAGGTAGTTAGTATATTGTAACTTTAATTTAAAGTTAGGGGGTGTTAGGTTTAGGGGTTAATATTTTACTTTAGTGTGTTGTGATGTGTGGGGCAGGTGGTTTAGGTGTTAATATGTTTAGTTTAGTATTTGTGATGTGGGGGGCCGGATATTTAGGGGTTTATACTTTATTTTAGTGTTGGCAATGTGGGTGGGCAGCAGATTAGGGGTTAATAAGTTTAATAAAGTATTTGAGATGCAGGGGGATGGCGGTTTAGGTGTGAGGTAGTTTATGGGTGTTAGTGTACTTTGTAACATTTTTGTTATGAGTTTTGTGAAACATTTTTGTTTCACAAAATCCATAACTACTGTTTTCTGATCGCGAAATGGATCTTACCGGTATAAGCTATAACGCTAGCGGAATAGCCTGACCACACAACCTGTAATAGACGCGCAATGAAAATGGAGAGTTGCGGTACAGGCTAAAATGATAGCAGTATAACCGTACCGCTGCGACTTGTAATATTGGAGACCTGCCATTCCACGCACAAAGGCCAATTTTTCAGCTGTATAGACATATCACAAAACTTGTAATATGGACCATTGTTTTTAAAAATACATTTATTAAAAATGTCTCATTTTCCTTGCCAGTCAGTCACAATCTTTTGCCTACGTCCTCAAGTTTTTTGTGTACTAAAACTCAAATGCTAATCTATATTTATTTAAATTAATTATTACCTTTCTAATTACAGTACTTTATGTTTCTGACGGTACTATGTATACAAAAGTATTAAAAATGATATAAAACTATCTTTAGGTTGCATGTATAGGTAATTGCTTCTGCAACACCAACACCTGTTCTCCCACAGCCAATTGCACAAGAACAGGGCCTGTGAATCCCATGTGAATCACCCCGAATTAACGTGTTTGTTCACTGAGAAGGCGGGTAGACATGGTTCCCAAGTTGGGAACCTTATTCAGCAGCCATGTAGTACTTTAGTCAAATTATTACCAAGCACCTTAAAAAGTTTTAGAATGGAGGATTGATTTTGCCAAGTCATGGGCAAACTCACTGCCATTATCCAGAGCCATATTGGATGATGTTAGAAAATAATATCATCGAACAGATACAAAAGCTACCTGCTTTATAAATTATATAATAAATATAAATAATTGTATACAGAGAGAAGCACTCTACCAGGAACGTACAACAGCTCATCAGCTAGTTCAATGGCAATTTACCACCCAGGAGCAGCCTCTTTTAGACCTGTGTGCTTTATTACAGAGAAAGACTTTCCTGAAGTATATCAGTCTGATTTCCCGCCAAGTAGGGTCAGTCCAGCCCCGAAATACCAGGCAATTCTCCTCCGGACAAATATAAATAATCAATAATAAATATTTTTACACTAATAAAATTGATTGAAATCGTTTTAATTTGCATAAAGGCCTGGTCACTTTTATAATTATAACTAGAGGACAATTTCCTAGGTTACGTTTTTTTCTAAAGTTGTACTTAAAATTGTTTCTCCTCCTAAATATTTCCATACAGACAGATTTCTGTTCACTTCATGTTCAAATGATATTCCCGTATATTATTATACTGGGGAAATGGGATCCAAGAGTGACCTCTGATGTTGTTTAGGGACTTATTTAAAGGGATACTAAACCCAAATTTTTTCTTTCATGATTCAGATAGAGCAGGTAATTTTAAGCAACTTTCTAATTGACTTATTTTAACAATTTTATTAGTTCTCTTGCTACCTTTATTTGAAAAGCAATAATATAAGCTAATTAGCCGGCCCATTTTGGGTTTAGAACCTGGGTTGCGCTTGCTAATTGGTGGCTAAATGTAGGGTGCTAAACCAAAAATGGGTCAGCTCCTTAACTTAGATTGCTACTTTTTTAAATAAAAATAGCAAGAGAACAAAGAAAAATTGATAATATGAGTGAATTAGAAAGTTGCTTAAAATTGCATGACCTATCAGAATAATGAAAGAAAAAAATTAGTATCCCTTTAATATAAATAAAGTTGGAGGTTTGCAAATAAGATATGGATAGTTTAAGCAGCTATTCTCACTAAGATGTATATGTTCCAAGTGTTATACAGACAATTGTACAGTGTGTATGTATTTGCATATAAACCATCTGTTGACATACACTTGCCTTATTGCTGGTAATTCTAGAGCATGCTATTCCATAAGTTTATAACGTAACATTGGGATGACTTATAGTAACCAAATCATTGGGTATTTGCAGACAATAAGAACAAAAACAAACACACTTAATTTGCCAAAACAGCTTTTTTTTCTAGTAATTACCTGCGGGTAATTGTACAATAACTCATTGTTTGGGAAACAAGACTCAGCAAGATATTTGGCTTTAACTAGTTTTATGATTTAAAAATAAACTACCACAGGTGAAGTCCAATGTGTCAAATTAGGAAGCATTAACCCCTTGGCTTACAAACTGCACTGCTTTAAAGTTACAGGGTTAAGCAGGGAAACGAGTGAACTGAAAGCCAGAAATGATAGGGTAAAAGTGTGCACAGAATTCTCAGCATACTCCACTGTTTGAAGAACTGAGTTTAGTTGTTAAGCCAATTAAGTTTGACGCTTAACCTGCGGCTGTCACAAGGTGTAACATATCTTTACCAATAAAAAGTCATTCAAACCCTTCATTCCTACATTTTTGTTCAGCGAAGCATTAAATGAGAAGCGCTTGTAGGTCACAATGTTACTAAAGTCATTCACAAACTCTTAGACTGGAATAAGTTGATACTTTCTGCTTATCCCGTTAGGAAATTTATAAACAGAGATCCTGTGTTATATTGTTTTTCTGTATTGTGAATAATATAGAACATTTTAGCAAAAATATAACAACAACAAAATCTTGTGAAACATCCAAATGAATAAATGAACTGTAAATAAATGTAGTAATGTGTGATAATCATATGCCTGCTAATTCAAGAGTTTGAAAGCTCTCAACTGAAAAACAGATCTCCAATTCCTGAGTAAAGATCCATGATTCACCTTCCAATTACAAGAAGTTTTTTTTATGGTTTTAATGAGATGCTTCTTGCAAAGATTTGCAGCCTCACTATTCTGGAGCATTTATCTAAAGGGACATTAAACCCCAAATAACATTTCATGATTTAGGTAGAACAACTTTCCAGTTTACTTCTATTATCAAATTTGCTTCATTCTCTTGGTATAATTTGTTGAAGGAGCAGCAATGCACTACTGGTTTCTAACTGAACACATGGGTGAGACAATGACAATCGGTATATACAGGGAGTGCAGAATTATTAGGCAAATGAGTATTTTGACCACATCATCCTCTTTATGCATGTTGTCTTACTCCAAGCTGTATAGGCTCGAAAGCCTACTACCAATTAAGCATATTAGGTGATGTGCATCTCTGTAATGAAAAGGGGTGTGGTCTAATGACATCAACACCCTATATCAGGTGTGCATAATTATTAGGCAACTTCCTTTCCTTTGGCAAAATGGGTCAAAAGAAGGACTTGACAGGCTCAGAAAAGTCAAAAATAGTGAGATATCTTGCAGAGGGATGCAGCACTCTTAAAATTGCAAAGCTTCTGAAGCGTGATCATCTAACAATCAAGCGTTTCATTCAAAATAGTCAACAGGGTCGCAAGAAGCGTGTGGAAAAACCAAGGCGCAAAATAACTGCCCATGAACTGAGAAAAGTCAAGCGTGCAGCTGCCAAGATGCCACTTGCCACCAGTTTGGCCATATTTCAGAGCTGCAACATCACTGGAGTGCCCAAAAGCACAAGGTGTGCAATACTCAGAGACATGGCCAAGGTAAGAAAGGCTGAAAGACGACCACCACTGAACAAGACACACAAGCTGAAACGTCAAGACTGGGCCAAGAAATATCTCAAGACTGATTTTTCTAAGGTTTTATGGACTGATGAAATGAGAGTGAGTCTTGATGGGCCAGATGGATGGGCCCGTGGCTGGATTGGTAAAGGGCAGAGAGCTCCAGTCCGACTCAGACGCCAGCAAGGTGGAGGTGGAGTACTGGTTTGGGCTGGTATCATCAAAGATGAGCTTGTGGGGCCTTTTCGGGTTGAGGATGGAGTCAAGCTCAACTCCCAGTCCTACTGCCAGTTTCTGGAAGACACCTTCTTCAAGCAGTGGTACAGGAAGAAGTCTGCATCCTTCAAGAAAAACATGATTTTCATGCAGGACAATGCTCCATCACACGCGTCCAAGTACTCCATAGCGTGGCTGGCAAGAAAGGGTATAAAAGAAGAAAATCTAATGACATGGCCTCCTTGTTCACCTGATCTGAACCCCATTGAGAACCTGTGGTCCATCATCAAATGTGAGATTTACAAGGAGGGAAAACAGTACACCTCTCTGAACAGTGTCTGGGAGGCTGTGGTTGCTGCTGCACGCAATGTTGATGGTGAACAGATCAAAACACTGACAGAATCCATGGATGGCAGGCTTTTGAGTGTCCTTGCAAAGAAAGGTGGCTATATTGGTCACTGATTTGTTTTTGTTTTGTTTTTGAATGTCAGAAATGTATATTTGTGAATGTTGAGATGTTATATTGGTTTCACTGGTAAAAATAAATAATTGAAATGGGTATATATTTGTTTTTTGTTAAGTTGCCTAATAATTATGCACAGTAATAGTCACCTGCACACACAGATATCCCCCTAAAATAGCTATAACTAAAAACAAACTAAAAATTACTTCCAAAACTATTCAGCTTTGATATTAATGAGTTTTTTGGGTTCATTGAGAACATGGTTGTTGTTCAATAATAAAATTAATCCTCAAAAATACAACTTGCCTAATAATTCTGCACTCCCTGTATATATATATATATGCAGCCACCAATCAGCAGCTAGATCCTAGGTTCTTTGCTGCTCCTTAGCTTACCTGGCTAAACATTTCAGCAAAGGATAACAAAAGAAGGAAGCAAATTAAATAATAGAAGTAAAATGGAAAGTTGTTTAAAATTGCATTCTCTGTCTTAATCATGAATGTCTAATTATGACTTTACTGTACCATTAAGGCAATTTCAACCTCCAACCCTACCCCCTGGTGAAGTACCCTTGTCATATTGCAGTAGAGGTAGCTGCTGCTTTTGAATTTTAGTTGAGATACTCTAGTTAAGCTGCTGCTATCAGCTTTATTTTAGATGTTTTTGTTAAGTGTCATAAGATTTGTGTAAGGGTCTCAGGCTCTTACCTAAGCGCAGTTGGGGCTGCACTAATTCTAAGCCTTGTAGCAAAGTCCAGGGACATGCTGTTAAAGCTCTTAGCACAGCTGGAGCCCAGGGATGCACAAGAGAGAGGAGGCTAGAGCTGGGATTAGTGTGAAATGCGTTATGGGCATCTCAGTGCCTAAAGAAGTTCTGGTAGGTATTGCTAAGTTTAGTGCACAGAAACTGCAGGATTATTTACTTTATTGACTATGATACCTGTGCTAAATGTAGCACTATTTGTGCCCTGGATGTGAGAAGAAACCCTGCAGTGGTTTTGGTGCAAAGACCTATAGGGGAGGTTTTTAAAAGCCCTCTGATGACACCAGTATGGAGCTTGGTTATTCTCATTGAGTCCTGGCATTCCTGTATCTGCATTGTTGCCTTAGTTTTGATCCTTGCTTATGTCTTGGTTTACGCCTCAACCCGTATCCCTTCCTCATCATACACAATAAGGTAAATCGAAGAAGCCTGCCGTTCCTGTGCGCTAAACTTAATGCATCCTTTCAGAACCTCTTAGGCACCAAGATGACCAAAGTGCACCCTGCACAAACACCCACACTAAGCCTCCTTCCTTTAGCACAGTCCTGAACTCCGGCCGTGCTAACAGTTCTAACAGCTTGACCATGAACTCTGCTACAAGGCTTAGGATGAGTGTGGCCCTACCATGCTTAATTGAGAGCATGAGACCCTTACACTTTGCTTACTATCTGCTGTTTTTCATCAGGAAGTATGGATGCAGTTGTAAAGCTTGTGTTTAATGTACTTAATGTGCTATTACCCACTTATCTTGATGACATAGTCAGTAAGTTTGGGACTTTTTAATATACGAGGTTCATTAAGAAAGAGAGATGATTGTTGTTGCCCTCCACTTCCATTTAATATGTTTGCGGCTAGCCATGCTGTGGTAGGGATTATGGCTGTGACTGAGGGATATCCAGCTATCTAAAACTGCACGGTGAAACAGGAAAGACAGCATCAGGACCAAGCAGTGATTCTACAATGGTGTAGAACATTGCTTTCTGCAGTATGGATTTATGAGATCATACTTGAGTTTGAGTGTTTTTTGCCTGCTCTTTAGCACACGGGGCAGAGGATTTCTTAACCTGAATGTAATCTTTTGTGGATGAATTTTAAATGTACAGGTATAGTCCAAGATCTAGAGAGTATTGTTTCGGAGTATGACAATCTCAGCCAACTGCATAAATGTTTGTTTATATGTAATGTGAATAGAATTAGGCTAAACTCTGTGGAAAGGCTGTGATAACCCCTGTCTGAGTAACTTTTCATTGGCATGATAATTTTACTAGAAAGTAGGAGTGGTTTAATTATGCTCCTAGAGGTTCAGAGATTGTCTCAGAGGGACAGAGCTCAGAATCAGGGACTGTCCCTCTCAAATAGGGAGAGGTGGGAGGTCTGTTCCATGGACTTTCCTGTCAGAGTTCAGAGACATGTCCACCTATTATAATGTACTTTTGTGACATCTTTACACAGTATTGATGTTAAGGTGGCATTTCCAGTATTTATTATAATAGAATATTATAAATAAGATGACCAAAGGCCTGTATAGCTTTTCATTAATAGACCTAAGTCTGTGGAATTCAGGTTAACCTTTTCAACTCATCCCAAACGTACCCACACTTCCTAAAATTACTGATAACATAACATCCACAAAATTATAAAATAATTAGGAAGAAAAACTTTATTCAGCATACAATAGTGTGTTAGGTTACGAGTCCATCTCAAAATAGGCATTTTCTTACCATTTACCTTCCTGACCAATCAACATTCACTTGCTAATCTATCATGGGAGTATGCTTGCATTTGTGCATCTGTGCACCTGTTAAGGCTGTGACACACTGCAAGCAGAGCGATCGCGCAGCGTGTAGATGCAGCTGTGCGCGCTCAGTGTGTCTTGCCTTTTCATCTCTGAGCACTCTGCTGCGTCAGGTCGCGTAGCTAAGCGCTCAGAGATGAAATATTTGAACTTCACAAGCCTCGCACCGCATCGCTTGCAGTGTGTCACAGCCTTTACTGTTACCAGGTTAAAAGCACTGAGGCATGGTACCAACAAAGGTTGTGTTGCATAGCAACCAGATCATACAACAATACTAGCTACTACCATGTCAGGTTTTCGCCCGAATCACTCCACTACAACTGCCCTCCTAAAAGTTTGCAACGACATCCAAACTGGCATGGAACAAGGAGACCTAACTGGAGCTATTTTCCTTGATTTTGCAAAGGCCTTTGACACAGTAGACCACGACATACTACTGCTCAAACTAAAAAACTCAGGTATTGGTGATCGTCCGCTAACCTGGTTTCGATCATATGTATCGGATCGATCACAATATGTCTCCGTTTCTGACAGCGACTCCCTCCCTCTCCCAGTCACATGTGGTGTTCCCCAAGGTTCCATTCTCGGCCCCCTACTATTCACATTATTTATAAATGATCTGCCTAATGTCTGCAAATCCTCAACTGTACACATGTACGCAGACGACACGGGAATCTATGCAAACAATTCCGATCTGCCGCAGCTTGAAGCAGTGCTCCAAGACCAATTCACAGAGGTAGAAAAGTGGATCTCAAAAAACAAACTCTTTCTTAACACTGACAAAACTGTCACAATGATCTTTGGAACGGGACCTAAATTACACAAATTACAAAATTCCCAACTGCGCATCAAAACAAAATCCAATTGCACGCTGACCCCAGTCCACTCTTTCAAATACTTGGGTATGTTGTTAGACCCCAATCTATCTTTTGGCCTCCACATAGATAAATTTGCATCTAAACTTTATCCAAAACTAGGTGCCCTGTACAGAAACAAATCCTGCCTCAGCCCTACAGTAAAGGAAAAGATTGTACAGCAAATGCTGATGCCTATCATGGATTACGGGGACGTAGTTTATGCACCTGCACCGCAAACTCACCTTAATAAACTTAATACATTGTATAACTCGTTCTGCCGCTTTGTGCTACAATGTAACTACAGGACCCACCATTGTGACATGCTAAAATAACTAAACTGGCTGACACTGGAATCCAGACGCTCCCTCCATCTTTCCTGCCTTGTGTTTAAGAGCCTTTCTGGGAAGCTCCCACCCTACCTGAGCAGAATGCTCTCCCAGGCTATTCCCACCTCCTATAACCTCCGATCCAATACCAGCACATTATTTAGCTTGCCTCAATACAAATAGAAAGCAGCTCGATACTCCTTTTCTTACAGAGCACCACAATTATGGAATGACCTCCTGCACACTTTCAAACCTTCCCCAGGCCTAATATCCTTTAAGAGATCCCTCTCTACATATCTCAAAACAGAATGCATCTGTCATGGTTGATTAAATATTTCCTACCTGTTCTATGTTAAATTTTTTGCATATATTGTGTATTATTATTTTTTTTGCATTTTATTGTACCCTATTGTATCAATGCAATGTTTTGTGGACCCAGGACATACTTGAAAACGAGAGAAATCTCAATGTATCCTTCCTGGTAAAATATTTTATAAATAAATAAATAAATGTCAAATTTGATTAATCTTCAAAAGCATGTTTAAGAAACACTGTGTACTTTTTCTATATTGAATCTGCAAGAGTACATCTCTGTGTCCATGGAATAATATTCCTACTTGAATATATGTAAAGGTGACTAAATGCCACCATAACAATTTTTAAATATTAAGGTCTAGATTACAAGTGGACCACAAAAATATTTGTGCTATTGTACGATAACAACGCTCAAGTTAAATCAATAGCGCTTTTATTTTTGTGCTCATATTACAAGTTATATGTGCTTGAGCAAAAGCCCAGGGAGTGGTAACATTTCGATGTTGGATAGCGTTAAATGAATCCCTCGCATAAAAAACTTGTATGGGGGAGTACAGAAAAACTCATTTAGGTTAATCTTATTTATTTATTTATTATCGGTTATTTGTAGAGCGCCAACAGATTCCGCAGCGCTAAGGTCAAATAGTGTAGTTCTTCACTAACATTTAAACTATAATTTTATATATACATAGTTTTTTTTAATGGAAATGAATGTTTTAACATTGATTTAACTCTTTGAGTGCTAACGACGGCTCTGAGCCGTTGCAAATTGTACCAGTCAGGTGCTAACGACGGCTCAGAGCTGTTGCTAGCACTCACCCCCCTTGAGGGCAATCTGGGGGCACACACCTACTCCCACCCCGGCGATCTGGCCTGAATAGTGAGAGGCATTACGAGTTGCTTGGCCTAACCTTTCCAACGGTATAAGTCTTGGGGATTTGAAAAAATTGTATAAAAGTAAAACATAAATATATTGAATAAAAGTAAAATAAAAAAAACTCAAATCCAACTTAGCACCCAGGTGGGAAATGGCTTAGTAGCCAAAGGGTAAAGGGATATGGTATACAAAACGGTGATGGACTGGGAAGGGCTCTTATAGTGTATTTGTATGTGTACACTGCCTTTGAGAAAGCGCCATAACGGCATGAAATGCGTCAGATTACGTAGATTGAGTTTTACTAACCTACATTCCTCTCTGTATGTCCGAGAATCTGTAAGGTTTTTACGCTTTATTGAATAGACAGTTGAAGTTTTTTGAAACACAGGAATAAAAGAAGCGCAAAAACTTGAGTGATTTAATATAAACAACAATACAACAATACGTAGTAACTTACACTTGGGTAAGCGTAGACGTTGCCCAGTCAGATGGCAACAAAACAACGGTAACTGTCTGAATTCAACTCGACACACACATCGGCAAGTTCACAGCTGATCGCCTCACATGGAACCGGCGTCTGGCGTCAGTGTGGAGGAAAAGATCCAGAGCGTCCTCCTTCTCCGCCTAACAGACCGCACGGCTGTTTAGAGGGTACTGACCACAAATTTCCAGAACACCCTACGCGTTTCGTCCGTATCACGGCCGGACTTGCTCAAGGGAAACAGTTCAAAGAATAGAATAACCTTTGATGACAGGTAGTGTCTTTTTATACGTTCACAAGTAACGCCCTCCAATGTAACAAGTGTCAAAACACTGCTGTGTATCGTCTCCCATATCTTAAAAATACACATTAACAGGTTTATGCAGCAATGAATTAAGCTAAAAAACAATAACATTATGTTTTCACAATGCAAAAAATAAAATTCATCACAATTAAAAAATTCATACAAATTAATCCTTCGCTAGGTGATATGTATTAAAAACATTTTATGATACTACCACATTTAATAGAAATTTAATAACAATTTTTATGAAAGTTTAAAACGTTCTCATACTATATCTAAATATACAACACTGTAAAAATCTACTATACTGATCAAAATAATCAAAGCTGATATAAACGGTAATTAAAAAGGGATCACATATAGGCAGCAAGATCAAGATCTACATTTAGTCCTCTAGGGTTCAGACTACCAATTGGTAGTCTGAACCCTAGAGGAAAATGAAAAAGAATGAAAAAGAAAAAAGAAAAATGCAGTCTATAAAACAGTTCATTCTAGCTTATGTGCGAAACAAAACTTTAACCCTTTCCCACCGGGACTTATTTGTCTACATCGGAAAAAAGTTCTGATGTAAACAAATAAGTAAACATTTAACTCATGCAATCGTTCATGCGATCGCTTGATTTAATTTATGGAATTGGGTCGGGGGGATGCCTATGAAGCTAGGCACACCCTCCATCTCACAATCCCATTTAGGAAGCGGCTATGGCTTTATTACAGCCAAATAGCTAGGACGTTCCATGCTGTCCTAACAGCGCTAAAGCCCAGTGCAGTTAGGATGGCATGGAAATTCCGAACGGCGGAAAAGGGTTAAAGAGGAATTAAAACAAAGCAACTTGTCAGCTTTGAAATAGTGAGACTCAACTAGGAGACTAGATACTTCACATGGGTATAAGGATTTTATTAATTCCACATTCTTGAAATAAAGTTGAGATGAAAAACCCAGACCATTTCTCTAGAATGACCGTTCCTTATTTGCTTCTGTAAGGTTTCTGGGACAGTTCTCATTCTATCTTGTCAGTACGCTGGGGGTCTCACCCGGGAGACCTGTGGGTGGGTCAGATGAGGTAGATGGAGACGGCTGTGTGTTGTCTGGTGAGCCGGATCGCCACTGTGGAAGTCCAAAGGGCTGTGTTGTTTATCCCAAAAGGGTAGCTGCTCACACGATCAGCCTTGTTTCCAAACGAGTTTCCAATGTCAGTGTATGGAACAAAGAGATAAAAACCAAACTGAGTAAAACCACTGCAAACTGTGGTAATATTAAAAAGGCACAGAAAACCGGGTCTGTCTAAAAACAAGTATTTAATTTCTACGCGTTTCTCAGTCCGTAAAGGAAACGGTCCTTTACGGACTGAGAAACGCGTAGCAATTAAATACTTGTTTTTAGACAGACCCGGTTTTCTGTGCCTTTTTAATATTACCACAGTTTGCAGTGGTTTTACTCAGTTTGGTTTTTATCCCTTTGTTCCATACACTGACATTGGAAACTCGTTTGGAAACAAGGCTGATCGTGTGAGCAGCTACCCTTTTGGGATAAACAACACAGCCCTTTGGACTTCCACAGTGGCGATCCGGCTCACCAGACGACACACAGCCGTCTCCATCTACCTCATCTGACCCACCCACAGGTCTCCCGGGTGAGACCCCCAGCGTACTGACTGCTGGTCCTGAATGTCAGCCTGCCTGTATGCACCCAGTTGGTTCTAGGTGCCACTCCACTTGTGAGTAGATTTTATTATAACTACTGTTTTCCAGTTTTTCAAACTGATTGACACTATGTTGGCGCCCCTTGTTTTTCTATCCTCCTAGATTTCCTGATTCATCACACCTTGGATTCAAGCGGAGCAAGCCATTTGTTTTGATCCTTTGAACTTTTGTTCTTTATATATCCTTTACATTGAATTTGGACTTTTTATCTCTGAACACTTATCACATATTGGACTTTTCAGTTTTTTGAGCTTAATCAAATTCAACTGTTCACATATTTTGTTGCAAGTCTTTAGGTTTTTGCAATATTCCAACTGATTTTTTGTTTAGGTATCACAATTGTTTCATGATCTTTTGCTTATGTATCACAATTGTTTCAAGTTTTACGGTTTGTAATATGTCACACATTCTTCTTTGATTAACAAGATTTCACCCAATCTTATACACATATACACCTCTACTCTCACATACTTATCTGTCACGGTTCAATTCACACGATACCAGAGGAATTTCATTCACATCAACACAATTTCTATCAACACTACAGCGCGTCCCCTTAGTTTTTTCTTATAGAAAATACTTCTATACCTCATTCTATCTTACTTGCCCTAATACACATCTCACAGAATTTGAAGTAGTCAAAGAGGGACATTTTTCTCCCCGTTAACAGAGCTCCGCTAATACCCCCACCCCCCGAGGTTACTATACAGCATATCCTATTAGAGGACACACACATTTACACACACACACACACACATACATACATACACAAACAGACACTCATACACACGTATTTACATACACACACATTTACAAACACACATATACATTTATACACACACACACATACATACATACACAAACAGACACTCATACACACGTATTTACATACACACACATTTACACACACACATACATACATACACAAACAGACACTCATACACACGTATTTACATACACACACATTTACAAACACACATATACATTTATACACACACACATACATACAAAAACACACACTCATACACACATATTTACATACACACATTTAAACACACATACATAAATACACACTTATACACACATTTACATACACTGATATGCATATTTACACACACATATACATACATATTCATACACACATATTTGCACATACATACACACTCATACACGTTTATACACACAAATACACATTTATACACACAAACATATTTATACACACACATTTACACAAACATACATAAATACACACTTATACACACATTTACATACACAGATATACATATTTACACACACATACATACATATTCATAGACACATATTTGCACATACATACACACTCATACACATTTATTCACACACATTTACACACATTTATACACACAAACATATTTATACACACTCATACACATTTATACACACACATTTACACACATTTATACACACAAACATATTTATACACACACATACACATTTACATACAATAGTTGATGTAACCTCTGGACCGAAAAACCCAACGTGTTTGTTTGCTGCACACTATTATCCAATATGTTAAAAAAAAAGATGTTTGATATATATTATATTATTTGGTAATAAAAAGTAACTAATTGGGCCTCAGATATTTTACCCACTTTTTTTTTAGGTCTGAGGGGACTGAAATAAAAAAAACAGGGAGTTCAAAGACCCTTGGTAAACCCAATCATGGTTTGGGATGTCCGTCCACTGTTGTTCTTGAAGCTTGTCTCTACCTATTCAGCTCCATCCATTCTCAATAAACAATTGGATATGACTCTGCCACCACTTGGTTGTGCCTCTATCCCAGAGATCTTCCTAACTTAGTTACTATCCTCCCATCCCATATAGTCACCACTAAAAATGTACAACTACAAGAAAGCAAGGTTTCATCATTCCTTGAGTCTGGGCACTGCTTCTATAATTATATGATGGTGATTAATATAATAAACATAACATATTCAGATTTTTTATTCAAATGATTTATCAAGTACATTTTTTTTAGTGAATTACATTGAGTAACTAGATACAAACACATTGTCTTGTGGGATCAAATGTCTCTCATTCAAATAAGCCTTTAGGGTCTAGAGTATTTAGCAAGCTACCTTCAAATAGTGACATTTCTGACAGCACCACTTTCTATATGCGTCATTCTTTCATCATCATTAAAAAGTTACAGAATATAATACAGCTACTGTTAGATGTCACAGTAAACTTGAAGGGAGACAGACAGCAAACAACTATTTGGCTTTATGCTGAAGCTAATATGGGTTGAATCTTAAACTAGCAACAGTCAATTTGTTTTTTTTATTTGTTTGGGCACAATTCAGCCTGATTTGATCCAACTTTCCTATAAAGATGCACCACAATGGACAATATAAACAGTCCACAATATTCAGGGTAAGGACCTACACTTAAAATGCACAGTGGTGTTACAAGGGGACACTGCACACCCTTATACAATAAAACTCATCCATCAAAAGCAATTTTAAAATAGACAACGTCTTCATTGGCATATGGGTTAATTGAAGGGACATGTTACACAAATATTGAATCAGTTAAAATGCAGCACATCTATATAAACCTGACTAGAAAATATATTGTGAACCCATTTGGGCTAGATTACAAGCTGAGCGCTAATGTATTGTGCACCCGTAAACGGGCAAATTCACCCATTTACGGGTGCGCAATAAATAACCAGCCATAACAAGTGGCTGGTTATGGCTACCATGAGCTTTTTAGCAATTAGCGCTCCGAAAATTAACCAGAGATCAGATCTCAGGTTAATTTTTAAAAAGTGCCCCAATTGGCCCCAAATTAAAAGTATATTGCAATTTTTTTATTAAAAAATTTAGCTTTTTTAATTTAATTTAATTTTTATAAAAAATAACTGCACAAAGCAGTTTTTAGGGGTTAAAAGTGTGGGGTGTTAGAAAAAAACGGCACTGAAAAGTGCCTTTACATTGCGGTCTATGGGGAACTGCATGAGAATGAGGCTCCCATTAGAGTCTATGGAAGCTCGCTCTCGTGAGCACTAAGCTTCCATGCAATGTGAACGCGAGGTCGCAGTCGCATTGCACCTAACTTATGGTACCAGCGCACATTTGCGTGCACTGGTATTACTAAGTGGATCGCAAATATTGCCCTCTTTGACCGCAATTGTGCTTCAATTGTAATCTGGCCCTTTATCTGTAAAATTCATCAGTAGCCAAGTCCTATTGTAAAGAGACTTGCAGGGTAGCGTGCATTTGGCATGTGCAGGCTCAATTTAAGCAAGTTTACTATGAATTCTTGGGAAAAGATGGTGAAAGATCACAGGAAGCTAAATGAAATCTCAGCACTGATGATGCTGATTGGCTGTTTTTTCACTATGTAGACAGTAAAAATAGTAGAAGAAGGATAACTGCTCACAAAGCACTTAAGTGAGTTGAGGACATTTTGAGGTACACCTTCCTTCTTACATAGAGATGTTCATGTGATATTTTCTAGTTAGCTTTTTACCATGTTTTATCATATTGCGTACGTTTTGACTCCAAGCCTGAATAAAGATATTGTTTATTATTTTAAAATGATTGCATGAGGGTCAACAACAATGGACAATGCTGAATGTAGTGATGCTGACTTCCTTCTGCAAATGACCACAGGCTCAGAAAACATATGAACAGCAATGCACTGCAGGAAGCTAGCTGCTGATTGGTGGCTAGAGATATATGCCTCATATCATTGGCTGATCCGATGGGTTCAACTAGCTTCTTCAACAAAAGATATCAAGAGAATATAGCAATATAGCATACATTTTTAAACAACTTTCCAATTTACTTCCATTATCAAATTTGTATCATTCTCTTGGTATGCTTTGCTGAAGAGTAAACCTAGGTATGCATTACTCAGAGATAGCTGGTGATTGGTGGCAGAATGTCTCTTGTCATTGGCTCACCAGATATGCTCAGCTAGCTTCTAATATTGCTACTCCTCAGTCTACTCTTCAACAAAGGATACCAAGAGAATAAAGTAAATTTTATAACTGAAGTAAGTTGTAAAGTTGTTTAAAATTGCATGCACTCATTTAAATCTGTAGTATCAGTTGTGGACACACATTCCCTGCTTGTTTTTTATTTAAATTTAAAGAGTTGCACAATGCCATTGTCATAATAATAATAATAATGATGATGATGTTTAATTGCTACTCTCTCTTAAACAGACAGGAAACCCCAAAAAATGTATTTCATGATTTGTAAAGAACATTCAATTTCAAACAACTTTCCAATTTACTTCTAGTATCAAATTTGCTTCATTATCTTGTTATCCTTTGCTGAAGGATAAGCATTGCACTACTGGCATCTAGCTAAACACATCTAGTTAGCCAATTACAAGAGACAAATGTGTGCAGGCACCAATCAGCAGCTAGATCCCACTAGTGTAGGATATTTGCATATTATTTTTCAACAATGGATACCAAGAGAACAAAGCATATTTGAAAATAGACGTGCATTTTAAATGTCTCTTTAAATAACACGCTGTATTTGAATCATGCAAGTTTACTTTTGGCTTTCCTATCCCTTTAAGCACGATATAAAATGTACATATTAGTCATTTAATCAGTCACACATGAAGCATCCTCATCATCATTATCGTTGTTACCATTGCCAACATCATTAGTGGATCAATTAGATTGAATGTTTTACATTCATATTCACTGTGTATTTGGCTTCCAAATGAATATGGAGAAACCTCTGCGAAAACCCCCTTGAAAAGCCTGTTTCATTTTTTATCTAATCTGAGTAAAAACAAATCTCCCTGTTATATTTATAATTCAGTCATCTTAATTTATTATAATGGAGGAGCATTTGATTAATTGGAATGCCACAGAAAAAGAAAACATCTCAAGTTAGATATGAAGTATTCACAGCACACCCTTGCAGAGGTTAAACACATACTGCAAACATTAGTGCATTAATATTATTATTAATAATAATAACAATAATAATAATGATGATAATCATCATACATTTAATTAAACACTTCCCATCCAGACTTATTTGCCTACATCGGAACAAAGTTACGGTGTAAACAAATAAGTAAAAATGTTAAATCACATGATCGTTCCTGTGATCGTGTGATTTCAATGATGGGATTGTGTCAGGGGGGAGTGCCCATGACGCAAGGCACGCCTTCCAGCCTGCAATCCCATTCAGGAAGAGCCTTTGGCTTCAGTACAGCCAAATGGCTATGATGGTCTATGCCATCCTAAGGGCGCTAAAGCCCAGTGCGGTTATGATAGCATAGAACGTCATAAGGGCAGGAAGGGGTTAATAACACATTAGAGCATTTTATTTTGGCACGTGTAGGTCCCTTTACTGCAAAGAGTAGTAAAGAATCTTCTTTTATAAGTCTTTACGTTGACAAAAAAAGCACACCTAATTCCAAACATAAGTGGCGCCAAGGGTCACAGGTAAAACCGAAATATATATTTATCTAAACAATTTAAATTAAATCTTTTTATTGACTTTGACTACAGCATTAGTCTAAATTAAAAAAGGGAGTACATAGTATTTAGAAAATGGTGATCTTTTTAAAACAATTTTACCCATTTCTCTCACATTTTCTTAAGACTCTTTTGCTTCCTAATACCCAATCCCCAATTGAGACTCCCTGGCTGAAACAATTTTTTAGAATAGTCAAAATGTTTCTTCATGGCTCCTGAGTGCCAATATTAAGTATCTTACTTTACAAAATAAGACAAATATCTTAAAAGAACAAGCCCAGACAAAGCTCTAAATCTAGAAAATAAAATTAACCAGACAGATCAAAGCAGAGACACACCGACACCAAATGCCTGTAATCGGAGTAGTGATCAGTTGCCAAACATCAAAGGCTGTAATTTGAAGACAAAAATGTTCCTTCTAGCTAGAACAGTATTCACACTAGCATTTCACTGTGTGTCTAGTTATTTATTTACGTATCTTGAAATGCTAAACAATTTATTTTTTCTTTCTTTTGCATGAGAACTGATTTCATGTGAAAAAAAAATGCACTGGCTGGATCAGTGCATTCTGAGATTTTCAAACTGCACTAAGGATTATTTTTTTGGAAATCTGCCTAGTGCCAGCGGGTTTCAGTTAATCCTTTTCATCTCATGGAGAGAAAGATCCCATGACATCATTTACTGATGCAGGACTGTTTAAAGATATTCACATACATGGAGCCTTCAGGCGAATTACACATACTTTTCATAATATTTTTTGCTACTTGCAAATTCTCCTTTAGACATAGAATTAATTCCATCCTGTTCATATACTGCCTTTGTATCATGTGACCCTGTTGATATTTACAGGCAAAGAAACTGGTATTTATTAAAAAGTATTATTCAGTTTATAAAGCGCTGAGAGGATTATAATTCAAGTTTAGTTGACAGAACATACGTGCAAAGTTAAAAACAAATTTTACACTGATATATATCTATCTGATTTATGTGTTGTAACAGTTGATCCATAAAAAGGAAATCTCATTGATAAATATGTGACAGCTATGAATTTTATTTTATTATTATTATATGCTTGCAAAACCACTAAAAACAGAGTGGTACTGGTGGCAGATCCCACCCAGTGAAATGGGCTGGGAAAACAAGAAGAGCAGAAATTCCCCTCCCCCCCCCTTTCCTGCATATGAAAAGACAGTTAACATAAACAGGAGCCAGCAGGAGTCTGTAAACGTGTGTATACATCTGACACTATGGGGCTTGGCTATGAGTCTGAAAATCAGCACAATGTTATTGAAAAATAACCAAAGCTATACATTGTTATAAAAGCACTCTAAGATGGGCTATATAAATGTATCATCTACAAAACATTTATGCAAAGAAAAATCTCACATGTCTTCTTCTCCACTTATGATCCCTCATGTTTGCTATGCACATATGCATTGAAAACTGCACCTTAGGCTGCAGCATGCTGGGAGTTGTCATTTTCTAGGGGTGATCAAATAGGATGCTATAGGTTATCTAATGTAAACATGGCCAACTAAAACTAGTCAGTATGTTTTGTGCCAAGTTAAGATTTTTGCATGTCAGCTTGACCTTGGACATACATGATATCAATTTGCCATCCTTGTCCTAGACAGAGAACTTGATAGAAGAAGAAGAGGCTGCCTTGTAATTTCTTATTTCTCGCATTGTTGAAGCTTGGTGGGATATAGTACCCATTAGGATCACCACTGACTACAGCAAAATACATATAAAAACATTGTGAACTAGGGACTTCCAGTGGGCGGGCGACGCAGTAGGAAGCAGGATTGTGGAGCTCCGTGCTTTTAGGCTCACAATCCTGAGATTTTGCTCATAAACAGCCCGGAAAGCTACATTCCTTGGCAGGGTATATCCTATTTACCTGCCCGGACACAGCACAGCAGGGAGCGCAAAAAATCTGCTCCCCCGTCGGCAAGGGGAAAAAGAAGAAGCCGCCAGTAAGATCGCGGCAGGCGATCAGAAAGACCGGACCCTCCTAACAGTAAACTTGAGTGGAGGAAGAGGGGGAACTTAACCTGTCACACCCTGGTTGTGGAGATTGGGACTCTGCCACTTCGAAACGGAGAGCTATAACGGTCCTGTCTGTTGGTGAGTTGCGCAACAGTTTAGCAGCCGCCATCTTGTATAATGGCTCTGATACAAAAGGGGGCACACATCAAGTCTTGCAGATCCCAAAGCTATATTAGAACCCCTGGATTATTCACACTGGTTGGTGAGGGGTATGGGGAGTACTTCAGAACAAGAGGAGCAAAATCAAATGGTCACACTTGGTTGTGGAGATTGGGACTCTGCCACTTCGAAACGGAGAGCTATAACGGTCCTGTCTGTTGGTGAGTTGCGCAACAGTTTAGCAGCCGCCATCTTGTATAATGGCTCTGATACAAAAGGGGGCACACATCAAGTCTTGCAGATCCCAAAGCTATATTAGAACCCCTGGATTATTCACACTGGTTGGTGAGGGGTATGGGGAGTACTTCAGAACAAGAGGAGCAAAATCAAATGGTCACACTTTAATTTTAAACGGACACACTTTATTGCACAGAGAACTGATACTGCTGCTGGTGATTCTCTATTGCACCATTTCTGCCATCACAGCATCAGATTAGGTGTAGCCTAAAGATCCTAGTTGTTAGCCTCTCAGGACTGAAACTTGAGGCACTCTCTACTCTCACACAAAGGAGCAAGGAGCTGTATACATAGTATAAGAGAGGGCGGACATAGCAACAACACATTTTGAGAAGTTAGGAGGCTCTTTCAACCACAGTGCATGCGAGACATAGTATAACAGCGCCTACTTATCTGTTCTCTTTTCATGTAACAAAAATACACAATTCAGATAGGTGGCTGCAAGGAACTAGAGACCCATCTAAGTGTCAAACCTATATGAAACCTTTTTTGAAGGGGAATACTAGTATAAAGATGGCGTAAAACTAGCTGAGCCCCCCCGTCCCTGGGCCCCACCTCCCGCATTCTAATCCTCAGCCTTGGGCCTTTTTTTTTCTCCCTTTGCGGAGTTAAGTCAGAATAAGAAGTTATGAACCACTATCTCTACAATATGTGTTAACACTGATGACATACTCTTAATCTTACTCAGAGACTTGTGCCAAATAGCTGCAGAGAGTGGCAGTGGCCCTAGAGCACACTAATAGTATCTTACACCCTAAATACTCACAAGCTGCTGGCCCTGCCGTTAGCGTAGGAGTCAGGGCGATACCGCGTCTGCATGCAAAAATATTATACGTTATATAACAAAAGTACTGACAAGATGACAAGCAAGCAATGGCAGCAGGACAGAAGACTTAAAAGTCAAGTAGAAGTTCACGCGCCACCATCAACCACCTCTGATTGTTAGGATTTGCTAAGTTATTATAGAAATCACTAGTACAACAGCTTACTGCCAATGTAGGACCACTCAGTCTCACACCTTACCTCGGATTCCCACAGATTGAACTTAAGGGAACCCTGATATGCTCATTGATCTGAGGGTCACTACAGCAGGGTAGCTGAGTGAATACGGAACCTTCACGCAACAATGACTGCTAGCAGCAGATAGGAGAGTAATTCATAAGGGAAAGCAACTTCAACAGTAGTGAAAGAGTTAATTACTGCAGGTGCTTTGATTCACTCACACAAGCAGTGTAACATAAAGTTTATACAGCAAGCTTTAACAAACACACCAACAATCACACAGCACTTTGTTATCTGAATGAACTAATCAAGCTGAGAGCATTATATAATCCATAATTTGATAATGAATGTTAGTTATATCCAAGCTTGTTCAATGAAAGCATAAGAAGCTGTGTTGGTCATTTGAAACAGATAATGTTGAAGTTATACAAACAGTCATTTGCGAACAGATATGAGGGTAAACTGTGACTAAGACCAATGTATGCTTAGGAAGTCTGTTTATGAAAGAATGGTAGCAATATATAACTTTGTCACAGTTGTTTGTATGCAAGTTAGTAAGTAGAGAAAATAGATTAATGCATATTTGTCATCTGTAGCATATATGATTCTCCAGCAGGTGTGCGTTACACAGATAATATGGCAAGCTTGCAGATAAATGGAGTTGCAGTAGTACACACAGTTCGTATAATGCAAAATATACAGACCAGTATTACAGGAGATGGCAATGAGCAGAGTAATACTGTTACCAGACAGCAAACAGTCCCAGCGGTACCACAGCGAGCCTGAGTCAGAGCCGCGGCGGGAGAATGTCGGGCGTGACGTCACACGCTGCAGGGAGTAACTTCAATACAGGAGAGACAGAGAGGTCTCTGACTGAAATAAACGGTGAAAATCTCCAGACGCAAAAGAGCACAAGGAGGTAGATTCAAGCAGGCAGAAACTCAGGGGGAGTTTAGAGAGCAATGTAATGAAATACAAAGTTGTATAAACGGCAAGGTCTCTTCAGAAGCAGCTTGTCACTGAGCAACAAATTACCAAGCAATGAGTTCTGTTGGGAGGTGCCTTAAATAGAGCTAATGAGTTCACTTTCTTAAAGGTTTTGCATGAACAGAGATGAATCCCTGACACTGATATACAAGAAATGGCACAGCAAGAGACACACCCAATAGTGTCCCAGTTATCGGCTCTTTTTCTCCCCAAGATTGAGCAGCTGCAGACAGGATTGGACACAATAACAACAGACTTGAAAGTTTTCTCCACGAGACTTAACACGGTCGAACAAAGAGTAGCTGATAATGAGAATCAGCAGAGGGAGGCCACACTGAATGTCGCACAACTACAAAGACAAAACAAGCTGCTCCAGGACAAGCTGGATGACCTAGAGAATAGGTCCAGACGGAATAACATCCGAGTAGTAGGCCTCCCTGAATCCATTCCTGGCTCACATCTTATTGAACAAACTCTACCAAAACTGCTGGGACTGGCTACCATCAATATACCATGTGTGGTTGAAAGAGCGCATAGGGTAGGTCAACTACAGCAAAAAGGAGGTCAAAATACCCAACCCAGACAAGTCATGATCAAGTACCTCAACTTTAAAGATAAGACCTTGCTCCTTAAAGCATACAGACAAACATCAGAACTAAACCACGAAGGGTGCAGGATCCATCTATTCCAGGACTATTCCGCTAAAGTGGCTAAAAAGAGGAGGGAATTCTCTCCCTACTGTAAAGAGCTGCTAGAAAAAGGTGAATCTATTGCACTTCTGTACCCGGCAAAGCTCAAGATACAGACGGCGCATGGCCCGAAATTCTTTGACAACACCACTCAGCTCAAGGACTTTATGAAGTCTCACAAGTTACGAAGGAACAATTCACTCGAGGAAGAGGCGAACCGGAGTGGGGAGGATGAGGACTGACAAGATTTGACTCAGTCACATTACCCAGTTACACATGAACATTGTACAGATCCCACTCGCTAGGAGATGGTGATATGGAAAGGCTGAAAACTTTATGCTCTTATTCACAGGACTTACCATGCAAGACATGGTACCGGTCATATATCCTTTTGAAAATGTGGGGTGGGGGGGGGGGGCGGTGGGGGGGGTTATTTGAATGTTTACACTGTTTAGTTAATTGCACTGCTTAGTTACTGTTCTGTTTGATCAAGGTTAATTTTATTGAGTTCAGTAAGTTGTTGTGTTCTGCTCATTGTTTTTCCATCCCTTTTTTTCTGATCCAGAATTAGAAGCTCATCCTCTAAGGGAACTGGAATAGGTATTTCAGGACATTTTGAAGATACAGGTAATACCCCGGGGTGTCATCCCACCAGTACTTACGCAGTAGACACATAACATAACTGATCTGTACAAAGAAAGGGTGGAGATACATCTATATCATGGGAGTACACATAATATCCTGGAACGTTGGGGGCATCACATCTCCCATAAAACGGAAAGCTATACTTAAAGGAACAGTATACACTCATTTTCATATAACTGCATGTAATAGACACTACTATAAAGAATAATATGCACAGATACTGATATAAAAATCCAGTATAAAACTGTTTAAAAACTTACTTAGAAGCTGTCAGTTTGGCTCTGTTGAAAAGGTAGCTGGAAAGCCCACTGCAAGTGGCAAATAAGACACTCCCCCCCTCCCCCTTCTTTTGCATATGAAAAGACCCTTTACACAAACAGGAGCAAGCTGGAGTAGGTAGTCGAGCGTATTCACATAAAACTTTGGGGCTTGGTTAGGAGTCTGAAAATCAGAGCAATGTTATTTAAAAATAAGCAAAACTATACATTAATTTAAAAAAAAAACTTTATGGGCTATATAAATAGATTATCTACAAAACATTTATGCAAAGAAAAAATGAGTGTATAATGTCCCTTTAAGTATTTAAAATCACATAAAGCTGACATAGCTATTTTGGAGGAGACCCATTTAAAACGAAGTGAGCATCAGAAACTCAAACAACAGTGGGTTGGGGAGGTCATATACACTCCATATGAGAGCAGTAGAGCCAGAGGGGTAGCCTTCTTATTTAGAAAGGATCTTAACTATAAGATATCCCAAACCATATTAGATCCTCTAGGAAGATTCGTCCTCCTCAAGATCAGCTTGGAGGGGCTCCCCCTGATTTTGGGTGGAGTGTACGGGCCACACACACACAAGAAAGAATTTTGGAGTGCTATGAGGATACACCTTTTAAAGATGGCGGACACGCTAGTAATCTTGGGAGGGGACTACAACATTGCACCTCAGGTACCGGCGGATAGGTACAGAAATCCACATTGCGTCTCTACTGGCCCTAGCAGACAATACAATGTGAAACGTGACTCTATAACATTAAATAAGTTTAAAAAAGCACTGCAGCTTATTGATGTTTGGAGGGAGAGAAACCCTGAAATAAGAAACTATACTTGCATTACACCTACTAAAGACACCCTGTCACGTATAGACTACTTTTTGACATCTCCATCCCTAAATGCGAGAATACTGGAAACTGAAATAGATAGCCCGACGATTTCTGACCATGCCCCAGTCACGCTTACACTGAAAACTGATTCAATTAAATCACACAGAGAGGGTTGGACATTCCCTAGATATCTGATGCATGATGCCAACCTTAGGAACCATTTGGTAGGGGAATGACTAGCATACTGTAACTTGAACAATAGGCATATGGAGAACCCACTTCTTTTCTGGGAAGCGGGTAAGGCAGTACTTAGGGGGGTGGTAACCTCTTACGTGATCGCCTCTAAGAGGCGGAAACGACTGAGGGAAGAACTCTTACTAAAACAGCTCCTCAACTCGAGAAACCGTTACCTACGTAACCCCACAGAGGCCAATAGACTCAAATACAAAACTGTCAAAACACAAAGAGACACCTTTCTACTACAGAACACAGCTAGAGACATGACAAAAGCTCATGCTAGATTCTATAGGCATGGAAATAAGATAGGTAAAATGCTTGCTAGACTAACCAAACTAACTAAAACTCCTAACCTCATAGCGGCCATTAAGAATCAAGATATAATATTAACTGACACAAAGGGTATACAGCAGACTTTTAGACATTACTTCTCAGACCTTTACAAAACTCAAGTAGTCAACCCCTTACATAGAGAAGCCTTCTGGGAGACCCTTACGCTTCCACAGATCTCAGAAAGTCAGCGCCAATTATTAAACGCCCGCATCTCAGTGGAAGAAATTGAGAAAGCAATAGGGAACATGGTCTTGGAAAAAGCTCCCGGGCCGGATGGACTCCCGAGAGAGTTTTATAAGCTGCTTCAGAAAGAGGTGGCGGGAGCACTGTCTGAGCTCTTCAACAATATCATGGAAAGGGAAGTAAGGGAAGCTGGGAGATTCACCGAAGCCAATGTTAGTCTGATACCCAAACCAGGCAAAGACCATCTCAATCCAACTTCATATAGGCCGATCTCACTTATGAATTCGGATTACAAACTTTTAACAAAAATCCTGGCAGGGAGGTTAGCATTAATTTTACCGGACATTATTCATGAGAATCAGACGGGGTTCATAAAGGGTAGGTCAGCGGTAAAAAATGTCAGAACACTCCAAATTATATTAACACATTACTGGAATAAAAAAACGCAAAGGCCAGTTATTGAGACAGACGAAGCATGTGTGCTGCTTGTGGATGCAGAAAAGGCCTTTGACAAGGTCCTCTGGGAACACTTGTTTTATACCATTAGGAAATTCGGAATTGAAGGGCCTTTTATTGAGGCACTACAGACTCTGTACTCCAATCCACAGGCAGCGATTTTGGTGAATGGGTCTCTTTCCCAACCATTTACGCTAGAGAGAGGTACGAGGCAGGGGTGTCCCTTGTCACCCCTCCTCTTTGACTTAGCTCTAGAACCCCTGGCGATAAAAATTAGATCACAAACAGAGGGTCTCAAACTGGAAACAACCACTCTTCATTTGTCACTTTTCGCAGATGATATGGTTCTGTACGTACAAAATCCTAGATCCAACATATCCAAATTAATAGATATCATCAGTAGCTTTAGTCAAGTATCGGGCTATAAAATGAATACTGATAAGACAGAACTCATCTGGCTGACTGATAGTACTGTGGTACCTGACTTTCAATGTAAATTTAAATTAGCAGGGAAAACCTTTCGGTACCTGGGGGTGGACTTATCACTAAACCCAGATGACTGGTATGTGGCCAACTACAACCCACTGAAAAGAGAAGCCATGGACCTAATCACTCATTGGGCAAATCTCCCACTCTCAATATCAGGCAGGTTTGGCCTCATAAAAATGATCCTGTTTCCAAAAATTCTGTATAAGATGCAAATGTTACCAATGGTACTTAGTAAGGAGGATCTGAAATTCTGGAGTTCATTGTTTCTCTCCTTTATCTGGGCCAATAAAAAACATAGAATTAAATCAGACAGAATGAGAAGTACTGTTGACTTGGGAGGCATGGGAGTCCCGGACATAGAACTCTATAGCTGGGCGACTCAAGCTAAATATGTGTTAGACTGGTTGACAGGAGGGAACAAGTTTACAATCCCTGACTTGGAGCGCCAATTTACAGCACCATGGTCACTGGCTGTGTTGCCACATCTGCAAGCCACAAAAATAGATAAACATCTCGCACAACATGCACTAATTCAGCAACCACTGTATGCATGGAGGAAAATGTGTAACAAGCTGCTGTTCAACCATGAAACATCCACATACATTCCACTGCAAGTTACTAGAGGGAGACGGGAGGACGATACACACATTTGCGTACTTGCAAGAAAGATATGCCCTACCGAGATCGCATCACTTCGCATATCTCCAGGCGAGACACTATGTAACATGCTTCTAGGATCTGACACTTTTTCGGGGAGTGAACAAGTGGTCTACCAGTTATGTAAACTATATGCACAAGGGATCACATCAATCACCCCAATTTACAAAGCACTGACAAAGGCAAACAATGAGAACACACAAAAACATATTAGTGATAGATGGTCCACACTGCTAAATGACGAGGTCTTGGTTGCTCAAGTTAAACATAGTATTCAAAAGGTACAAAAACCCACATTGTCCATGGATCATAGAGAATCCCACACCAAGCAATTCGAAATGGCTTACATCACACCCAAACTATACAAGGCATGGGAAGCAGAATCCGTAGGGACATGCCCGAAATGTAAACAAGCCAATGCAGATCTCCTACACATGATCTGGACATGCCCCAAGCTGGCGAAATTCTGGGGGATGACCCAACACTGGATGTGATCCATTGGAATCGCAGTAGCCACACTGACAGTTAGATCAGTTGTTTTCTTAGACTGCCAGAACTTAAACAGAATAAATACGCAATTCGCTCACATGGTGATTATACAGGCTAGGAAAACTGTTCTCAAAAACTGGTTAAAATGTGAGGCCCCAACCTTAAAACAGCTAAAGAGAGAAGTGCATAGACAAATGCTCTATGAGCAGGTGGACACTATGGGTGATGCCCAAAAACGCACAAAACGTTTCATGGGAAAATGGGAGGTTTATTTGCATACACTAGATCAGAATCAACAAATACAAGTGCTATACCCGATTCGTAACACTGATTACATTCTTGAAGCACAGCTAAGGGGGGAGTGGCAGCTCAACTTTGATAGATATGTTCCATCCCGAAAAGACAGGCACTAATACACTTAAAGCAGAGAGATACGATGACACCCCGGGGAGGGGGAGAGGAATGATGAAGGAGGTAAAGGTCAGGAGGAGGATAGGCAGGACATAAAATTAAAAAACAAAGACATGTGTTGGTCCAATTCATTGATTGTCATTATTATTTTTAGTCCTCTCTTTTACTGAAATGGCGTTTCTGTAATTGGAATAGATGTTCATATCTTTTCACTATGTATCTCAGATGTCAATGTTTACTCAGTGGACTGGAATAGTGATGTCCCAAACTGTTCGCCCGTGAACGGTTCACAGCGAACATAGGTTGTTCGCGTTCGCGTTTGTGGGCGAACACATGGCGATGTTCGATCCGCCCCTATGTGTCATCATTATGGAAACTTTGACCCTTTATGTCACAGCCGCCTGACACATTAGACATGTTTAGAAAATTCCATTTGCCCCATAACTGGGCTTCCAGAACGAATTCTGAGTTTTTGAGTGGGTACAGAATTTGTCTCTGGTGTGTTAAGTAGGAATGCGAAGTGGTGTTTGTGAGGTAGATTAAATTCTAATTGTAATTCTGTAAACGATTTGACTGATTTTTGGTCTGGCATCAGGACTTGTCTGATAGTAGTCAATCCCCTTGTTTCCCATTGTCTAAAAGGCGATGTGGTGAAGCCCGCCTGGATTACCTCATAGGGGTAGGTATACAGTATTCTTGCATGTTATTTTAAAGGCCCTGCAGATTTTCCACCATGCTCTTACAGGTTGGAGGAAGATAGTATTGTGCCCCACTATTCCCTCTAGTTGTGTGCGAGTCATGTGTGGGAGCATTTTTAGTGACCACGGAGCAATAAGTTCTGTCTCTAGTGCACTATTGGTGAAAACATTTCTGTCCAAAAACCAATCCATTACATATTTAGCTAAAGCTGCCCAGTTGTAGTATTTAGTGCCTGTAGGTCTTGTTTGTGGATGAGTTCGGGTAGCATTTGTAGTGCATATAGCAGTTTGGGAAACAGGATCATTTTAATTAGCCCCACTCTTCCCGACAATGTCAGTGGTAGTGGTGTCCAATTTAGGAGTGTGCGTCTTAGTTCCTTGATTAGTGGTCTGAAGTTAAGTCCATAGCACTGTCTGGGGTCTCTAGAGAGAATAATACCTAGGTACTTAAACGAGTTAGTTACAATCTTAAAGTTATCTTGTAATGGTTCTGCTGGCGACTCATTCCGTAGCCACAACAACTCTGATTTATCTTTATTTATGCAATATCCTGAAATTTGACCGAACTCGGTTATGGTGTGCATTAAAATAGGGATATTTCGCCTGGGGTCTCTTGTGTATAGAATCATATCATCTGCGAAAAGGGATATGTGGAGGGTTTCCTTGCCTATAGTTAATCCTTCCGTGTTTTTCCTAATTTTGGTTGCTAATGGTTCAAGGGCCAGGTCAAAAAGGAGCGGAGAGAGTGGGCATCCCTGTCTCGTGCCTCTCATTAGCGGGAAAGAGTTTGATGGTTCGCCATTAACTAGAATTGCTGCTCGGGGTTCGTTACACAGTGCGTAAGTGGCTGTCATAAAGTCGCCCTGGATCCCAAATTTCCCAAGAGTTGTGAAGAGGTGGTCCCATAGTATCTTGTCGAACGCTTTCTCAGCGTCTACCAATAGTATACAAGCGTCTCCTTCCCTCTGGTCTCCCTCCTGCTTTTCTTCCCCCCAGTAGTGTGACAGGACTAGCTGCAATTTTCTCATGTTCTTAACTGAGGATCTACCCCTAACAAACCCTGTCTGGTCTTCGTGTAGCAGGTCCGGTAATATCCCCGTCAGTCTATTGGCTAAAATTTTGGTAAACAGTTTGTAGTCTGAATTGAGTAGTGAAATTGGTCTATACGAGGATGTCAGTAGTGGGTCTCTGTCTGGTTTGGGGATGACTGTCACATTCGCTTCCGTAAATCTGTTTGATAGATCTGCCCTTCCTTTCATTATGGCATTGAACAGTAAGGTGAGTGTCTCCGCCACCTCCTCCCTGATCATTTTATAGAATTCCCCCGGTAGGCCGTCTGGCCCGGGGTTTTTTTCTAGGGGCAAAGCGTCAATAGCTCCAATAATCTCCAGGGAGTTCACTGGGCTATTTAAGGTCTGTAACTGCACCTCAGTTATTTGAGGGAGGGCTAAGTCCTTCCAAAAGTTTAGTTTCAATTCCTCATCTACCCTCTGGGGGCTATACAGTTTGGAATAGTAGTCTACAAATGTTTTATGTATATCCTCTTTCTTTGTTAGTATTGTTCCTTGTTTCTGTATGGCTGTTATAGTATTAGGTTTCCTGGTTAGTTTGGTGATCTTTGCTAGTAATTTACCATATCGATAGAATTTAGCCTGCATCCGAGTTTGGGCTCTGCCTGCTGTCCGAATAAGATGAGTGTCTCTGAGGGTCTTGATGTCTTTGTATTTTAATCTGTTTTGGTCTGTCGGGTGTCTAAGGTATTGATTCCTTGCATTTAGGAGTTGGCGGAGAAGTAGTTCCCCTCTCTTTCTGCTAATTTTATTTATTCTAATTGCATAAGTTGTGATCCCCCCTCTTAGCACCGCTTTTGCCGTTTCCCAAAACAATGAAATGTCGTTTATGTGTTGCTTGTTAAGGTCTTTGTAAACTAGCCACTCTCCCACCAAGTGTTTTCGCAAGTTGAGGTCGTGGTACAGATGCGTAGGGAATCTCCACCCACACATCTTTCTCTGAGGGGCATCAGTAATTAGCTCTAGTGTCACTGGTGAGTGGTCTGAGATGGTTATGGGATCTATCATAATGTCTCCTACCCTAGAGCATAATTGGCTTGAGACTAGGTAATAGTCTATGCGGGAGAGTGTGGTTTTTGATGGATGTGCACATGTGTAATCACGAGCCTCAGGGTTTCTTTCTCTCCATACATCTAAAAGACCCAAACTATTTCTGAAGTTTTTAAGTATCAATGTTTCTCTTCTAGATCCTGTCCATGGCTGTTTGGGTTTTGTGTTGCTAGTGGGGTTACGGAATCTGTCCGCAGGTGTGTGTGGCGCTATATTGTAATCTCCACCCACTATAATGGGTAGGTCTGGAAATTGTAAGAGTTTGCTTTGGAGGTGTACTAGAAATTCTCTCTTCTGTGTCTGGGGGCCATATATACCGCAAAGTATCAGGGATAGTGTATCAATCCTTAGTTTTATAATCAGATATCTACCCTCAACATCAGAGATCACCTGTGAGATGTCATAGTTCAGTCCCTTTCGGAATAGCATTGCAATCCCTCTCGCTCTTTTCTTTTCATAGGGCGTGAAGAGTACTTCTCCCACCCATCCCTGCTTAAGTTTTTGATGCTCTATTTGCGAAAGGTGTGTTTCTTCTAGTATGGCTATGTCGGTTTTTTTTGTATTCAACTGTCTCAGAATCGCCTTTCTTTTAATAGGCGATGTTATCCCTCCCACATTCCAGGTGGTGATTTTCATTGTCCTACAGTGAGTATCTTGTTGTGTGTGGGTGTCACAATTTGTCAAGGCTGTGAAGTGTGGAGTGTTATGTGTAGGTGTTGCAGTATAGGTTAATGAGCCTTACTTACTGTTTTCTGCAGTGTCCAAAATCTGTCTACTCTCCCCTTGAGGGAGCGCCCTGAGAGCTGATGGATTCTATATATCACTATGACAAACAATAAGCAATCAGGTTAGTGAGTATTAACTTTTAAACTTTTAAAACCGCTTCTTGAACTTGTTTAAAAGAGACAAATACATGCAATAAGTTTCAACAATATAACAGACAATAAACAGTAACAATTTTTTCACTTCCCGCTCCCCCCCCACCCCCCCACTTGTAAAGGATATAAGTTGTCATGTCATTTAGTTTTTAAGAGGCTTTACTCTATGATTTCTGAGGCCTTAAACAGTGTCTCTGTTTTCAAGTGTCATCTGGCTGATCGTCGTGGTCCTGTTGTTGATTCCGTCTTTCTTCTCTCTGCAGATGTAGTTTAAGCTGGTTCGGAGACTCAAAGAATAGAGGTCCATTGGCTGTGTGGAGCCTCAGCCTCGCCGGATACAAAAGGGCTGCCATTCTGCCTTGCTCCATGAGTTGCTTGCAGTAAGGCATAAACTCTTTTCTTTTGGCTGCAACTGTTGCTGAGTAATCTTGAAATAAATATATTCTCCGTCCTTCATATTCCAAAGGTGAAGCTTTCCTGTAGGCCTGCAAGATCGCTACTTTTGCTCTGAAACTTAGGTACTTCACCATTACCTGGCGTGACTGCTGGCTATTTTCCCCTTGTTTTCGTGGGTCTCTCTCCACTACGCGGGTGGGTGCTCTCTCCACTACGCACGGGAGGCAGGACTGTGGCATACGCAGCAACTTTGGGAGGATGTTTTCTGCAAATTCTGTTAGCTCTGATCCCAGGACAGTTTCGGGGACTCCTACAATTCTCAGGTTGTTTCTTCTCGACCTGTTCTCCAAGTCATCAACCTTTGCCCACAACTGGTCATTCTGTTGTTGTAATGCACGTATATTAGTTTCCGTTTCTCTATGGCGGGTTTCTCCTTCTGCCACCCTCTGTTCCACCTGTGTCAGTCTGCCATTAAATGACTTAACCTCAGTTGTGAGTGAGTCCATCCCTGTTTGTAGCTGTTCAATTTTGGGTAGGAACAGTGCAGATATATGTGTGACAATTGGATGTGTATCTATATTGTTAGAGTTTGTTAAGGCCTCCGTCTCCATTGTGGTCTGCTGTGTCTCTAAGTGATTCTTTTTTTTCTCTGCGTTTTTAAGCCTGCCTGCCATTGTCCCTGTTGTTTTTATATAGGAGTTGTAATATTTTTGCATGCAGCTTTAGTATTTTATCAATCAGCTTCGTCAGTACTGTAGGTCCTTTTTGCTTACTTTACCACAGTTTGCTATTTTCTCTGTTAATTTTCAAGGCCTCAGAATAAGGTTGAACACAGGTTCACTGTTGTGCTTGTTAAGCGCTGGGTGGGAAGGGTAGGGACAGGTCTGTGCCTTCTAGCCTCTCATGGTGTAATAGCCTGTATTATCTGTTAGAAAAAAGTAGTGTCCAATGATCTAAAGTTCATACTTCTCCCCCTCCTGTCTCCTGTGCAGCCCTACACACTTTGTGTTACATCAAGTTTTGGAAGCAGTGTTGTCTCTGAGGCTAGGGTGCGATACTCTTGTATGTAAGTAATGTTGCTCTTGTTATCGACACTAGTTGTTGCAGATGACTTTGTCTCTTACTGGGGCTATGTAGTGTATTATTAAGTAATCTTCTCGCCTGCGTATGCGTGTCAGTTCCCAGTGCCTTCCACTCAGTTAGCCCCTGGATCTGTGAGGGCTATGTTAGGGAAAGTAATTAATACTCAGCTGCGTTATTTTTTAACTATGGAGTTTGTTACTGGCTCCTAGTTCTTCTAGGTTTATCTGGCAGTAATGGGGGCAGTGCAGGGATGTTGCCCGCTACTTGCGGTTATCTTTTTAACAAGCGCGGCAGTGGGGGCAAGATGGCGGCGTTCCCGCCGTTACTTAAGTTCCCAACTCTGTGTCCCACCCTTCGCTTGTGAGGGTCTGAGTCTTTTTTTTTTTTTTTTTTCCAAAAGCTTTATTGAACATAAAATCATTGCATACAAAGTAGAATTAAAACAGTTACATATGCAACAGTGTGGTAACAGTGATTCCATATACATGATACATTTTTTCGACATTTATGAGTTGTGGGTATATTTATCGTTCAATAGACAAATTTAGATTGCATAGGTAAGTTATTTAAACTAGATAAGAAAGAAATTGATGCAATTAAGTGAATGAGAAAATATAATGAACAATTCAAATGGATGTATAAAATATATATTCATACATACATGGTTCCTGCAGAAGCGTAAATTGTTGTGTCAGTGATTATCGGGCTCTGAAATTGACCTTCTGTTCAAGTTAAGGTAATAGAAGAAGACGTCCGGTCTGTCAGCTAAGGGTGGTCAGTGAATATGAGTTTAAGAAGTGGATGTTCGGGTGGTGGTTTTGAGTGTGGGGGGTGTCTGATTAAGGTATTCCTCCCACAAAAAGTATATCGAGTGATAGTCGGCTATTCGTTTGTTACGAGTGAAGCGATATTTTTCTAGTTGGAGAGACTGAGTTGTTGTTTCTCTCTAGACCTGGATAGATGGAAGTGTATTACTTTTCCAGTTTTTGGGAATTAGTCATTTTGCTGAGTTTGTCATGATAGTCAGTAAAGCTAGTCGAAGTTTACAAGTTATTTTGGTAAATTTATTAAAGATGAAAAACCAGATGTCAAGTTTGAGACTTAGAGATAGAACTTTTTCGAATTCGACTCTGATAGCTTCCCAATATGTTTGGGCTGTTGGGCACGTCCACCAGATGTGTGTGGGGGTGCCAATGTTTTGGCAACCTCTCCAACACTCCGGCGAGTGTGTAGGGAAAATGGTGTGAAGCCGGTGGGGTGTGTAGTACCATCTATATAGTAACTTAACATTCATTTCCATTACATATATGGATGAGGAAGATTTTGTCATGCAGGAGAAGATTTTTTGCCATTCCGTAGGGGTTTGTGTAATGCCAATCTCTGTTTCCCATTTTTGTGTGTACGAGGGGAGGGACGTGCTGTTTGGCTGCATAAGTAATCGGTATGTAAAAGATAGAAAGCCCCTGTGTAGGGTATCATAAATGCAGCTGCTTTCGAAACCCGTATGGGAGCGAAAAAGTAGTTGCTTATGCGGATGTTTGGTAAGGAAGTCTGTTAGTTGATGGTATTTAAGCCATTCTATATGTATTTTGTCCAGGATGGGGGCGAGTTCGGTTAAGGGTTTGATTTTCCCGTTTTGAATGACTGTAAGGCAGGGAGAGGAGTTTATAATGTGAGGTGTTTGAGTTGTGTGGGTGGGGAACGGTATTGGAGAATCTGGGTTTTCACAAAGGGGTGTTAGTGGGGAGGGTATAGTTGAGATATGGTTATATTGTTTTATGGACGTGTCCCATAATTTTAATGTTTCTCTAGTGATTGTTGGTAGATAAGTAGGTAAGTTTCTTTTAGAGGGATGTAGCCAGCATTTGCTGCCCAGATGTGAAGTATGTGACAACGAGTGTTCTAGAAGAACCCATTCTTTGTGAACTGAATGTCTGCACCAGTGTATTATTCTGGTGTAGAAGCTAGCTAGTCTATATTGGGTAAGATTTGGGATCCCGAGGCCGCCCAACTCTTTGGAGCGATAGAGAGTGGCAGTAGCTATCCGAGGTCTTTTGTGTTGCCATATATAGGAGATTAAGGATTTTTGAAGGTTGTGTATCACGGATTTGGGGATTGGGATCGGTAGTGTTTGGAAGAGGTATAGTAATTTGGGTAGAAGAATCATTTTGACCGAATTAATTCTGCCCAACCAGGAGATTGGTTTATTGTTCCAGGAGCGTAGTGTATTTTGGATTGAGTCAGTTATGGCTTTATAATTGGTGTCCAGTGTAACTTGTGTATGGTGGGAAATATATACACCGAGGTATTTTATAGCGCGCGGTTGTATGCGAAAGTGTGCGAGTGCTTGTATTGTAGTGATTTCCCCCGCCTGCAGTCCAAGTGGGAGCAGTTCTGATTTGGTAATATTTATTTTGAAGTTTGAAAATTTGCCGTATAGGTGTAGTGTTTGAATGAGGGGGGGAAGTGAGTTATGGGGTCGTGTCAATGTGAGAAAGAGGTCATCAGCGTATAAGGTAGCTTTATATTCCTGATGAGCAATTGTGAATCCCTGTATGTCTGTATTGTGTCGAATATATGATGCTAGGACTTCCATTGCAAGGATAAATAATATAGGGGAAAGGGGGCATCCCTGTCTCGTTCTGTTTGTGATTGAAAATGGTTGGGACAAGGTATCGTTCAGTTTTATTTTGGCTTGGGGGTTGTTATAAAGGGAGAATATTTTTCCAGTGAAGTTTGGGTCGAAGCCTAATTGTGTAAGTGTCTCCTTCAGAAATTGCCAGTTCAGCCTATCAAAGGCTTTCTCCGCGTCCATAGAAATGAACACGGAGGGGATGTGTTTGTGAACTGCGTGTTCTATTAATAATAGAATCTTGGTCGTATTATCTTTAGCTTCTCTAAGAGGAGTGAAGCCGGCCTGATTAATATGTACAATTGTTGGGAGTATTAAGTTAATGCGGGTGGCCAATATTTTAGCATAAAGTTTGATGTCTATGTTAAGTAGGGAGATTGGGCGAAAGTTAGCGGGCGTTGTAGGGGGTTTACCTGGCTTTGGGATCACTACTACTTGTGCTTCTAGCATTGATTGGGGGAACGGGTTAGTGTCTGTTACCTCGTTGAATAATTGAGTGAGATAAGGGGAGAGGTGCGAAGAGAAGGTGTGATAGTACTTTCCAGTGAAACCGTCCGGCCCTGGGCTTTTCCCGTTGTTGAGTGATTTTATGGCCGTGAGGAGTTCCGTTTGGGTAATGGGTTTGTTAAGGGTGTTAAGTTGATCAGTTGTGATAGTGGGCAGATGTGCATTGGAGATATAAGAAATCAGATCTGGGGTGGGGTCTTGAGAAGGCGCATTTCTATGAATATTATATAGGGTGGAATAGTAGTCATGGAAGGATTGTAGAATTTCTTTAGCAGTTTTTAGGGTGTGGGGACAATTAGGTGTTTGTATTTCGTTAATATAAGATTTCAATCTCTTTTTTTTTCAAAGCTCTAGCTAATAACTTGCCCGATCTGTTGCTTTCGTAATAAAACATGCTGTTAGTTTTTGCGCGAAGCGTCTGGTATTCTATTTGTAGGAAACCGTCCAATGCTTGTTTAGCGTTTTGTAAGTCAGTCAGTATATCAGGGTTTGTAGGGGATTGTTTATGGGCCAAATCCAGTCGGGCAAAGGTGTCTAATAGCTCGTTATATTGTTGTCGGTGCATTTTTTGGAAATGAGCCTTTAATTTAATTAATTCGCCCCTGAGCACGCATTTATGTGCTTCCCATATTGTATATTTGTTGGCCGTTGAGGGGATATTCAATCTAAAATATTCTTCAATGGTGCTAGTGAGTTTCTTAATTGTGTCTGGATTGTTAAGAAGGGAGTTATCTAATTTCCATGTATATGATGATAGTGGGGTATTTGTCCATGATATGTTTAGTTTTACTGCTGAATGGTCTGACCATGATGTGGGGGAAATAACGCATCTGTTGACTAAATCTAGGGCTGGTTGATTTGTAAAGATGTAGTCTATACGACTATATGTTCTGTTAGGATGGGAGAAAAAGGTGTAGTCCCGGGTGTCCTGGTGGATAAAATGCCAGGTGTCATGAAGGTTAAGGTTTCTCAAACCTGTCCATAGTACATTAGTGACCTTTTTTGGTATAGTTATTGTGGGATTGGAGCTGTCCTTAGTGGGGTGAATGGGGACATTAAAATCTCCCGCTAGAAAGATAGGTCCTTTTGCGATATCTACAATGCGGTTAAATATTTGTTTAAAGAAAGGGGCTTGCTTTGCATTTGGGGCGTAAATATTTATCAGGGTGATGGGTCTACCATAAAGTAGACCCACTAGGCCTAGGAATCGGCCTTCAGTGTCTCTAGAGGTTTGGATATGTGTGAAGGGAAGAGACTTATGCAGTAAAATACTGACTCCACCTCTTTTTGAGGTGTTGGAGCTGTGATAGTGAGTGGTGAATGATTTCCCAAGATATTTGGGTTCCTTGCTTTTCTTAAAATGAGTCTCCTGTAGGAATAAGATGTCTACCTGTCTTTTTGAAAGGTCTAAAAGGGCTTTAGATCGTTTGTGGGGTGAGCTGAGTCCCTTAGCATTTTGTGTGAGAAGGGTCAGTTTACGAGTTTCATCGTTCTTAATTTTGGGCGACATGATATGCTTGCTGGGGTATGTTGTTTGGTTGTGTGTATGAGGTCATAAAGGGCCCATTACATATATGTATCTTACAAATGGGTGGGTACACCTCTGCAGGAGAAAGACATTCATTTGACAGGTGATAACGTAAACAGTATCTCATTACAAACATTATAACATTGTAAACCATGAAAAACATTAACATATTAACAAAAAACAAAAAGTCTCTCTGCCTATCATAGGTCATAACTGAGAGTAAATTGGGGGCAGTACCATAAAGTGCCCTATAAAGTTGACATATTTTAAATGAAATTGAGTAGGAATCCTGAAATGGGGAAGATGAGGGAGGTAAGTAGGTTGGAGGGGTGGGTAGGGAGGAGAAAGAATGGGTGGGAAGGGGAAAGAGGATGAGTTAGGCATGGTAGGAGAGGGGTTATCTAAATCTGTCTTTGCTCACATTCTGATAATAGCAGGAGGTTCTAAATTGCTGAGTTGCAAGAAGACAAGACTAATTAATGACGACCTGTACTTGCCTGTCCCGAGGGGGCAACATTCACCAAAGTGGCAATCTATTTGTTCAGTATTACTGAATTAGATGTAAAAGAGTTCACAAAGGTGAATTTTCAGAGGAGGTCAAGCTGGTAGTGGGTTACCTTATTGTGGTGGTTTCTTTTGACTTGGCTTTCTTAGAAAGGGCTGTATGCCAGGACTCATTTGGATTGAATCGTCTCTTGGAGATTTGCGAGTTCTGTGGCTCAGGTAGAGTTTCCGTTGGTGGTTCAAGTCCAAGTGCTGTACAAAAGGTTTGAGTGTCCTCTGGAGTTTTGCAGGTCACACGGATGTTATTGCTTATGGTCCAAAGATGTGTTGGAAAACCCCATCTGTAAGGGATTCTCTTATTTCTTAACATGGTAGTAAGTGGTGAAAATTCCTTTCTGCGTTGTAAGGTGCGGGTTGATAAGTCCTGGAAGAACTGTAAGACATTACCTCTAAATCTTACAGGCTGAAGTTTGCGGGATTGTCGTAAGAGCATTTCTTTTTCTTGAAAGTTCTTTAAACGGATCACAATATCCCGTGGAGGAGCTGAGTCAGGGGGTTTTGGTCTCAAAGTTCTATGGGCTCTGACCCATAGGATATCCTCAGTGTAGGAAGATTCTTTCAGATGTCGAAATAGATCCTGCAAATAAACCGGGAAATCCCTGGGTAAGACTGACTCTGGTACTCCTCTGATATGCATGTTTTTGCGCCTGCTTCGATTCTCGAGGTCGTCGAGCTTATCTTGGAGCGAAAGTATGATCTCTTGTTAAGAGGTTACTTGGTCAGTTAGTTGCTGTACATCTTCTTTAATGGTTTCTTGGTTACTTTCAAGAGATTCAACTTGGAAACCTAAGGTGTGGATGTCCTGTTTTAATTCAGCCAGTTCCTCTCTAATACAGGAACGGACTATGTCCGCAATGTCCTTTTTCGATGGTAAATTTTGTAAAAATGAAGGAGAGAGCTGGCTTTCAGCCGGTAAAGTTCTGTTTGGTTGAGATTCCTGTGATAGGGTTTGAGGAGTTTTGTCACCAGTTTTAAGGGAGGCAGGAGAGGTATTCGTTGTGTCTGAACTATGTAAAAAAGAGGACATAAGGCTTGATTTCCCTGTGATAGACTTTGACATTTTGTCGTGTTTGACATTGCGTTTAGTCGTCATGTTGGGCCAGGGATACACGTGGCGTGACTCTTGGGTTTCTTGTGACAAAATTGTCTTATGTCGAGTAATACTTATGAGATATATAGAGGTGTAAGATCTAGCCCCCAGAACAGGCAAAAGAATCTTATAATCACTGGCAGTAAATAAAAGATGCACAGCGGTGGTATTTTACAGATGGAGGAGTTAAGGTCTGCACTTGAATCACAGCAACAAATTATGGAAAGAATGGTTGTATCTCCAGGCTGGGTTTAAAAGCCAAGCAGTGAATGTTACTGAGGATTTATGCTTCAAAAGAGCTGCAGTGTCAGTAGTTAAAGGCAGCAAAACTGTTATTTATTTCCTCTGATGGACATAAAGATATTTGAAGTATTAGAGCTGCAGATCCTGTTTCATTAATTAGGCATGGAAATTAGATTAGATAGTGCAGCTGGTCTGTATCTGGAGCTGTTCCTGTAGTAGGCCTAATCCCTGGGATCAAGTGTGGCAGAAGCTTGCACAGCCCATGCAGTTGCTGATTATTTGTTGTGGCCAGGTTACAGTTGGGGAGTGTACCTGTCTCTGTGTGGATGTGCTAGTATAGTAGGGTATATGAAAAGTTCTTACCCTGAAGAAAGTGGAGTTCCGGTGTAGGCCCAATCCCCGGGCTAAATTTATTTTCCGGTCCGACTCGAAATTCGGGTGTTATTTTTCAGTCCTTGGGCCCTTCATTTTAGATTGTGGGCCTTCCTGGGAGCTTAGTTGTGGCCCCTGATGACCAGCAAGGGGAAATAGTTGTAGCTTGATGGTAGATGCGGCCTGAATTCGGCCCGGAGTGCTGGGTATCCCTGGTTCAGGGGGAGATGAAAGGATTATCCCCCTAAGTTGTTGCGACAGGCTCTAAAGGTGCTGGGGAGTGATGTAGGAGAGTTTAGGAGCAAGGATGATGAGGATTCCTAATGATATAAGGGCCTTTACAGCGGAGCTCCGGAGTTATGCTGCCATCTCCGCAGCTGCCGGCTCCACCCCCAAGGGTCTGAGTCTTTTATTCCGTATTATACGGTTCTAATCCTTGGCTCCTTGTGTTGCATGGAGCACTTATTAATTCCCCCTGTCTGTTTATGGCCCTCGCGGCCACAGCCGCTACTCACAATCACTTCGGTGGCTTGCTACTTCTCCGGTAGGGGATTCCGCTGTTAGAATCCCTGCCGGCTTGCGTCCGGGCAGTTAGGGGTGTCTCTGCCAAGGGTGCCGGCTTTTTCTGGGGCAGTGTGCAGGTTTTTTTTCCCAGTTGTATAGCTGGAAACTGCGGAGCTTTGTTCTGTGCGTCTGCTCTCTCCGCCCTCCTACCGGAAGTCATTTATAACATTTTTAATAGTGGACTGACAAAAGACAATTAAATCAACTTATATATAACATATTAATTATAATATATAATATTATAATTATAATAATTATATTATGTGTTAAAAGTACATCGTGAGGGTAGGGACCCATGGATAGGTTCCCAGAGGCGGTTGCGGCGCCCGAGTCACTGATTGTAACAGAAAATTTTGGATCGTATCTGCCCTCGGCCGAATGTATCTTGATTTATTTAAGTAAATCTTATATATTATGTGCTATTGCCTTTAAAAAGTCTAATCTTGAGTATTGACTGTATTTTTCTAAAACTTTCATTATCCTGTTGTTTATGATTTCATATTTTTTTTTTGGTTTTCTCAGTTCAACTCCAGAATCAATTTTTTCAATTGTTAACTCCCATTCTGCTTGTTCTTTTCTTATTTTTGAAACTAGTCTGCAAATGCTTGGATGGGTTATAGACATTCGTTGGTCAAATGCTCTGTGCCATCCTTCTAGAGAGTTGTTTGTTCTAGGTAACCCTAGTTTTGTTCTTTCAAAAGTGTTCCACATCGTAATATCGAAAGTAGGTTTTCTTCTTGTACCTTGTTGTAGTTCGCCAATCCAGGTTTTTTCAAAATAATTCAGATAAAATGTTACTGTTTTGTTTTTCTATTGATTTTACAAAGTCATTAAATGTTTCAACTACATCTTCCACTGGCACAAATGCTAATGCTTCTAAGCATTTTATAATCAGAGCATTTTTTTCATTATTATACCATATTTTTAAGCCCAAAGATTGTATTTTTCTCCACAGGCATTGGGAAAAATGGAAAAAGCATCCATAAATTATTGTATTTTGTAAAAAATTTGTTATGCAATTTATTGCTGCTCTTTCAAAATCTACTGTAATTGATATAGGATTGATATCTGGATTTTTTTCTTTTATAATACTAAAAATTAAATTATAAGTTTCCTGATTTTTATTTTTTGATATGCAGTATACTAATGGTATGGTATGGTTATCTTCTATTAAAACATGTATTGTATACAACTGAAAGCCTAAAGGAGCTGAGTCAAATGTTCCGTCACAGAGCCAGTGTTGTTTTTTTGAAAGAAGATCTACATTTTTTTTAGTAGACAGAATGATTAAATTTTCACTTTCGTACATGATGAAATCTTCTCCTCTGGTTGTTTTTCTTAAATCATCATTTAAAATGTTTCCATTTGGTGTTGTTCGATGTCGACGTACCATTCTGGCAAGCGTTTCTTTTTAGGTAGAGCTCCTGCTGCTTCAAGGGGGAAATTAGATATGCAATTTTGTATTATGCTTGATGTTACTTCTTCTGAATTTTTAGCAACTTCTTTTATTTTTTCAATTGTTTTCATAGATAAAATTCTTGCTGCATTAGGTGGATGTGAATGATTTGATGCATCTTTTTCAATTATATTATTAATGGTTTTTAGCCTTCCTCCACAAAAACCTTTTTTTTCACATCTCCAATATGTTACATTTTCTTTTTTTTTGTCTACAATGTATGCATAACCTTCATATAACATTTTTCTTCCTCCTTTACACGTCTTTATGAACTCCATTTTTTTAATTTGATGTTTATTTTAAATTTATTTATTTAAGTGTTTGTGTTGTTTTTTTACCTCAGTAGCCACAATATATATTTAAATTCTCCACTTTTTTACTGATGACAATTACGCAATTACGTGATTGCGTGATTGTGCTGTTCGGCGTGTAGTCGGAAGCAGTGTATCTCGGACATATGTCTGACGGACAAATGTGCTTCGGCATTTTGTCCGTCGGAATTTTGTCCGAGCACCCTGCTAGAGTGTCTATATGTGAATCCTTTAATTTAAATAGACACTTAAGAATAAAGTGCATATACGTTTTAGTCACTTGGTCAAAAATTGCACATGTCAAAGGAGGGGGGGGGGGGCCTGATCAATGGTTAAGTCAAATTTCTAGTGGCGGCCCTGTGGACAAGTACCCTTTCCCTCTGGAACAGTAACTTTTTAACCATTGACTTGTAAACTATAGTGACATTGTTCCACTCCTGGTTATAAGACTTTATGAAAACACTAGGCGATAAGCCTGTCCAAAGGGCAGTCTATTTTTAAAAAAAACTACAAACCCCAAAGCACAAATTACACAAAATAAAAAAATATAAAATTACAGAAAAAAATAAACAAAGCTATCCAAAATAAAAAATGTAAACCTAAACTATTACCCCTATAAAAGTTCCCCCCAAAATAAAACATCCCCTAATCTAATACTAAACTACCAATAGCCCTTAAAAGGGCTTTTGTAGGACAAAAGTTAAACAGCTCTTTTACCTAAACAAATTACCAATTACCCCCTAACAGTAAACCCCCCACACACCAAACCCCCAAAATTAAAAACAATTAAAAAAACCCTTAAACTACCCATTAGCCCCTAAAGGGATATATGTATGGGCATTGCCCTTAAAAGGCCATTCAGGTCTTATACTGCCCTTAAAAGGGCAATCAGCTCTTTTCCAGCCCAAAAAACCCTAATGGAAAAAAAAAAAATCCACCCCAAAAAATAAAAAAAAAGTCTAAGACTAAGCCCCAAGTAGGTACTCACCATTCCTGAAGTCCGGCGGAGAAGGTCTTCTTTCAGACGGCTCCATCATCTTCTATCTTCATCCGGAAAGGAAGGTGGCGTGGACCAGAGATGCGGAGCTGTCTTCCCCGATGCGTGGATCCTCAGCGACGGGCCGGCGGCGTTCCTTGGTGGCGTGGAGGTTTCTCTTCATCCGATGTCTGTCGTACACTGAAGATTGAATGCAAGGAACCGCATTCAATTTGGGGTACCTTGCATTCCTATTGGCTGAAATTTTGAAATCAGCCAATAGGATTAGAGCTACTGAAATCCTATTGGCTGTTCAAATCAGCCAATAAGATTTCAGTAGCTCTCATCCTATTGGCTGATATCAAAATTTCAGCCAATAGGAATGCAAGGTACCCCTATAAATATGGGGTAACTTGCATTCAATCTTCAATGTGCAATGGACGATCGCATGAAGAGGAGCCTCCACGGCGCTGAGGACCACCGCCGCTGAAGACCGCCGCTGAGGACCGTCACTGAAGATCCGTGCATCGGGGAAGCCAGCTCCACACCTCTGTCCTGTGCCGCCTTCGCTCCAGATGAAGAAAGAAGATGATGGAGACGCCTGGAAGAAGACCTTGTCCGCCAGACTTCAGAAACGGTGAGTTCCTATTTGAGGCTTAGTCTTATGATTTTTTTTATTTTTAAGTTTAGGAATTTAATGGCCTGTAAAAGAGCTGATTGCCCTTTTAAGGGCAGTAAAAGAGCTGAATGCCCTTTTAAGGGAAATGCCCATACAAATACCCCTTTAGGGACAATGGGTAGTTTAGTTTTTTTATTTTGGGGGGTTTGGTGGGGGGTGGTTTACTGTTAAGGGGGACTTAGTATTTTTTAAATGTAAAAGAGCTGTTTAACTTAGGGCAATGCCCCTCAGAAAGCCCTTTTAAAAGCTATAGGTAGTTTAGTTTAACATAGAAGATGAGGTTGAAAAAAGACCAAAGTCCATCAAGTTCAACCTATACAAATCTAAAATACTTACAAAAAGCAGTTAAAGTGAATGTAAAGTTTGCAGAATGAGTGCTCGGTATTTAAAAATCCTATTAAAAACAAGGGCACTTTCATTCATCAAACTTTACATTTCACTGGTTTTGTTAAAATGCTTACCTTTTCTTCTTGAAAGCCTCTCCAGCGCATCGCAAGCCTCTTCATACGTCAGCAATGACGATTCTGGCATCTTCCAATCACGGCTTCCTCTCCGGGGGAATCATTGCCTAAAGCAATGCTGTAATTGGAGGAAGGCCAAAATCGTAATTTCTGACGTAGGAAAAGGCTTTCGATGGGTGGGGGAAGCGCTGGAGCGGCTTTCACAAAGAAAAGGTAAGTATTTTAACAAAACCAGTGAAATGTAAAGTTTGATGAATGAAAGTGCCCCTGTTTTTAATAGGATTATTAAAATCTGGGCACTAGTTCATCAAAATTTACATTTACTTTAAACTTAAATAATCCCACTAAAAGGTGACCCATTTAATACTAGCAAGCATATCTATGAATTTTGTTTCTAGACAGAAATGTATCCAAACAATTTTTAAATGTATCTAGGGTATTGGCATTCACTACCTCCTTTGGTAATGAGTTCCACAATTTTATTGCTCTTACAGTGAAAACACATTTCTGTTGCAGGAGATTAAATCTCCTTTACTCCAACCTTAAATTGTGACCTCTTGTCACAAACAATTTTCTTGGAATAAACAGAGCTTCTGCCATCTCTGTATATGGGCCTTGAATATATTTATATAAAGTAATCAAGTCACCTCTCAAGCGCCTTTTTTCTAAAGAAAACAGACCCAGTTTGGCTGTCCTCTCCTCATAGCTCTCCATTCCCCTTATTAGCTTTGTGGCCCTTCTCTGAACTTTTTCGAATTCTGCAATATCTTTTTTTGCGATCTGTCCCCAGAACTGCACTCCATACTCAAGGTGAGGTCTTACCAGGGATTTATATAGTGACAGAATTATGCTTTCCTCCCTTGAATCAATGCCTCTTTTAATACATGCTAGTATCTTAATAACCTTTGTAGCCAATACCCTGCATCATGCAGCGATCTTTAGCTTGTTATCTATTACTACTCCCAAATCCCTTTCCTCCTCTGTTTAGATAAGTCTTGTGCCATTTAAATAATACGTTTACTTCCAAAATGTAGAACCTTGCATTTTCCTGTATTAAATCTCATTTTCCATTTACCTGCCCATACTTCTAATTTTTGCAGATCCCTTTGCAACAAAAATTCATCCTGCTGTGACCTAATGACCTTACTTAACTTAGTATCATCCTATATAATAATTGGCCAAGTATGTTTGTCAGATGCAGTCATGCGCAGTAGAGACTGCACGTGACAAACATACCTGGCCTTCAGCTGCAGAGTAGTGCGCACTGCGGAAGCTGCCTGGTGGGGGCGTGACCGGCGTCGGGGGTGCCATGATGGGGGCGTGGCCGGCGGGCGTGGAAGACATGACGAGGGGGTGTGACCAGCGGGTGTGATGAGGGGGCATGGCCGGCAGGTGTGACGATGGGCGTGTCCTCGCGGGAGCGAGCGGGAGGGGCGTGGCCGATGGGAGAGACCAAAACAGAGGAAGTAAGGAAAGAAAGAAAGCGAGCAGAAGAGGGGGGAAGAGCAAAACAGGGAGAGAGAGCGCAAAATAGTGGGAGAGAAAGAGGGGGAGAGAGAGCTCAAAAGTGAGGGGGGAGCGAGAGAGCTCAAAAGAGAGGGGGAGAGAGAGCTTAAAAGAGAGGTGGGAGAGAGAGCGCAAAAGAGGGAGAGAGAGCGCAAAAGAGGGAGAGAGAGTGCAAAAGAGAGGGGGAGAGAGTGCAAGAGAGGGGGAGAGAGCGCAAGAGATGGGGAGAGAGCGCAAGAGAGGGGGAGAGCACAAAAGAGGGGGAGAGAGAGCGCACAAAAGAGGGGGAGAGAGAGAGCTCAAAAGAGAGGGGGGAGAGAGAGCGCAAAAGAGAGGGGGGAGAGAGAGCACAAAAGAGAGGGGGGAGAGTTTAAAAGAGAGCGCAAAAGAGGGGGGAGAGAGCGCAAAAGAGAAGGGGAGACAGAGTGCAAAAGAGGGAGAGAGAGAGCAAAAGAGGGAGAGAGAGAGCGCAAAAGAGAGGAGGAGACAGCACAAAAGAGAGGGGGAGAGAGCGCAAAAAAGAGGGGGAGAGAGCGCAAAAAAGAGGGGTAGAGAGCGCAAAAAAGAGGGGGAGAGAGCGCAAGGGGGAGAAAGCACAAAAGAGAGGGGTAGAGAGTGCAGAAAAGAGGGGGGAGAGAGCGCAAAAAAGAGGGGGGAGAGAGCGCAAAAGAGTGGGGGGAGAGAGAGAGCTCAAAAGAGAGGGGGGAGAGAGAGCTCAAAAGAGAGGGGGGGAGAGAGAGCTCAAAAGAGAGGGGGGGAGAGAGAGTTTAAAAGAGAGGGGGGAGAGAGAGTGCACAAAAGAGGGGGAGAGAGAGTGCAAAAGAGAGGGGGAGAGAGTGCAAAAGAGGGGAAGAGAGAGCAAAAGAGAGGGGGAGACAGAGCAAAAGAGAGGGAATAGAGAGCAAAAGAGAGGGGGGAGAGAGAGCAAAAGAGAGGGGGAGAGAGAGCAAAAGAGAGGGGGGAGAGAGAGAGAGTGCAAAAGAGGGGAGAGAGAGTGCAAAAGAGGGGGGAGAGAGAGAGCAAAAGAGGGGGGGGAGAGAGAGAGCAAAAGAGGGGGAGAGAGCAAAATAGGGGAGAGAGAGAGCAAAAGAGGGCGAGAGAGAGCAAGAGGGGGGAGAGAGCAGATGAGGGGGGGAAGAGAGAGAGAGCGAGCAAAAGAGGGGAGAGAGAGCAAAAGAGGTGGGAGAGAGAGAGCAAAAGAGGGGGGAGAGAGAGCACAAGAGGGGAGAGAGCAAAAAAGGGGAGAGAGAGAGAGCAAAAGAGGGGGGAGAGTGCAAAATAAGGGGGAGAGAGAGAACTCAAAAGAGAGGGGGGGTGAGAGAGAGAGCGCAAAAGAGAGGGGGGAGAGAGAGGGAGCAAGGGTTGGAACCGCGGTACCTAAAAAATTGGCCCGTGTACACGGGCTTTAGGACTAGTCTGCAATAATAGAGATGTCGCTATTTAATCCAAGTCATTTATAAAAATATTAAAATAATAGGGCCCAGCACTGATCCCTGGGGTACTCCACTGATTACCTTTCTCCAATCTGAGTATGATCCATTCACTACTACTAGTTGCTCCCTATCTTTTATCCAGTTATTTATCCATGAGCTGACATTTTTAGCTATTCACAGTCCCTTAATTTTGTGCATTAATCTTTCATGTGGCACTGTATCAAATGCCTTTGGAAAATCTAAGTATATAATATCAACTGATTCCCCTTTATCTATATTTTTACTTACTTCCTCATAGAATCTAATTAGATTAGTCTGACATGATCTATTTCTCATAAAACCATGCTGATTTGAATTTATAATCTTGTTTACACGGAAGTGCTCATCAATATAATCCCTTATAATCCCTTCAAATATCTTCGCCACTGTCAGACTAACTGGTCTATAGTTTCCTGGATCATCCCTGCATCCCTGCTTCCCTTTTTGAAGAGTGGCACCACATCAGCTTTTTGCCAATCCTGGGGTACCATGCCTGAAGATAATGAGTCTTGAAAAATTAAGAGTAGTTTAGGGGGCGTTTTTAATTTTGGGGGGGCTTTTTTTGTTTTCATAGGTTTATTTTCTGTAATTTTAGAGTTTATTACTTTTTGTAATTTTAGATTTTTTTTAATTTAATGTTAGGTTTTTTTATTTTAATTGTAACTTGGTATTGGGGTTAATTTAGGGGGTGTTAGGTTAGGGGGCTTAGTAATTAAATTAGTTATTTGCGTTGTGGGGGGTTTGGTGGTTTAGGGGTTAATAGGTTAATTAAGTTTATTGCGATGTGGGGGTTTGGCGGTTTAGGGGTTAATAGGTTAATTAGGTTTATTGCGATGTGGGGGTTTGGGGGTTTAGGGGTTAATAGGTTAATTAGGTTTATTGTGATGTGGGGGTTTGGCAGTTCAGGGGTTAATAGGCTAATTAGGTTTATTGCGATATGGGGGTTGTCAGTTTAGGGGTTAATATTTGAATTATGTTATTTGCGGATTAGTGGTTAATTACTTTATTATTTTGCAATGTGGGGTTTTGCGGTTTAGGTGTTTGTTAATACTTTGTGTGCGGGCGGTTAGTTTTTTTGTTATTTCGTGTGGGCGGTTACCTGTTTTTTATCTATTTCTTGAGGGCGGTTACGTGTTTTTTTGTTATTTCGTGTGGGCGGTTACCTGTTTTTTATCTATTTCTTGAGGGCGGTTACGTGTTTTTTTGTTATTTCGTGCGGGCGGTTGCATGTGTTTTTTTTTAAGGCTTTGGGTTTGCCTACGCTACATCCAGGTGGATTCCGAAAATGTCATAGTGGTATGCAGCTTCCCTGCATCTAGGTGGATTATTTGTGCTGCACGCGCAGCCAACATTCCTTTGAGGATTTGTGCGCAACTGGCAACGGACGTGTTACAAACGCGATTATAGTATAGATAAGCATGGAAGTACTTAAGGGTAGTGTAAAAATAATAGAAGAGGAAAATAATAGAAGAGGAAAATAAAGGACTAAACACAAATGTTGGTTATGCATATTATTTATAAATCTAAATTAAACAATTATTGAATAAAAACATTCTAGAACAATAAATGAAAGTATTAACATATGATAAAAACATGAACAGTTGAGATTTCATAGATAATTAACAATATATTATGAACAATCATATAATTAAATTGTAAAATAAAAATATATAAAAAATGAAAATTAAAATTTGGGCCATCTGGAAATATAGTAACCCTAGATCAGTCCCAAAAGTAATGACAAAATCCCTACACAATTACAAATATCAATACAAACATTATACATTAAAGCAATAAGTATTATTAATATATCCACTAAATTAAAAGTATATCCTATGGCTCCTTATATTTTGTTGTTGTTCTTGAAAGCTGTTAAAGTATTTTGTTCCTTAATCAGGATTTAGATTTCACTTTAATAGAGAATAAGATATTCAAGAATGATTTCAAAATGTCAATAATGTGTTAACATATATTTCTGGCATCATGATGCATTAATCATATGTAAAAAGTGTGTGTGTACAAACAACAAATGGTAATTGTATACCATTAACCCTTTGATGACAGGATTAATTTGTCTACATCGGAACAATGTTCCGATGTAAACAAATGGAAATCCTCAGATCGTGCAAGCAATCGCAAGATTTCAATGATGGGATCGGGTCAGGGGGCGTCCCTATGATGCTAGGCACGCCCTCCAGACCACAATCGCATCAGGGAAGCGCTGTTGGCTTCAGGACAGCAAAACGGCTAGGACGTTCTATTCCTTCCTAATGGTGCTAAACCCCGGCGTGGTTAGGACGGAATAGAACTCCATAACGCTGTTAAAAGGTTAACCTTACACACCTTATTATTATTATTGAATAAAAGATCTGAGTCAAGTGTAACGCATAAGGGGTTTGGGAAAAGATGTTATTATCAACAGGTATAGAAAAATTGGGGGGTAAAGATTTTGGAAGAAGGGGGAAATAAGAAGCTCAATTTTAGACAGATTTAGCTCATAAAAAATGAAGTTAATGAAAGTTAGTATTTTTATTATCACTTCTACATTTTCATAATATGTCTGGAGAAGTTTGGGGGTATGTTTAAATTTTGTAACAAGGTTTAGCAAACAATATGAATTGTTTTTTAAGAACATTAGAAATAATTGGAGTATTTTAAGAATGGATCCATCACTAGACATGATAGCGTCAAAAGGTTGTAATTTTGTCTGCAAGAGAGCCCCCACTTTGGGGTATAAACTTGTGGTATGGGTACACAGATTTCAGTAAGAAACTAAAAACTAGAGAATGTTGACGGTGTTCAAAAGGCTTTTTTTTAAGTATGGTAGAAGACCCTGTAGGGCAAAAGCAGCACTTCATTTCTCTTCATACGTTACAGGTCAATCAGTTGATATCAGATTTCAATTAGACAGTACTTCTGTAGTTGGGTTGAGCATTTTTTTACCTGTGAATGTTTATGAGACACAATATACTGGATGTATGAGTAGAAAGCTAAAGGAAGCAATTCAATGCATTTGAATTTCAAACTATTGACTATGTACTTCCTAGATCCTAGCCTAAGGTTTGGCGTTAGGTTTAGTAAACTGTTGCAAAGAGAGGTCAAGTGGATCTTCTATCTAAAAACTAAAGACCCTGAAGGCGCAAATTCCAGATGGGATTTGGGCCTATACCAAGGTTAGAGTTGTTTTAATTTTTGTAAAGACTCATATTCAGAACAATTTTTATCTATGCTTGCTTTGAGCAACTTGTAATTCCAAATTTATTTTTTAAAGTTCAGAAATTAGAATATTTTAAACAAAGATATAATTTAAATTTGGTAAATCTTAGACTGTAAAATAGAGTAAAATGGGAATGATCTTTCTGTTTTTAACTTAATTGTTTTAAAGGTTGCAGAGATAATTTGCTTGTGTGTTCTGTATATTCTCTCTATCTTATTTTATCTCTATGTTTATTATAAACTTGTAATATTCAAATATGAAGTTGTTAACTTATGTACACTTTTATTTATATTAATATTTACTTATTCATTTGCATATTATGATTTTTCTGTATGCATTGATTAGCTTTAGGTAAAATGGGGATAAGGTTTATGTTAGGTTAGCAACTGATGATGCTAGAGATAGGTATTTACTGATAGGATGAGACACCGGTACATCACTTTTAGTTAAAGGGTCATGAAACCCCCAAAATTTTTTTTCACAATTTAGGTAGAACATACAATTTTAAACAACTTTCCAGTTTACTTCTATTATCAAATTTGCTTCATTCTCTTGGTATGCTTAGTTGAAGGAGCAGCAATGCACTACTGGTTTCTAACTGAACATATGGGTGAGCCAATGACAATTGGTATATATTTGCAGCCACCAATCAGAAGCAAGAAACTAAGTTCTTTGCAGCTCCTGAGCTTTCCTAGATAAACCTTTCAGCAAAGGATAACAAGAGAAGGAAGCAAATTAAATAATATAAGTAAATTGGAAAGTTGTTTAAAATTGAATGCTCTGTATGAATCATGAAAGAAGAAATGTGGGTTTCATGTCCCTTTAAGTTTAATGGTTTTGTGTTCTAGGTTTGCATAGACAACTTTGATAAAGAGCTGGCTACACATAGGGGCCGAATTATCAAGCTCTGAATGGAGCTTGATGCCCCTGTTTCCGTGCGCGTCTTCAGGCTCGCCGGAAACAGCAGTTATGAAGCAGCGGTCTAAAGACCGCTGCTCCATAACTTGTCCGTCTGCTCTGAGGCTGCGGACATCAATCCGCCCGATCCTATACAATCAGGCTGATTGGCACCCCCTGCTAGCAGCCGATTGGCCGCGAATCTGCAGGGGGCGGCATTGTACAAGCAGTTCACAAAAACTGCTTGTGCAATGATAAACGCTGTGGCATTTAACGATGTGCAGCGGACATGATACGCTACATCTGAAACAAATCAGTAAAGAACTGAAAAAAAAGTACAAATGTAGCACTCATAATGTTTAATAAGTAAATAATTAATATTGGAGCAAAGGATGAAAATTGAAAATAAAACGTAACTTTTACTTAATAAATTAAAAACGAGGGGTTTGGACTTTATGCACTTTAATAAATCGGCCCCATAGTGTGAAACTGGTCAGATGTTAAGGGGTTGTTGTTGCCTTATTACACTATGGACCTTTTTAAATATGTGAAGCGTAATAATGTAATATTTATGGTTTACTATTTGGGCATTTTACACTATTTATATCTATCACTTGCTGACTCTAAACTTACAAGAACTTGCTAATATATCTGCGTCCTTGAACCTCAATTCTTTTTAACTTACCTGAAAACCTATTAATATCCATAAGTTTAGCTGAAAAAAGACTGTGTTTATGTTAACATTAAAGGGACAGTAATAATAGTAATTAATTGACATTTATGTAGTGTTGCTATACAATAACATATCAGCCAAGTCAATGTTAATAACTTTTTTACTGAAATTATTTTTCAATAACCAAACTCCACCCATCATTAGCCTTATTTAGAGGAGCTAATATGGTCCACAGACAACAAGGCTAACCACTGTCATAAGGTTAAAGGGACATTCAAGTCAAAATTAAACTTTTTTTATTCAGATAGAGCATGTCATTTTAAACAACTTTCCACTTTACTTCCATTAACAAAATGTGCACAGTCTTTTTATATTTAAATGTTTTGAGTCACCAGCTCCTACTGAGCATGTGCAAGAATTTACAGAATAAACGTATATGCATTTGTGATTGGCTGATGGCTGTCACATTGTACAAGGGGAGTGGAAATAGACATAGCTTTTAAAAGTGTCAGAAAAAAATCTACAACTCATTTGAAGTTCAGACTAAGAGGCCTATTTATCAAGCCGTCAACCGCAAATACGCTGGAATTCCGCCTGATTCCCCTTATTTATCAAAGCCTACAGACCAGCAAAAGTTTAAATCTGTGACGTAACATACGATCCGCTGGTCTCAGTCCGACACAGATCGATGCTTACGTCACTACAGATGTTCCGAATGCAAATTCGGCACTATCTGCCTACTTTTGCTATAGTTATCAAACTGCTACCAGGTACGCTCGCCACTATTCCGGCCCAGCGTACCTGGTTTTCAATCCACCGCCCTGGAGACGGCGGATGCCATAGGAATCAATGGGAGTCTGAAAGCAGCGAAAGCTCATGTTTGCTGCTGCCCGATATCCCATTGATTCCTATGGGAGAATAAAAGTTACGTTTACACCTAACACGCTAACATGTACCCCGAGTCTAAACACCCCTAATCTGCCGCCCCCTACACCACCGCCACCTACATTATACTTATTAACCCCTAATCTGACGCCTCGACACCGCCGCCACCTACATTATACTTATTAACACCTAATCTGCCGCCCCGACACCGCCGCCACCTACATTATACTTATTAACCCCTAATCTGCCGCCCGACATCGCCGCCAGCTACATAAAGTTATTGACCCCTATCCCACCGCTCCTGGACCCCACCGCAACTAAATAAATGTATAAACCCCTAAACCCCTGGCCTCCCACATCACTAGCACTTACTATATTATAGTATATTTATTGTAATTTTAGTATAATAGTTAGGGTAGATTAATTAATAGTTTAATATAGTTTAATGTAATTTGAGTATAATAGTTAGAGTAGATTAATTAATAGTTTAATATAGTTTAATTTAAATCCAAAGGTAAGTTTACATCTATTATAAGATAGGGATGAGTTAATATTTAATGTAAAGTTAGCGGGTTGTTAGGTTTAGGGGTTAATAGTTTAATTTAGTTTATGGCGATGTGGGGGGCTGGCGGTTTAGGGGTTAATAGGTTTAGTAAGTGCTAGTGATGTGGGAGGCCAGAGGTTTAGGGGTTAATCCTTTAGTTAGTTGCGGTGGGCTCCGGGAGCAGCGGTTTAGGGGTTAATAACTTTATTAGAGTTGCGGTGGGCTCTGGGAGCGGCGGTTTAGGGGTTAATAACTTTATTTAGTTGCGGTGAGCTCCGGGAGCGGCGGTTTAGGGGTTAATAACTTTGTTTAGTTGCGGCGGGGTCGGGAGCGGCCTTTAGGGGTTAAACTGTTTAGTATAGTGGCAGTGTTTAGTGACAGTATACAAATAAAGCTGTGAAAAAGCCGAATAGCAGCGAGATCGATGACTGTTAGTTAACAACAGTCCGCTGCTCATCGCCCCGTACTTGGTGCGCGGCTTTCTGACAGCTTTTTTGTTAAATAGGGAGAGCGAATTCAGGTCCGCGGCAGCGATGTTAGGCGATATCAGGCGAGCGTTTTGGTGCCGTCGAATGCAAGTAAGTTAACGGCTTGATAAGTAGGCCTCTAAGAGCTATTGCATTGTCTTGTTATCGTGCATTTGTTGATTATGCAAATCTACTGTGTTTACTGGTCCTTTAATATAGAATGCAGTGTTTGGCAGCTGTTATCAATTAAATCCAATTAGGGACAGATATGTAGCAAAGTTAGCCCTGAAAAGTCAGTAGGGTGCATTTCAGTTTCTGAGAATGCTCAATTTTCAAAACTAAATTACATGAAAGGGGGCAAAATAAATAATGAACATATATTGCCAAGTTGTTTCATTACAGATAAATACACATTCTATAAAGACATCTTAAGGTGTTTACTGTCCCTTTAATTCAATGCATACCTGTTCTAAACCATCTGGCCTTGTTCATAGAAGTTGTTGTCCTGGGCAACGTTTTATTTAAAATCATTATGAAGTTTACTGCAGTAGAATTTATTGATATTGTAGAGAACAAATAAACCTTTTTAATTAGAGTTCACTTTACTTTTTTGATATTTACTTTGAAGAGCTACTTCTATTCATGCATGGTCTGTCAACCATAGGAAATGGAGTTCATTTTCTTGCAGCGGAAGACATAATTGGCACATATTGTGCTTTGTGGTGTGGTAAACCAAAGACATCTAAAGATAAATGTAATTCTCCTCATCTATCAGATTTGATCTAAGCTTGTTTTTCTGTCAGCACCTTTGTCCAACTCTTGCCAAATATTCTCCTGGCGGTGTCTCCATTTTATCATCCTACTTTCATATCAACGTCTCATTACACACTGGCCTTCATTCAAAAACGTTTGTCTGACCTTCAAGCTGCTACTAAGAGATCCAACAGAAAATGATGTATGCTTTACTCTAACAGAACTCATTTTTGTCACTTTGTCTATTTGTTCATTTTTAAAGTCTGTTGGCCTGGTGATACTACTATTGCAGTAATATTTTTCTCTTCAAATGTATAGGATGCATATGAAATAAGACTATTAAAATATGATTTAAATATGTTTTTCATGAGAAAAAGTTAAAGCGACAGTCAACGCCAGCATTTTTGTTGTTTAAAAAGATAGATAATCCCTTTATTACTAGACATGTGCACGGCTAAAAAATTCGGTTCGTTTTCGGTTCGGAACGATTCGGACTTTTCGAATTTCGTTTCGGATCGAATCGGATTCGGCAAAATTTGAATACATTCGTTTCGGATTTATTCGGATCCGAATAAATTCGTTTCGGATTTATTCGGATTCGGCTGAATTCGGTTCTATTCCGTTCCGAAATTCGGTATGTTTTTAGTACACTAACACCCATTTAGTACACTAAGTCACTAACACCCATAAACTACCTATGAACCACTAAACCGAGGCCCCCCCACATCGCAAACTCTATAATAACATTATTTAACCCCTAATCTGCCGATCGGATATCGCCGCAACCTACATTATAGCTATTAACCCCTAATCTGCTGTCCCTAACACCGCCGACCCCTACATTATAGTTATTAACCCCTAATCTGCCTCCCCCAACGTCGCCGCAATCTAACTACAAGTATTAACCCCTAATCTGCCGACCCGATATCGCCGCCGCCTACATTATAGCTATTAACCCCTAATCTGCTGTCCCTAACACCGCCGACCCCTACATTATAGTTATTAACCCCTAATCTGCCTCCCCCAACGTCGCCGCAATCTAACTACAAGTATTAACCCCTAATCTGCCGACCCGATATCGCCGCCGCCTACATTATAACTATTAACCCCTAATCTGCTGTCCCTAACACCGCCGACCCCTACATTATAGTTATTAACCCCTAATCTGCCCCCCCCAACGTCGCCGCAATCTAACTACAAGTATTAACCCCTAATCTGCCGACCCGATATCGCCGCCGCCTACATTATAACTATTAACCCCTAATCTGCTGTCCCTAACACCGCCGACCCCTACATTATAGTTATTAACCCCTAATCTGCCTCCCCCCAACGTCGCCACAATCTAACTACAAGTATTAACCCCTAATCTGCCGACCGCAAATCGCCGCCACTATAATAAATGTATTAACCCCTAAACCGCCGCACTCCCACCTCGCAAACACTATAATACATTTTATTAACCCCTAATCTGCCCTCCCTAACATCGCCGCCACCTACCTACAATTATTAACCCCTAATCTCCCGCCCCCAACGTCGCCGCTACTATAATAAGGTTATTAACCCCTAAACCTAAGTCTAACCCTAACACTAACACCCCCTAACTTAAATATAATTTAAATAAAACGAAATAAGTTTACTATAGTTAAATAAATGAATCCTATTTAAAACTAAATACTTACCTGTAAAATAAACCCTAAAATAGCTGCAATATAACTAATAGTTACATTGTAGCTATTTTAGGATTTATTTTTATTTTACAGGCAACTTTGTATTTATTTTAACTAGGTACAATAGTTATTAAATAGTTAATAACTATTTAATAACTACCTAGCTAAAATAAATACAAATTTACCTGTAAAATAAATCCTAACCTAAGTTACAATTACACCTAACACTACACTATCATTTAATTAATTAAATAAATGACTCATATTTAAAACTAAATACTTACCTGTAAAATAAACCCTAATATAGCTGCAATATAACTAATAGTTACATTGTAGCTATTTTAGCATTTATATTTATTTTACAGGCAACTTTGTATTTATTTTAACTAGGTACAATAGCTATTAAATAGTTATTGACTAATTAATAGCTACCTAGTTAAAATAATTACAAAATTACCTGTAAAATAAATCCTAACCTAAGTTACAATAAAACCTAACACTACACTATCATTAAATAAATTAACTACAAGTACCTACAATTATCTACAATTAAATAAACTAAAGTACAAACCCCCCCCCACTAAATTACAAAAAATAAAAAACCACTAAATTACAAAAAATAAAAAAATATTACAAGAATTTTAAACTAATTACACCTAATCTAAGCCCCCTAATAAAATAACAAAGCCCCCCAAAATAAAAAAAAATGCCCTACCCTATACTAAATTACAAAAGTTAACAGCTCTATTACCTTACCAGCCCTGAACAGGGCCCTTTGCGGGGCATGCCCCAAAGAAAACAGCTCTTTTGCCTGTAAAAAAAAAACACAATCCCCCCCCCACATTACAACCCACCACCCACATACCCCTACTCTAACCCAAACCCCCCTTAAATAAACCTAACACTACCCCCCTGAAGATCTCCCTACCTTGAGTCGTGTTCACCCAGCCGGGCCGAAGTCTTCATCCGATGGGGCAGAAGAGGACATCCAGACCGGCAGAAGTCTTCATCCAAGCGGGGCAAGAAGAGGTCTTCCATCCATCATACAAGTACCAAAATACAAACAAACACTAAATTACCAAAAATAATAAAATATTACAATAATTTTAAACTAATTACACCTAATCTAAGCCCCCTACTAGCTATTAATATAGCTTCAATATAACTAATAGTTACATTGTAGCTATTTTAGGATTTATATGTATTTTACAGGCAACTTTGTATTTATTTTAACTAGGTACAATAGTTATTAAATAGTTAATAACTATTTAATAACTACCTAGCTAAAATAAATACAAATTTACCTGTAAAATAAATCATAACCTAAGTTACAATTACACCTAACACTACACTATCATTAAATTAACTAAATAAATGAATCCTATATAAAACTAAAGACTTACCTGTAAAATAAACCCTAATATAGCTGCAATATAACTAATAGTTACATTGTAGCTATTTTAGCATTTATATTTATTGTACAGGCAACTTTGTATTCATTTTAACTAGGTTCAATAGCTATTAAATAGATATTGACTATTTAATAGCTACCTAGTTAAAATAATTACAAAATTACCTGTAAAATAAATCCTAACCTAAGTTACAATTAAACCTAACACTACACTATCATTAAATAAATTAACTACAAGTACCTACAATTAAATACAATTAAAAAAACTAAACTAAAGTACAAACCCCCCCCCCCACTAAATTAGAAAAAATAAAAAAATATTACAAGAATTTTAAACTAATTACACCTAATCTAAGCCCCCTAATAAAATAACAAAGCCCCCCAAAATAAAAAAAATGCCCTAACCTATACTAAATTACAAAAGTTAACAGCTCTATTACCTTACCAGCCCTGAACAGGGCCCTTTGCGGGGCATGCCCCAAATAAAACAGCTCTTTTGCCTGTAAAAAAAAAACACAATCCCCCCCCCACATTACAACCCACCACCCACAGACCCCTACTCTAACCCAAACCCCCCTTAAATAAACCTAACACTACCCCCCTGAAGATCTCCCTACCTTGAGTCGTGTTCACCCAGCCGGGCCGAAGTCTTCATCCGATGGGGCAGAAGAGGACATCCAGACCGGCAGAAGTCTTCATCCAAGCGGGGCAAGAAGAGGTCTTCCATCCATCAGAAAAGTACAAAAAAACAAACAAACACTAAATTAGCAAGAATAATAAAATATTACAATAATTTTAAACTAATTACACCTAATCTAAGCCCCCTACTAGCTATTAATATAGCTACAATATAACTAATAGTTACATTGTAGCTATTTTAGGATTTATATGTATTTTACAGGCAACTTTGTATTTATTTTAACTAGGTACAATAGCTATTAAATAGTTAATAACTACCTAGCTAAAATAAATACAAATTTACCTGTAAAATAAACCCTAACCTAAGTTACAATTACACCTAACACTACACTGTCATTAAATTAACTAAATAAATTAATCCTATATAAAACTAAATACTTACCTGTAAAATAAACCCTAATATAGCTACAATATAACTAATAGTTACATTGTAGCTATTTTAGCATTTATATTTATTTTACAGGCAACTTTGTATTTATTTTAACTAGGTACAATAGCTATTAAATAGATATTTACTGTTTAATAGCTACCTAGTTAAAATAATTACAAAATTACCTGTAAAATAAATCCTAACCTAAGTTACTATTAAACCTAACACTACACTATCATTAAATAATGTAACTACAAGTACCTACAATTAAATACAATGAAATAAACTAAACTAAAGTACAAAAAAAACAAACACTAAATTACAAAAAATAAAAAAAATTACAAGAATTTTAAACTAATTACACCTAATCTAAGCCCCCTAATAAAATAACAAAGCCCCCCAAAATAAAAAAATGCCCTACCCTATACTAAATTACAAAAGTAATCAGCTCTATTACCTTACCAGCCCTGAACAGGGCCTTTTGCGGGGCATGCCCCAAAGAAAACAGCTCTTTTGCCTGCAAAAAAAACACAATACCCCCCCCCCACATTACAACCCACCACCCACATACCCCTACTCTAACCCAAACTCCCCTTAAATAAACCTAACACTACCCCCCCCTGAAGATCTCTCTACCGTGTCTTCACCCAGCGGGCCGAAGTCTTCATCCGATCGGGCAGAAGAGGACATCCAGACCGGCAGAAGTCTTCATCCAAGCGGGGCAAGAAGAGGTCTTCCATCCATCAGAAGTCTTGATCCAGGCGGCATCTTCTCTGTTCATCCATCCGGAGCGGAGCGGCAGCATCCTGAAGACATCCCACGCAGAGCATCCTCTTCTTTCTTGATCCGACGACTAGGTGACTGTACCTTTAAGTGACGTCATCCAAGATGGCGTCCCTTGAATTCCGATTGGCTGATAGGATTCTATCAGCCAATCGGAATTAAGGTAGGAAAAATCTGATTGGCTGATTCAATCAGCCAATCAGATTCAAGTTCAATCCGATTGGCTGATGGAATCAGCCAATCAGATTGACCTCGCATTCTATTGGCTGTTCCGATCAGCCAATAGAATGCGAGCTCAATCTGATTGGCTGATTCCATCAGCCAATCGGATTGAACTTGAATCTGATTGGCTGATTGAATCAGCCAATCAGATTTTTCCTACCTTAATTCCGATTGGCTGATAGAATCCTATCAGCCAATCGGAATTCAAGGGACGCCATCTTGGATGACGTCACTTAAAGGTACAGTCACCTAGTCGTCGGATCAAGAAAGAAGAGGATGCTCTGCGTGGGATGTCTTCAGGATGCTGCCGCTCCGCTCCGGATGGATGAACAGAGAAGATGCCGCCTGGATCAAGACTTCTGATGGATGGAAGACCTCTTCTTGCCCCGCTTGGATGAAGACTTCTGCCGGTCTGGATGTCCTCTTCTGCCCGATCGGATGAAGACTTCGGCCCGCTGGGTGAAGACACGGTAGAGAGATCTTCAGGGGGGTAGTGTTAGGTTTATTTAAGGGGGGTTTGGGTTAGAGTAGGGGTATGTGGGTGGTGGGTTGTAATGTGGGGGGGGGGGGTATTGTGTTTTTTTTTACAGGCAAAAGAGCTGTTTTCTTTGTGTAGTGTTAGGTTTAATTGTAACTTAGGTTAGGATTTATTTTACAGGTAATTTTGTAATTATTTTAACTAGGTAGCTATTAAATAGTCAATATCTATTTAATAGCTATTGAACCTAGTTAAAATGAATACAAAGTTGCCTGTACAATAAATATAAATGCTAAAATAGCTACAATGTAACTATTAGTTATATTGCAGCTATATTAGGGTTTATTTTACAGGTAAGTCTTTAGTTTTATATAGGATTCATTTATTTAGTTAATTTAATGATAGTGTAGTGTTAGGTGTAATTGTAACTTAGGTTATGATTTATTTTACAGGTAAATTTGTATTTATTTTAGCTAGGTAGTTATTAAATAGTTATTAACTATTTAATAACTATTGTACCTAGTTAAAATAAATACAAAGTTGCCTGTAAAATACATA